>NC_041061.1:14721888-15321888 GCF_900634775.1 Gouania willdenowi | reverse complement strand
TCGGTCAATTGCAAACCAAGATATGAATTTTTGAAAATCTTGAAATTTTTCAAATCGATCCAGAATCAGTAAATTAATTTGGATACCCTACCATGGCTTAAGGTCTGTCTTTGGATAGAACTTTGTCAAAATCCGTTTTGGACTTTTGACATAATCCTACTAACAGACAAACAAATGACAATAAATGACGGAGGTAATACAACTACTCCAAATTCTTAAATCTGAGCAAATCATTCCATTGATTTCATTAAGTTTTGCAAACAATTTGTAAAACACAAAAAGCAAAGTTAATTACAAGTTTTATCATCTTAACCCTCCCGTTGTCCTAAGGGTAAAATAAATAACACGTCACCATGTTTGACAGCGGAGAAAACCCCCTAAATTATATTTTTCTAACTTAAAATGTTATGACTTTTCCTTCAAGGACCTCATCATTAAAAAGTGAAACTTCACCTTGGTTCATATCTCCATGATAGCTGTACGCCAACATCACTTTAACCAATGACACTCGAAGTTCATTCAGAACTAATTTCTGCACATTTCACCTATGCAGTACATTTACCAATAGTAACAATAAACCTCTAATTTTCTAAATAAAACAATTATGAAGTTGAGTTTTGATCAAAACTAATGTCGTTAGATGTAGTCTTTCTGCAATGTGTAAGAGAAAGCTCAGATGTAAGAGTTATGGTGCCCTCTTGGTGCTCTGAGAGGACTTGTGTTTTGAGTGACGCTATACAAATAAAATTGAATTGAAATGAGGTGAATTGATGAAAAACATTGTTTTATCATGCAAAAAAGTTTTGGGATTTAAAATTAGATTAAGATGAATTATTTTAGGGATTTAGTGAAGACGGGTCATTTTTCACCCTTGGGACAAGGGCAGTACACAGAATGTGACGACAACACAACGGTTAAAGCTCTGAAGTTAAAGTTTTAAAGTTAAAGTTCTAAAGGTAAAGTTCTTATAGTTAAGGTTAAAATTCTAAAGTCAAAATTTGAAATGAGTCGAATTGATTACAAATACAAAGTGCAAAAAATTGATTTGTGATTTAAAATTAAGCTGGTTCATTTCAGGGCTTCAGTCTGTGAAGTCAAATGTAGCCTTTACCGTCAGACATCAGTAAGGCTACTGCTAACTAATATCAGAACTTCAGTAACGCTACACACATGTAGACACATTAGAAAATTTAAAACAGAAAGGCAGACGAGCGTCATCACTGAATAGTCCAGAAAGGGAGGAGCTGGCGCTATGACAACAAGTCATCAGCCGTCTGCAGGCTGCTGCCGTCAACAAGCCAGCATGAGTGCTACCATCTGACTGGGCTTTCCCAACACTGCCCCCATACACTCAGCCATAACTAGTGGTTGCTGCTGCTGTTACCCACTCCTGCTTTCAATTTCTCTCCACCGGGCAGAGTAATGGCTTCAGTGTTTTGTGGTCTACCGACACATATGGGCTACGTAGTGAACTGGCTCTGTCCTCGCCGTCGCCTCATTCCAATGATGTCATTTTAAGGATGTTCGGAGATATTTGGGCAAAAGGGAGACAGACGCAGCTTCGGGGATCTGGCCAAAGTTATGGAGGGAAGTGTATGGATGTGATTATGGTAATAATGCTTCTGCTACAATCTGTGCATTTCAGCACAGTGAGGAATCCACCAAATAGAGCTCATTTAGTTCTATTGGCAAGATTTGGACCTCTGAGGCAAACAAAATGTGTAGGAGGTTGTTCAAAATGCCACCAGTTATATAATTTGTGCTCTTGAGGTTAACCTGACACTAGTGTAGTCCACTGTATTTACAATGTTTTGGGTTTTTTTTCATCTGGTGGGAGAGATCAGGGCTAAAGTACTAAGCATTCACTGATTTTATGATAAAAGTAGCAAAACATGCAGTTTGAGAAGAAAGCTCCAGATTTCAGAAAGAACAAGCCCTGAACACACTGTTAGATTAGAGCTTTTAAATAGTAGCTAGCTAATCAGGGAAAAGTAGCCATAGGACATTTTTCTTTAAATACCGATGAATGATTTGGGATATTTAATCAGCTGAGACTATAATTTATTTTCAGATAAAGACAGTGTATGCGTTATAGATCAATAAATCAAAGATCATTTGCTATGTAAAAGGTTGAAATTGCCGCTTGAAAGTTTGTTTTCATTTCCATCATAAACGCTCACATTTTTACACATTGCATTGTGGGATGTGGAGTCCCTTAAAGGGATGTTTTTATTTCATTCGTACTGTGATTTCTTGTGTTTCTTCACCAAAATTTTCAAACAATGTTAATAAACAGTGGAACTCAAAGCAAACTTTTGAACGACAATTTCAACATTTTACTTTTTTTTTGTTGAGAAAATTATCTTACATTTTCTTTTCTTTTTTTTCTGTGTCCGACATTATGAAGATATATAGATAATAAAAATGTGTCCAGCAGCTTTAAAATATGGTCATATGTCACAGTGCAAAGGAAAAGGCAGAATCAGACAGAGCAGCTATACAGTAAATACCTAAAATAATACAGTATATAATTTACTTCTTTTTTTAATGTTTGTTGTGCTGTATGGTGCATTATGAAGTTAAGTCACGTGAATCTCATAGTATTGGAATAACTAAAACAAATAAAACAAGAAGGCATACAGTAACTCACAACTTTTTCCTAAATGTCCTAAATCTAAGAACTTAGATGTATACATTAAAAAACATTATCACATCAGAACATAAAGTTACTAACAACTAAACGTTTCTAAGAAAAGCTGTCCCCTTTGAAGATACCTTGAACATAGTAAAGAAAAACGGAACAAGGGCAATAACTCCGGAGAAAATAAGTACGCACTTCTCATTTTTGAACTCCATCAAGGTATTGATATCCTGAAGCCACACACCAAATTTGGTTATCCTAACTTAAAAAGTTTCTGAGAAAAGCTGTCCCCTTTAACTCGGACGGGGGGACGCACAGACAGACACACAGAGCTCAAACCTATATCCCCCTTCCACTTTGTGGCAGGGGAAAATAAATAGATGGTACATATTTCTCATGTAGTAAATAATTTGAACCCTTATAAGAATATATAAAAACCATAAAAATAATAATTTGTAATAATAATGTAATTGTTAAAAGGCCAATATTTAAATACCCACATACCCATAACAATATTATGTGTACTATAAACACCTACAGTATATCATCACACTAAACTTGCTATGTCTCTTACTTTGCAGCTATGATTACTGTTGGTGGTTTGGCAGATGTTGCCTTTGCCCCAATCTGAGTGCATGACCTAGATTAAAAGTTATTAGCTCTGGCCTCAGAGACAGCATCTTCAGTTGGCCCCTTGTTGGGTTTCCTTATCATGGTTTGTCTGGACAAATCTTGGACACAAAGATCCCATTTTGTGTTTCTCACTGGAGATCCTGTTACAGAGTTCCAGACACGACGCGCACCACCAGCAGTGCCTCTGGGACATCACGGTAAGACGGAGGGTGGCGCGATTAGATGTTTCCTCATTTCAAGCATGTGATACAACTTACAAGTGCACTCCTCTTACTGCGTTGAGCACGTTTTGTTTTTTTTTTGTTGCAATGGGGGATAGATGATGTCATGCTGTGAGAATTCAGATATAGCAGTTTTCCAGTCCCTGTAACGTCCAATGAAAATATACAAATGGATCAGATGATGCTCAGGAATCCCCAATGTCTATGACTTGATCGCTTTGAAGAAAAAAGAGAAAAAAAATCAACCACTCTTTTGCTTCTTCTTTCTAATTTTATCTCAACATTATTTAAATTGATTTGAAGTTGAGTTTGAGAGTCTTTGTCTCCTTTACTTTTTTAGAATAACTGAAACAGTAACTGAAAGAAGGGCAAAAGAGAGGAGGAGGGTAAGAAAGAAAGAAAGAATAGAGTAGTGTTCGGTGACCTCATTCTGACAAGCAAACCCGGGAAGAGCCTTTACTTGGAACCATTTCGCAATAGCACAGTTGTTTATACAGGTGGTAGGAGAGTCGAGGAAAGATATGCACAGAGTGCGCATTTTGCAACACCTCATTATGCATACTAAACAAAGGCAGCAGTAAAATCACACAAACACTCAGATGCAAAAGCAGTGGTCCAAGTTGTTTAAGTTTTAATTTAGTTATGACTTTAGCAGAGAATGAATCTTCGTTTTCTTTTTTTTTTTTGGCAGCTGATTCTTTTCTCTCCAAGCTTCCTGTGCGCAGTCCAAAGGTAATCAAATCCTACTATCCTCTGCTATCGTCCGACGAGTGCTTGCCTCCTGGAACGGACGCCTCTGGTTGGCTCGTGAGTGTGGCTGTGGGGCCGTCTCATGCAACAACATCCACTTGGCCAGAGTTCAGCCCAGTGGAAGCCTACAATAGCCCAAAGGTGGCTGCCCAGACTATTGTTTATGCAACAGCACGCTACTGTCAGGTTAAAGGGAAGCGAGCAGGACAGCTGAGAAATGCCAAAGCCTCCTTAAAACACTTGAAGGGAAAGTCTTTTGTTCATGCTTTTAGAGCAAACCGTGAGATATGAACGACATATGAGATTTTGTATTTTTTTTTACAGTCTCAAAAACCAACATTGACTTATACAAATTCATTTCTTGTAACCTCACGGCAAAAATTCTGCTGATTACAGCTGAGTTTATCATGATGCATTTTTAGTCAGTGTTTTATACTATTTGTTCAATAGGAGGTAAAATTGAAAACTTGACACCTTAGCCAAACCAATTTAAATTTTACGATATCTTACCCAAAATAAATTGAATTTTACGCTCTTATTTCTCTAACAGTTGAAGCCTGAATATAAACCAATGCATAAGTTAATGTAGCGCCTATCTTATTTCCCTGCTAACCAATGAGCTGAACCAAATCCATTATATCTTTGAAAGATGTGGAAAAAAAAAAGATTCACACAACAGCTGTTTGGTAAACACACTAAGTGGTTGTTCCAAATACCTTCTTTTAACACAGATTAAATACAATTAGAGGTTGTTTATTTAATCACAACAAGCCAACACTGCCAGAAAACCCTCTGTCATTGTTTCCTGCAGTTCTTTTAAGAGAGACTACAGCTGGGAATGAAATGGCTTTTCTTTTTTTTTTTCTTCCAGCGTAGCTTCCTTATGCACAGGAAGACGCTTTTTAAAAACAAATAGAGCTTATTGTATAGCAAGGCTATAGGAACAGAGTGAAGGTGGTCGGCCAAGGCGAGGGTCCTCTAAGGTGAATATGAGGAATTCAGGTCAGTGCAGCCAAGAAGTTTAACCAGATCAAGCCGCTGCTGCCCGAGTGGAAATAGCATGTGAGGCCAAGGAGAGGGAAACCAGTGCGTCACAGCTCCCGGCCTGATTCCAGGCCCACACCCCCACCCCCCTTTCTCCAGTCCAACGCAAACAAGAGCCATAACTTCCCTAATGATCTGAGATCATGTAGGCCTCGCACACGCTCCACCAATGGGGAGCGCTTCCTCTGCACCTTTGCCCTCAAAGTGGGTGTGCCTACAGTTGACACTACATGAAGTTCAGGCTTGGAGCATTTCCAGTACGATTAAGTTTTAGGCTGGGAGGTTTGAATGCTTCAATCGAAGAAAGAAAGAAAAAAAAAAAAGATTAATCCAAGTCTCTAAAAAAAAAAAAAAAAACAACGTTATGGTCTGACAAATCTTAATTATATCCTCAATATTTGCTAAATTAAGGTAATTCTACAATCACATGTCCCCTAGTCACACACTTGCTTTGAGTTTTTTTTTTTAAGTCTACACACTCACGCGCGCGCACACACACACAAACAGTCTTTATTGAGATGTGAGTACTTGTATAAACATAGACAAGCCCCATTGAGGGTCCCGGGCTAGGTCAAACAATAAGAGGGGGAAAGTTGCTGGACGTTCCTCACAGACGGTGTGTACAAAATCCAATTATCAGAGCCATGGCATTAACATTCCAACAGTCTAGCAGGTGACGACTCCGTCTTTTCAGCCCCCCTCCTCTCAACCGCCAGCATGGGACGGAGTCTCCCGGCAGCACCTCAACAATACACACATGCAGGCTTCTTCAGTTCCCCCCTTTGCCCTCTGAGATCCCCAAGTATTGAGACATATACAGCGGGAGGAAAGGCAAAAGAGAAGGGGAGGAGTGTGGGTTCCACCAGCGACACTAGTCTTTTCTTCAGGAGATCAGCGCAAACGGCCTGGCAGGCAGTATCAGTCAATGGGGCATTCTTCTCCTTTCTGTCTGTTGGTGAGAATATGTTGATCGCTGATAACGTTTGCTTTGATTGCCATAATGGGAAAACTACTTTTTTGTTTAGGGCATTTGCCACTAAAACAGTGCGGGCTTTGTAAACTCTTGGGTGACGTTCGTGGCAAGACAAGATGCTGATTTGAGAAGAGAAAAAATAAAGGTTTAATGGTCAAAAGACCCAGATTCCGCTGTTATTGGCTACTGTGGCTTTTTAATGGTTTTTAAATAAAGTCCGTGCCTGAGGAGGTATCAGTAACATAATGCACACAAAACACACAACTGGAATGTAGTTGTAATAGTCCGAGTTGTTAAACGACACCCTCTAATTTGTATAATTAGCCTCTGTACCTTCCTCTGTTACAAATCCCTCTGCTACCAGCAAGCTCCAACAAACGCTCATCATTAACAGTTTTTTGCTTCACATGTAGTCCTTATAATTACAGGAAGGGTTATATGTGATTATGTACATGTGATACACAATGCCTCTGCCTAATGTCATGCCCTGTGCCCTTGTCAGGTCATATATAAACATATCTGGCCCCGTTCCCTCTTTCCCACATGTAATCCTTTAACTCCTCATTTAATAGGAGAAGACTGGAAAAGATGTGTACAGAAGACTAGGATAAAGAGATTTTCAATTTGGGATTGTATTTAATCAAACAATAAACTGATAATTGGAAAAGGACATGTTATGACTTTCTTTTATTACAACTCAAGTCCATAGTCCATAGTGTGTATTTTATGTTATCATTTTACCTTTAATCAGGTATTATACAATTTGACATTAAGTGGCTGTAACTTAAGAGTATTAAGTGAAACATTTTTTTTTTTTTATGGAAAATCCTCATCCAGTTTAAAGTAAATAAGTTGTGCTTTGTCCTCCAATAAACCTCCTTTTGTTCCCTCTCTTCACCCTTTTTCAATGTCTAACTGTCCTTCATTGTGGTGGGATGTTAGTCAAGTGTCTAGTGGTTTCCTCCATCCTCAGCAGAAGCCGGCCCGTGCTTAATTATTCTTGGACGGCAGATGAAAAAAGTAAGTTCTTTTCATTTTTTTTTTCCACTGGCTCAGCAGCAATTTCCCCATTCATAATAGCTGGCATAAGTTTCGGTCTGCCTGCCAGAGATCACACCCCAACCATTATCATTTTCCTTCATCCATTTACTTCATTCAAGTCATGAATTTGGCAGGAACCTAAGCTGCTTTACTAATGGATGTCTAACATTCAGCACCCTTCAATTGGAACCCGTCCATTGCTTTGTTTTGTCATTTAAAAAAAATAGTAAGTAGATTAATAATTCTAATATTCACCAAAATCAATCTGAACTGCTGGCGTCATAATTTGTGATAACCAAGAGGATCGCTCACGAAACTCTTCAGTAAGAAAATGTTTTATTTTTCAACAATTTGCAAAGTTAAGTTAATTTCAAAAGTTAAGGAGAACCATCAAAAAGTGTGGGGGAATGTTTTCTTGCAATAGTAGGTACTATTCCTGTAACACTTTAAACCCATTAAAGGGTCGACTCATCTCAAATTTTACGATACAGCCGTATATTATCATGCACCTGCTGCACCACCAACAGACATGCATCCAGAAACTCTCTTCCCGCCCACTCATTTACCAACCACCGTGTAAATCCATCACCTGCATCTGCATGCATGAATTCTAATCAATAGCTCAAAGCCATGCAAGCTGAATAGAAGCACTCTGCAGATGCACAACGTTCGCTCTGGCCAGCAACGCAATCCAAACGAACTCCAGCGTAACACACAAAAACCCTGGCTCTCTCACATCAGGAACTGGGATCCCCAACATGGAAACCATCAGAATGGCTTCAGTAAGACTCAAACAGTGTTCACCAGCTCCCATCCGAATGGAGTTAATGGCTGGCTAGCATAAGAAGAAGAGTCTCTGGGGCAGTGAGAGGGACCAGAGGATGGCTGCACTATGGATTAGGGCCCCACAGTGGTCTATTGTTAATTGGGCGCCATGTGTGAAAGCTACAGAGAGATTAGTTTGTACAGCTGCTGCCATTTGTCATAACTGCTCTTAACAAGACACATATGGCAACTCAAGTTAGAGCCAAAAGTTTTACAGAAAAAGGAAAAAAAATGTCTGGTGAGTGTCTCGAAGGTAATAGAAACAGAGCACTGGAAGCAATGAAGATGTTCTCGGGAAACACCATACAAAATCAGCTGCCACACATGATGTTAAGTTTGGGCATTACTCATTTAGCCATCTGTAGGTCAACTGGGTTCATTTTCCAAAACGGCTCAAATAGCTATGTTAAGCCATTCCATTGCCTGATTAGGCAAAATTCAAATAATCTGGGTTTGTTTTATTACACAAGCAGGATATAGATGCGACAGAGATAACAAGAGCACAAATGACCATGGAAGCCTGAATACTTCTTATTCAAATTTCCTATGTAAATGCCACAAGGTTTACGTGAGCAATGGTAAGCTATTTTTTCCAAGTATCCACAGAGTAATTGTGGGTTGTAGGTACGCGCACATGTTGGAGGCCTAATTACAATCTTGACATGGTAAATCTGGAACAAGCTTTTAAAGGACTCTCACTTTCCATTTTTTCCTGAGAAATGTGACAAGTTCCTTAGTGTAAATGCAGTCTTTGGAGCAGATGAGTAATAGTCGGGTAGTAACTATTGTGTGGTTTCTACAAGCAAGTCATGTGAGTGCAAGTACATGTCTCCAAGAGTGTTTCTTAGAGTCCGTGCAGCTTTACAAGCTGGAGGGTTTACTCCAGGTTTGGGAAGAATTCTGATGATCAGAAGTCAGATCACACAGGATTTCAGTCCACACTATGGTAACACAGCCAGTTCTTTCGCAGTAAAACTAACAGGCCCATTGTGCAGGGGCTGCAGTGGGCTTCTATCACACACAGTCAACAGTGCTGACCAAGCCAGAATTTGACACCAGTAGAGGCATTGAAAACATTAAAGTTTATGCTTTTAATGTTTAGTTTTTTCACAAAAAAATGCTGTTCTTTACAATTGAAAAGCCAGGATAAACCATGTGAACAAAAAATATGGAGCTACATAAAGCTTTTCTATGTTAGATTACTTGTTGTGAATTGAATCATTTAAAGCATGCGGACACTTGTCAACTACAATGACAAAGGTGGCTGCTAAAATACATTTGGTATCCCAATAAAAAAAAAGTAAGCTATAGAAATTGTATCAGGCAAGGTCAACTGGGACAGGAACCCCAAATTATTTGCCCAGAATATGAGTGAACGTCTCTCAGATGGCTTTGGAATCCCCCAGGACAAGCTTTGAGGTCAGGAACTTGGATATCTGGTTATCAACTCCACATGTAAGAAGATAATTGAATTACTTTTGTTAAAAAGAAAAAAAGTGAAGATATATGAGAATTGAGTGTTGTTAAATATACATGCAATCTTTACTGGCTCGCAAGTTAGTTTATACATTTGGGAGCTTTTTGAGAAGTCAGCCTGACATATGTGAAGGAGGAGTGGAAGCTTTTTGGCTTGCTTTGACAACTCAATGGGGTGCTGATGAATCCAGCCCAAACAGGCCATTCCCAAGCCCCAGACACCATATCCCCTCTTTGACCCACACTAACATTAGAAAGAAATCCTGCCGGGATTCACCCCCGTCCAATAACCACCCCAACCCCCAAATAACAACATGCCCACCCAAAAGTACATCTCGCACAGCACTGCGATGGCGGGCCCTTTCTTTTTCTGTCCTGCTCAGGTCTTGTCGAGCCGTCACAGTGATGGGCCATACTGTACAGACAGACAAAAGAAGAGACAACCATCACTCTGGGCCACTGATCGGCCCTGTCTGGACTGAAAAGACTTTGATGGGGCAAAGCCGGGCGGGGGTGTTGCAGGGAGAAGTTAATGTCTCCTGGGAAACCACTCTGATTGTCTGTCCCTTTCCAACGTTCCCCCATGCTACCCCACCTACTAACCCTTCCTATTTTTTTCTTCCCTTCATTGGTTGTTTATAAGCCTCCATCAAGGGTGAAGGGGACAGTCTTTTGCATGAAAGTCTCCTTCTGGCACTTGAGGGTGCTTTTCTCCTGCCTGCCTTGAACAAAATGCAAGGTCAAAAAACATCTTCACACCAATTCTCTTTGGAAGACTATTGTCAGAACCTTCTTATCCCTCTTTTCACTCCAGAGCTCTCTGTCTTACATGGGGAGTCTAGCAGGCAGATGGGACAACAGTAAGTTTTTCTTGCACTTAAATTAGTTTAAAGGCAAAGAAGAGAAGGCAGCCATTGGTTGGAAAAGCTCAGGAAGCAGCATTGTAAAGCAGGACAGTGAGGTACGGTGTGATGCCTGGGATGAGGGTGAATGTACCCATTTGTCTTCATTTGGTTGGACTGGCAGACAGGGTGGGGGTGGGGAATCTATCAGGGTGGAATGGGAGGTGCCACTCCTCCAGTCAAGTGGCCTCGGGGGGATTTGAAATGCATTTGGGGTCCTTCCCAAAGCCTGGGAAAGTGTTGGGAAGCTGAGATCTTAACCCTAGACTAATGACACAAACTGCAGCCCTTAACTAAGCATAGCCTGAAACTAAAAAAAGGAGAGTCTCCAGCTGAAATACTCAAAAAAGCCTTTTCAGCACAATGCTCTTGCTGTACAATGCCAAAGAAAGGCTCTGTCTCATTTTTTTTGACAAACTGTGAAACAAGCAAATTAAACACACTGTTGCGAGGCAAAAAAGAAAGCCGTAAATTTCGTCAAGAAAGAAAGCATCCAAATTTTTCAGTGGCCTCTGCTCCAAGTTGCCTTGTTTCCATGGAGATTTATGTACACAGGGCACACAAAAGAGGGCTAAGGAGGTAACACGGCCTGTTTAAGCCTTGAGGTATTTGCTCGAGCAAAAACCCTGCTGCTAATAACACAAGCCTCATACTGAGCCAGGCAACCTGGTTGCACTGCACCCAAGTCAGTGTTTGAGAGAGAGCAGGAGGGAAGGGAAGGAGAGCGGAAAGTCATATCTAGAGTGCAAATGAGCAAAGACAACAGCGAGGGTTTGAGAAGTACAAGAAAGACAGAAAGAAAGACAGAAAGAAAGACAGAAAGAAAGAAAGAAAGAAAGACAGAAAGACAGAAAGAAAAAAGAAAGATAGAAAGAAAGAAAAAAGAAAGATAGAAAGAAAGAAAAAAGAAAGAAAGAAAGAAAGAAAGAAAGAAAGAAAGAAAGTGCAACAGCATTTATAGCTCCTGGGTTAGGAGAAGAAGGATCGGGAAGACATTTAGTGGGAAGCGGAAATCAATAAGGCGAGCGGTGAAGCTGGGAGGGAGTTCTAAGTGGATTAGATTGAGAGAATGTGTTCGATAGGTTATGGCTCTGAGAGAGAGGTAGCCAGACACCGCAGGCTCTATTGCATACTAATAAGGAAGCGGAGTAGAAGCTAAGCATAGGGTGGTGCGGTTAACCGTAAAGACTCTAGCAATGTTAGAAAGGGTTTTTCCTGAGATTTGCAATTCACAATCTTGCTGAGGTTTTGAGAATTTTAACTCTTTAAATCTATGTCCGAAACTGGAAATTTATCTCAAACTTCCTTCTTGCAGACTGACTTCTCAAAGCAATCCTAAACATGAAACAAAGTTGAGTAACTTGGCTTAATTCCAAAAATTTGAGTGTAGTCTTGAACGCTGTCTGCTTACACGTTTAGTTTCACATTTCTGGCATGAACGCAGCCACCCCTTCTCTGGCCAAACACTGAGCCCTAGGACAGCTGTCATGTTCAGAGTCTTGGGATTGAAGCAAAGCCAATAAATGAGAATTGGAAAAGAAAGTGGAACAAGAGAAGTGAGAAAATCTGTTAGAGTGATTCCTGAAGGTAGAGGAGCGATAGGTGAGAAGTTGTGCCTCGTCAAAGGTCATTCATTTGTAGTGACCTGACCAAATGCTTTTTAGGTAGTAGCGCGGAACACAAGTTGCAAAAAGTCTTGCCCAATGCAGATTAGTGTGCAAGAGGGCAATTGGCTGCCATAAAAGATATTACCTGCCAGAATACACTAACTTTGGAGGACCGGAACATGGGTATTGGAGTGAAGAAGAGTGAGATGGGGGAGTGGGAGGGAAGTCAGCCGTGCCTACTCCCCCTTACTTAGGCCACTGAACCAAGAGACCACCAACTAGAGCAGAAGCAGTGGCAAGAGAGCAGAGACAAACAGTTGCCAAGAGACCACCGGTGATTCTGCGACCGCTGCGGTTTGACCCCGATTGAAGATGTCAACAAGGGGAGCTTTGGAGCTGCGCCCCACTACAACCCCAACCCCCCCCCAGGCACAAAAAAATGTCCTTCCTCGACGTGCCCCCAGAGCCTGCACGTTTTCACTGATCTGCTTTGCTCAATTAAACTTCAGAGGACGCCCTGCCACATCTCGTTGCAAAGGTCACGACCCGAGGGCCAGAGGTTAAGTCTGGCGATTGTAAAACAAGGTCTCCATTAACATGGCGGCATGCATTCGGAGGTAATCCATCCATTTCCACAAACTATCATGATGGTGTGAGAAAAAAACGACCCAACTACCTTAGCAAGGGGGGAAAAGTCAAGGTAATGATGTTTTATGGCCGTGTTAACTTTCTGCAGCAGAGTAATGGGAAAACTGCTTGACCTTGACTTCTTTAGCCTCCCACTGGACTACCTCAGCAGTTTTTTCCTGTCACTGCTCAGGAGAAAAATCAACAGACAGCTACTAAAAACCTCTTTGTACTGTTATCTTATTCATCAGGAATTAAGTATTTAAAAGTCACCAAGATTTAAATGAATTTCGACCTTTGTGTAGTGGAATTTGTCCTGCTTATTTTTATGTTGGTAATTTAAAACTTCCTAAATTATATTCCAACCAAAGTTCCTGCAATTAAAAAATGTATTAGGAAAAAAAATAGATCCATTTAGGTAATGATTTATTTTTTTTACCTGTAATTTTTTTTCATAACAATTTTTCAAGGATTAGAGCATTAAAGCTTTTAAAATGTTTTTTTTTTTTTTTTTTTATAAATCAGCTATTTATAATTCAGTCAGCTAAGAAGATTCATTGTTGAACTTGAAGCAATCATGCAAACACTAAAATATTGAATCTCTGCTTTTCTTGAGCAAGTGGTGATTAACAGCTTAACAAAACCGGATAGAATTGAAGCCTACAGAGCTCTGACATATCCTAACATGTCGATCACCTCCATGCATCGTTACAACTGCTCCATCAGGCTGTCAGAATGGATGCACAGAATATGAATCCAGGTGGTGAAAGGTAATGATACCATGAAGAGGGAAAAGACAGCAACTCCATTTTTTTTTATCTGATAATGATAAAGAGAGCATTAGGGGGTCGTGGCAGCGCGCGTATGAATGTCTATGTGTGTGTGAGAAGCCAGGGCCTTGTGTGTGAATGCGGCCTGCCAGTTGGCACAATGAATGAAACCCCCCCACACACACTATTGGCCATCCCCAGCCCCCTGCTTCCCAGCGGGCATTCATCTGGGCATGCACATGGGTGCTCAGCCCTGGCAAAACGCGTCTGTGCCCCTGAACAAGGGGGCCGAGTGCTCTCTCAGAATTCACCCGGGACACTCGTTTGCCAACCCGACGACCTTTCTCAGGCACAAACCAGCCGGCAAGCGCACACAGGGCATGGGCTTTTATTTTTTTCAACGCAATAAATAAAGAAAAAAAAAAGGTGGAGATAAATTTCTTTTGAAGCGAGTTGCTAAAAAGCCCAGTTCAAGCTTCTTTCTTTCTTTTTTTATTAGCATTTGCACTAATGCCAGACTCCGTTACAGGCAACAGTCGTTTGCTACTTTTTTGTGTTGTGCTTGAACGTTTGTTTGGTTTCGTGCAGTTGCAGCAGAACAAAAGAAGCGGCTTTCATTCGGGCCGCCGTCGAAACAACTTTCCAACGTACCCACCGCATTGCGGATGCCAACCAACGAATCAAAGGCATGCTGCAAGCAGACAAAGAGGGTTTGATGCCAACCTCGGAACCTCCGACAACCATTACTGGTGATCCGCCTGCTTCCCTGGCACCGTGCAAAAACAAAATGGCGGCGCACCAAGCTACCCCAACATGGCTGCATTGTCTGGGTTTGCAAGGGCTCTGCTCGGATACGTGAAGAAAAGGAAAAGGGAAGCTTCGGCGCGTGGTAAATGAAAAAAGAGAGGATGGGTTTCTCTGTGTGATCACAGGAGAAGAATTCTATTCTGGTTTTGCCAAATTTTCAATCAAGACAATTCTTCTAGGACGGCGGTTAATGTTCGCTGTGCTTTTTTAATTTAAGTGGAATTTGGTCACATTTCTGAACTTTCAACAGTAAACTACTTAATAATGTGCACTTCAATCCTCAAGGGATGCATTTTCCTTGAAATAATAGCTGTTCAAATACCGCACTTTATATATAAGGCAAGCTCAGACTTGTCGTCTAAATGGTGAATACTGCGTGAAAAAATAAAAAAGCGCCATAAGAGTGTTCAAGTTGTTAGTGAACAGTTAGAAATGCAGCAGATGCAAAGCCGAGAAGCGGTGGCATCCTACAAAAGACACAAAAGAGGGTCTGATGCCAACCCCGGTGCCAGTGGCAACCATTATTGTCTACGTGCTGTGCCTTCTGCTTTCCTTGGCACTTATCAAACACAAAATGGCGCTCAGGGTTTGATGGTAATGAGCTAGCTATACCACCACCATCTCTTCTTCTGTGCAACGTTTTGGGGCATTATTACTTTAGATTATTACAACTATCGGTTTGAAATTGGAGAATTTTAAATCTAAAACCACACAGATTGGACTCAGGTTGGTTGAAGGACAACAAGAGAATGTGCATAAATAAATAAAAAAGGAACATATAAAAACATGTAGACATTTCTGAACACTAGACTCAAGTTTAATGTATAAAGCAGAATTAATTATTACAAAACGACATCTATATGGGACGATGTCATTTAAAGTATTTTTTATATATTACAGTATGATTCAAATTCCTATTTTTCCTAATGAAGTGTGACTGTGAAACTCCATTTATATTGAATGAGGGAAAGAATATCAAATTTATTTTTCTAAGAACGTTTATTTAAATTATGTTTCTTATACTTTCCTAAGTGTGTCCTTTCTGAAAAAGGGATTACATTTTCTCTTGTACTTTTTTTTAAAAATAACTAAAAATACATATTTTAATAAAAATAACAACAGTGTATACAATTAATTAATAATAGCACGACTTAAATGATGAATGTTTCTATAACACTATGTATGTAACCATCCATTTGTTTTATCTCCTTCTAGCACTTGGCACCATTAAGTCAGTCTTTGATGTAAAAGAGATCAGCTTCTACGGGATTGAGAAATGACAGGGATTTACACCAAATTATTTTTTTCTACTGGTAAATATAAAAAACATGCTAAAAATATCACGTAATGTGATTTACACGTTATAATAAACATTGTTGTTTATTTCTGATTTCATGCTTTGCACTGTGCTGTCTGTACGATGAGAACTGGAAGCTTTTAATGTCTTTTATTTTTTACCATAAAATGGTTTGATCTCAGTGCGTCTGATTCAAAGTCGAAAGATATAGTCATAAATGCACAGTTTATCCAACTCTAATTTTCCAACAGTATGCACATTTTGTGTTCGTGTGTGTGTGTGTGTGTGTGTGTGTGTGTGTGTGTGTGTGTCTGTTATCCTATCAGCTTCTGCAATGCGTTAAAATGCATTTCTAATTAAACACACACTTTGTTTTTGTCTTGTGGGAAACAAACAGTGGAATATAATGTGTATTTCTGCTCTGCTGACTAATGCGAGTCATGTTTGTTTATTTCTTTGTGTAATGTAGAGGCGAGTTGAGCCAGTCTCAGGGAACTTGCCAAAAAGTAACACGTGTCTGCTGAATTGGCCAAAGTATCATTCACACACATAGGCATTATTACACACACACACACACACACACACACACACACACACACACACATACAGCATGAGTAGTAGGAACATACCTTGGTCCTGGACATAGTAAGCTAGAAACAAGTCCAGCTCCTTGACCGATACTGTTATGTGGTGTGGCTGGACACAAAGTGCTGGGTTGGTGCAATGTGGAGACTTGACCAGGCGCTCGCCGTCCGTACTTTCCAGCGGGATGCCTTTGAAGAGAATGACCATCACCAGGTCCAGGCGCCAAACTTTGTCGGCCTGCCTCAGACAGTCGATTCGGCGGATCTTGCCCTTCTGGTCCGGGTTGGACACCACGCAGCATGGCGGCTTCTTGCCCGTCACGCTCAACACAAAGTCCTCCCGGTACTCCTGTCGAATGTCCTTCCGCAGCTTGGCCAGCAACCTGGACGCCCATTTTTGTTTGACCTCGGGTTTCTCGCCGAGGAGCTCGTCCTTGACCGCGCGCTCTTCGTCCTTGGACATCCTCTTCTCGTGCTTTTTGAAATACTTGCGTTTTCGGGCCTGGAGGTTGAACCACGTGTAGGCGATGGCACGGACGTGAGGGAGAAGTGCCTCGATGAAGGGATGAAATTCATCCTGAGGTTCACAGTGTGGAGAGAAGAGGAGAAATGTAAACAGAGGAGAAGAAGACAGGGTTTGTTCGGCTGAAAATCAAGAAAATTTGACTTGAAATTTAAGAAAAAAAAAAAAAAAAAGACAATCACAACATTAGTCGCAACGTGTATGTGGTGTTGCTTTTAAATCAGTTTTTACCATTCTGTGATGTGCATTTTCAGAGTTTACTATATACACACACACAGCTCGAGGCTACGTGCAGGATACCCCCCCACACACACACGTTTTTCTTATCAAACTATGCATTTCACTGTAAACTCGGCTCATGTTCACAGAGTAAAGCTGGAAGCCCATGAGGCGGCGGGATGCAGCACCCTGTAAAGGAAGCCTAGCAGATTCCTGCACTCCGGATATAAAACACACAGATAGAAAATGAGGAGAGGAAAAGCAGAAAAAAGAGGGGGGGAAAGAGGGAAAAGGCCGCACATAAAGTGAAGGATATTTGCAAAGGTGGAGTTAGAACTTGAAAAGAAATTCATGCCAAGTCATTTCAAGCATTTGCAGTTAAACAGATGGAATGGTGCTCGCTCAGCTTCATTCCAAAAAGTGATGGTAAGCGAGTGGAAATCAAATCCGGAACACAGTTTAACAATACATCCTGAAAATATAGAAATTTATAAATAAATTAATACATAATATGTGTAATATATAATGTAAATTTTCAAAAGCAAATCTGCGTCGCAATATTTTCTTTTACTGGTATTTTCAGAAATATACGTCATGCAGAATTTACTTTTTATCCACTTTTAATTATTTTCTATTTTTGATTTAATTCTAAATTGTACTATTGCAACTTTTTGCCAATTTAGCGTCATCTCTTTCCCCACTCATTTCTCCTATAAAGTGTCCTCACTGTTTGAAATGCACAGGACGCACTGGATGATTTAGGAATCATCAGACATTACAGCTGCTCCGAGTGGGGAGGGGAAACGTTAAATTAGCTTTGTTTAAGTTCATTAAAATGTCAAATTTAATACGTATTTGAAGCCTTCCCTTTTCAAAAAAATAGGCTTTTGAAGAGTTAAAACCACATATTGTTCTTTGACTGTGGGCAGCCAGGCAAAGCTGGCTGCATGGGAAACCACAGGAACCCAGTCCCGAACTGCTTCACTGGGAGAAGCCACATTTGTGCTCTGAACTGCAGGGATGTCAAATTACTCTCAGTTATTGAACGGATGGATACACTTTTAATTCTGCACAGATTCTTATGTCTTTTTTAATATAGGGATGCGTGTCATCTCGACAAGGTTAGGCATCTCTCACTAGAAAATTCACACACATTCACTGATTATTTTCTCGTCACTTTTTCCTGACAGAGTCGCCAATTAAATTGACAAAAGTGATGCTCAACGTCCCCGGGGGTGACAGTTTCTAAATTCCTTCATACTTTTGTCTGCTTTGAGAATAAAAAAATAAAAAAAAAACTTCAGAAATCTTCTGTTTAATTGTTGAACCACATTGATGAAGCCAAAAATGCTGATAGATGACTACTTGGCCGGTAAACGCTGCACTTGAGCCGAGGCCATAAAAAGCACAATCCTCTTAAGTACAAACTAAACTACATCTCAAGTCAATCACTTACTAATGCCAAGTAAAATATAAACAGTCCAACTGAGTCAGCCAAAGGAGTCAGACACTGTGACCCAAGTAGCTTTATCTGGCTTTGGCTGAAAAAAGTTTGGGTTTGAATTTTTTATATATATATATATATATATGTGTGTGTGTGTGTGTGTGTGTGTACACAATGGGGAAAGGTAGGTGTGTGTGTGTGTCAGGGTTACAGGAGGACGCAAAAGCCTAATTAAGCAGCCAATTGCCCAAAAGTGCTCTTTAAAATTTCAAGTCATTTTTACGCACGGATTTACGCACGGAGTAAAAGACAAAGTGTGTCTTTTACACTTAATAAAAATAAATTTGTATGATAAAAAAAAAAAAAAATTAATAAGGAAATGAAAATATTTATTTGAAGGCACAAAACGCGCATTTTGTGTTTAAAGGCATGAAATTTAAAAACATGTAAAAAAAAAAAAAAAAAAAAAGTTCATGCGTAAATAATTGATTGAAAACAGGACGCTTAACTTTCCAAGTGCAGAAAAAGTGTTAATTGTGTGAGAAATGAGAGGAGAAAAAAAAAAGAGACAAACCTGAGTTAGACAGATGGGGGAATACATGACGAGTCGGCTACACAAAGTGAATGTACATGGACCGATTCCTCAGATCACGTCTTTTTTCTTTCTTTTTTTTTATCGCGCCATTCCTGGAACCCGACGCGCACCGTGCGAACCACCGTGGAAACAGCTATCCGCGTAAAAAGCCAGAGGAATTATCCCAGCAGAGCATCCAAAGATTGTCGTCACCGCAGGAGGGAAAAAAAAAAAGAATTTAACGCAGGAGCTTTAAAAAAAAAAAACAAAAAAACAAAAATTTAAAAATAATTGTCAACTTGGAGAGGATCGAAGGTGGCGTTGGTGGTGGAAGCCGGTGCGTAAATAGTCCCTCTGGCTGTGTGCGCGTCAGTGCGCGCTGATGTCTCCTTTAAATAATAAAAAAAAAGAAGTAGCGCGACACGGAGCTTCCGACCGTGTGATGTTCACCAAAACGTGATGTGAGACCGAGCGGTGGTGCTGCACCTTTGGTCCTGCGCGAATCCAGCAAATCAGACCCAACTTTTCCTCTTTTTTTTTTTTTTTTTTTTTTTCACCCACGTAATTACACAGTCACACTCCTCCTCCTCCTCCTGCTGCTGACACACACACACACACACACACACACACACACACACACACACACACACACACACACACACACACACACACACACACACACACACACACACACACACACACACACACACACACACACACACACTTACTTAATGGCTGCAGCCACTGCATGAATAAAAAAATAGGGTATTTTATTACAATAACCGCTCACCCCCTGTGCCTTGAAGTCATTTCCTATTATAATCCATTCCCATTAATATAACCAACATACCTTTACTTTAAACGCTTTAGTTAAGTAACCAAAAAAGCTCAGTTTCCACTGGAGGTTTATAAAGTTAGTGATAAATAACAGTGATTAATTTTCTAGAGCAGACGGGTGAATTTTATGTCATTTTTGTAATTTTTTTTTTTTTTTGAAATTTTGTGTATTTCCATCGTGCTATAGTGCATGTTTCTGAATTGTTTCATGTTTTTGTAGTCACTAGAGCAGACATGGGCAACTTTTATGTGGTTTTTGTTCTGTTTGCCTATAATTTGGCATTTTTCTTGAGTAATTTTGTGTATTTCCCTTGTATGTTTTTTTTTTTTTTTTTTTAATTCATTTTTTATTAATCTTGGGGGCCGCACAAAATTAGCCAGAGGGGCCACATGTGGTCCCTCACAGCCAGTTGCCCTTGTCTGTTCTCTAGAGAAAATATCTAATATTAACCCAAAAAAAATGAAATTTTTGTGCTCCCCCCCCCCCCCCCCCCCCACCACACACACACACAAACACCATCATGCCTATAAATAAAACATGGCAGTTGCTTATTATTCTTTAATTGTATGTAATTAAACACTAAATTACTTTTCAAACACTTTTTTTTTTTAAAAAGTTGTCCAACTAGAAAGTGATGCACATTTATGAAACCAGATATGAAAAAAATAAAAATTGAAAACTTGTTTTCCTCACTGATAAACATATATATATATATTTAGTTCAATTTATTACATGATAATGACATTTAAAGGTTATAATTGGGCCTAAAAAGGTTGTAATTATATTGATTTATATGACAACAGGAACCTAAATGGCTCATCACAGCAAGATAACTGTTTTTTGTTGGTTTAATATTGGATTATACAACTATGTGTATGTGTGTGTGTGTGTGTGTGTGTGTGTGTGTGTGTGTGTGTGTGTGTGTGTGTGTGTGTGTGTGTGTGTGTGTGTGTGTGAGCTAACTTGTGTAAAGTTTGACAGTGTGTGATTTGGCGGATTATAAAGGGGACAGTGGGACGTCCTGCCACAGGCTGCCGGAGGAACCTGTGCCAACTTTAGCACGTCTTTGTGCCAGAGTTTAATAACAAACGCTAACCACAAACAGCAGCAGCAGCAGCAGCAGCAACAACACTAACCAGCGTCATAAAGAAGAGAGTGTGCGGGTCCACGTTCACGTACCATTGCACTGTACTGCATGGGTTAATGTGGGGTCCTGGAGCCACAGCAGCCGGTAGCTTCACATTTCTCACGCTCAACTTTGAGCTTTGGAGGCTTTTTTTTTTTCTCTCTCCCGCAACTGCTCCAAAAAAAAAAAAAAAAAAAAAAAGAAAGAAAAAAAAAAAAAAAAGTCAGCACCGGAAGACAGCTCTTGGCAGATAGCGTCGAAAAGAAGTTAGCAGCACCTCTGTTGTGTTTTTTTTCTCTGCCTTCCTTCCTCTTCCAGGCTGCCTCTCTGGGATGGTTTAGTGGGCTTGTTCAGTGCAGTTGAACGGAGTCCAGAAGAGGCTGAGGTTTGGGCACCGGGTCGGTCTCCGCCTTCACTTTCACTGCTGCGCTCACTGCCGCCCTGCGGCTCTCCGCAGGACCGGCAAGCACGAGGAGAGATTACCCACTGCTTCCTCTCAGGCTTTTCAAAGTAAAAAACAAACAAACTTTGTTTTAGTACTATTTAGATCTGTGGTTTTCAACCTTAGGGTCGTGACCCAATGTGGGGTCAGCTGGAAGTCAATCAGCAGACCCGCGCGACCCCGAAAACTGGAACAAGTGGGTCAGAAAATAAATGGATGAATGGATATTTTTTTATTAAAAATGTTTTAGATTAATTATCATTTTTCAAATTAAAACACCATCACACAACATCAAACAACTGTATTCTATACTTTCACTTCCTAAAACATAAATCTAGTTAAAATACAGTAGGAAAATAACTGAACTTGTGCATGTTGTCACTGGAGCGCGACTCGTAACACTTTATCACAAACATCATCAAAAAAAAGTAATTTTTAAAAAAAGTTTCTGGGGTTGCCAGAAATTTCTGATATCAAAATGGTGTCACGACCCCACTACTTCCTCTCGGGCTTTTCAAAGTAAAAAAAAACAAACTTTGTTTTAGTACTGTTTAGACCTGTGGTTTTCAACCTTAGGGTCGTGACCCAATGTGGGGTCAACTGGAAGTCAATCAGCAGACCCCCGCGACCCTGAAAACTGGAACAAGTGGGTCAGAAAATAAATGGATGGATGGATATTTTTTATTAAAAATGTTTTAGATTATTTATTCTTTTTCAAATTAAAACACCATCACACAATATCAAACAACTGTATTCTATACTTTCACTTTCTAAAATATAAATTGTAGTTAAAAAAAAAAAAAAAAAAAGTACAGTTGAAAAATAACTGAACTTGTGCATCTTGTCACTATAGTGTGACTCGTAACTATATCACAAATATGATCAAAAAGTAATTTTTTTAAAAAAAATGGGGTTACCAGAAATGTCTGATATCAAAGTGGGGTCACGACCCCACTAGTTCCTCTTGGGCTTTTCACAGTAAAAGCCAAATTTTAGTTTAAGTACTATTTAGACCTGAGTTTTTCAACCTTGGGATAGAGACCCAATGTGGGGTTCACCCAAAAATCAAATAGGATTACCTGAAATGTCTAGTAATTGATGAAAAACAAAAAAAATTCTGATTAAAATTATGTATTTTTTGGAGCTGTGCTAAGGTAAAATCTTTCTGGAAGACGGTGAACACAACCATAAATGACATAATGGGCTATGCTATTCCAAATAACTCTATTGTAATGTTCCTATGGAACATTGAAGATGCTGTGCAAATAAAAGGCAGGTATCTGATTAAAATTTTACTTGCAAAAAAACCATTACCAGAAACTGGTACATAGTCAAATCCCCAAAGAAAGAGCACTGGTCTGAGATCATCCAGGAAATCTACAGTATATGATGAAAGAGGTGACTGATAAACTAAAGTTTAAAGGACACCCATGAAAAGAACTGGCAGAAATGGACTGTTTACAAAGAAGCGATGCCAACAATTAATGAGATCACTTGAGAATGACTAAGAAATACAATGTACCCAGGAAATGCCCCTGAAAATGTTTACCCTTTGTAAAACTATTGTACTTTGTAACATTTGCAAGTTGTGTTTGTATGTTATACATTGCAAATATACATATTTATATATATTTTTTTTAAAAAAAAACTCTTCCTCACCCACTGCGGGCGGTCTCTTTTTCCTTCAAGCTCGGGTCCTCTACCAGAGGCCTGGGACCTTCAGGGTTCTGCGCAGTATCTTTGCTGTTCCGAGCACTGCTCTTTTCTGGACCGAGATGTCTGATGTATTTCCTGGGATCTGCTGTAGCCACTCTTCCAGTTTGGGGGTCACTGCCCCGAGTGCCCCGATGACCACAGACACCACTGATGCCTTCACCCTCCAGGCCTTCTCCAGCTCTTCTCTGAGCTCCTGGTATTTTTGTAGTTTCTCATGTTCCTTTTTCCTGATGTTGAAGTCACTTGGTATTGCTATGTCAACCACAACGGCTTTCCTCTGCTCTTTGTCCACCACCACAATGTCCGGTTGGTTCGCCATTACCATTCTGTCCGTCTGTATCTGGAAGTCCCACAGGATCTTAGCTCGGTCATTTTCTACCACCTTTGGAGGTGTTTCCCACTTTGACCTTGGGGTTTCCAGCCCATACTCTGCATAGATGTTTCTGTACACTATGCCAGCCACTTGGTTATGGCGCTCCATGTAAGCTCTCCCTGCCAGCATCTTATACCCTGCAGTTATGTGCTGGATTGTCTCAGGGGCCTCTTTGCACAGTCTTCACCTCTTGTCCGGTGTTAGATCTGGGCCTCTATTGCTCTGGTGCTCAAGGCCTGCTCCTGTGCAGCCATGATGAGTGTCTCTGTGCTGTCCTTCAGTCCAGCTCTGTCTAGCCATTGGTAGGATTTCCTGATATCCGCCACTTCAGTTATGCTTCGGTGGTACATCCCGTGTAGGGGCTTGTCCTCCCATGATGGAACCTCCGGCACCTCATCTTCTGTTCCCCAATGTCTGAGACATTCACTGAGCACGTCATCTGTTGGAGCCTTGTCCTTGATGTACTTATGGACCTTGAATGCTTCATCCTGGATAGTGGCTCTCACACTCACTAGACCTCGGCCTCCTTCCATACGGCTAGCGTACAGTCGCAGGGTGCTGGATTTGGGGTGGAGCCCTCCGTGCATGGTTAGGAGCTTTCGTGTCTTAACATCTGTGGTCTGTATCTCATCCTTTGGCCAGCTTATTATTCCTGCAGGGTATCTGATTACTGGCAGGGCGTAGCTGTTTATTGCCCGGGACTTGTTCTTGCTTCTTGCCATTGAGCTGGCTTCTGAGGAGATGTCTTACTCGTTGGAGGTATTTGGCCGTAGCTGCTTCCCTTCGAGGTTGCCATTTGCTTGTGGGATTCCGATGTACTCGCAACTGTCCTCAATGTCTACTATTGTTCCTTGTGGGAGTGAGACCCCTTCTGTGTGGACTACCTTCCCTCTCTTAGTCACCATCCGACCACACTTCTCTAGTCCGAATGACATCCCAATGTCTGCGCTGTAGATCCGGGTGGTATGGATCAGTGAGTCTATGTCTCGCTCAATCTTAGCGTACAGCTTGATGTCATCCATGTAGAGGAGGTGACTGATGGTGGCCCCGTTCCTGAGTCGGTATCCATAGCCAGTCTTGCTGATTATTTGGCTGAGGGGGTTCAGCAGTGGGGACAGGGCATCTCCTTGGTATATGCCACATTTGATGGAAACTTGTGCAAGGGGCTTGCCATTGGCCTCAAGGGTGGTTTTCCACAACCTCATCGAGTTTGCAATGAAGGCTCTTAGAGTCGTGTTTATGTTGTATAGCTCCAAGCATTCAATGATTCAAGTATGTGGCATTGAGTCATAGGCTTTCTTGTAATCAATCCAGGCAGTGCTCATATATATATATATATATATATATATATATATATATATATATATATATATATCACTGTAACCTCGCAGCTTGATTATTGTAAATATCTGTATCATATTTGTATATAATTTGTATATTTGTATTATTATTATTATTAACTACTGTAATGTGTGTGTATCTGATCCTTATTTTTAACAGTCTTTTACTTAATAATACACTATTTAACGTTTATTCTTTTTCGTCTTTGTTAAACATTTTATTCTTTTATTTGTGATTTTTTTTCTCAAGTGGTTGTAACGAAAGCTATTTCCCCTGGGATTTAATAAAGGAATTCTGATTCTGATATACATTTTTGTAATTTTTAAAATATTATTCAATTTTCAAATCAAAACATCACACAATCTCAAACAACTGTATTCTTTACTTTCACTTCCTCAAATATAAATCTAGTAACAAAAATAAAATACAGCAGAAAAATATCTTGTCACTATAAGTGCTACTCGTAACACTATGTCACAAACGTGATCAAAAAGTAGTACAAAATAAATAAATTGTGATATCAAAATAGGGTCATGGCTTAAAAAACTGTTGTGAATATTGGTGATGGACACAAACCATATTTGAAAACAATTTTTCCTTTCAATTGAAATTTAGATTGTAGATTTATACTATCAGGATTAGAATCGATTTTCTATTCGCAGTAGAGCCAAATAAACAACAGGAAAAACAATAAAATTAAGTTAATACGTCACTGATCTATGAGTCTGTTATTGAACTTTAATGCTTCCATTTAAATCTCTAACTTTAGCCTCTATCCACATTAAACCCCAGGTACCATCAAATAAAGATGTATGGAACGCTCTCCTCTGGTCAGTGTAGGAGAGTGTTTTATACTTTTATTGTGAAACTATGTATTTCCTGTTCCAATGAACGCTCTGTGTGTTTCTCAGTAACTCGACACGGCTGTGTTTCGTAATAGCGTTTACATTCTGGCCTCCCATTGGTCAGCGGCAGCAGGGGCCCCGGGACTCTGTACCCTGGGCCCCTCACTTCCGCTCCACTGACGGGCAGTTTGGAGCTTGACAGGAGAGAGAGGACACACTCCAATACTACTACTACTAATAATAATAATAATAATAATTATTATTATTATTATTATTGCTTTAGGAATTTTCACCAGGCATCCACGTTTTTAAACATGCTCCGACACGTTTTTAGAAATGATGTATTAAAATACAAAAAGCATGTCTGTTTGGCTCTTTACATTGCCTTTAAAGTTGTATTAATATAATTGTGAAAAATATGATGATGATTATTATTATTAAAAATATTACTAATATATATTATTATTTAACTTATGGACAAAAACACATTATAATGGTTATTAGGTCATCTGTACATTAACGTGTCAGTGTTTTTAGTTTGTGTATATATATATATATATATATATATATATATATATATATAAAGTGCAGTGATGTCGCAGCACTGCAGCAGTAGCAGCTCTGGGAGACTCTCAGCATTTCCATTACTGCTGACTTCTTGCAATATTGGCAGAAAGGAAGGACCATCACTTGGATGCACACTATACACTTTAGACACTAGTGCAGCCTCCAAGAGTAGTAGTCAATGTGATAGTATGAAATGTTGGAACCAGGCTTAGGTAACACATGTTAAGGCTGGTTCACAAAGGTGAATATTTACAGTGAGATGTAAAGTGTCTAAAATGCCAGTGCAGCTATTAAGGCTATTTTCTGCAGATATTTTCCTTACATAACACAGTTAGAAATTGATTATCTAAGCATGTGTTTGTATTGTTTTTTTTGTGTAATATTAGATATTCATATCTTTTATTAGTTTTTAATAGTGTCAAGTGTAGATCATTACATAGCCAAAGCCCACTGTTGACGTGAATCTACTGCCCCCATGTGGCCATTTTTATGAATTTCTTTTGGAGAAAATGTAAGGTTTTACATAAAATATTATATATATATATGAAAAGATAAATTATAAAATTTAAATTAAATTAATAATAATAATCAAATCCCGGTTTAAAGATCAAATTGTGATATATTATACAAGCATCAAAAGTGACAGATGCTTTTGAGGGATACAATTTTTTTTTTTGACAGATTGCTGCTGATAAGTAATGTCATGTTTTTTGTTTTTTGTTTTTGTGGTTTTTTTTTTTAATATATTGATTTATTTTCGTAATCATCTTCCTGCATTAATTCATAAAACTCCAGTGATCCCACCCAACAGTAGCTTTTTCTTCCACTAGATGGCAATAAATCACATTTTCTTTGAAAAAAGACTTATTTTGGTTTGTGAAGTTTTGTACACAGACGTATGAACACAGTTGGAAAATGGTTAAAAAAAAAAAAAAAAAGTGTGCATTTTATGTTTCAAATAACCAGATTGTAAACAGGGTAAGGAAACAGGCAGTCAACCCCAGTTTTAGATATAGAAAATAAAGTTGGAGCTGTCAAATAATACACAAAAAACCCCCAAACAAACATAAAGATAAAGGATATAATTGATTATGAACCAATAACTCAACATACGTTAAAAAAATAAAGTCATTTAGTGATTGCAAATGTCAAAAATAGTCATGAGATAAAACATTTTCACATCTGTAATGCAAATTGGACACTTTTAAAAACTTTAGAAGTGAATGCTGGGTTATTTTGATAAAAAAAAAAAAAAAAAATGTAGCAGAAAATTGAAAAAAAGAAAGAAAAAAGTTCAAATACATATTAAATTACCTAAAATAAAATAAAATTAACAAAACTAAGCCAAACTAAAAATTAAATGAAATTTAATAAACTAAACGAAAAAAAAATTAAATTAAATAAAACTAAAACTAAATTAAATTAAACATTTGTATCATTGCTGACTATTTCCTAATATGTTCCCAGTCTATAAAGTCTGTATTATACATTTGAGAGTCCCCAGACTAATAAAGACTGAATGATTAGTTTTGTCTAATCAATAAAGGGTATTTATCAGTGATCAGTGCCAAGATTATACCTTATTATTCCCTTTATATATAAACAAATAATAATAATGGAAATAAGAACTGACAGAGTGTAAAGTTGAAATAAACCAAACAAAACTCAGACTTGAACCTGCATCTCTACACATGAGTGGAACATAAAGGGCGTTTGTTTCTCGCTGAGAATAAGCACACTAACCTCAGCATAATGGCTGGTGGTGGGACTAATTAAATGCTTGTATGCAGCTCAGTAAATAAATATTCAGAGAGAATATTCAGAGGCTGTTGCTGCCTCTTCAGCTTGGGAAAGGCGCGGGCTGGACAAGGACTCTTTGTTCCCAGTGCACACTGGGAGGAACACTGGAGGAACGTTGTGCTTCCTACAACAGGCTCATTACTTCCTTTAGTTACCCCTACATCAGGGTTTCTCAAATGGGGGTACGTGTACCCTTAGGGGTACGCGATGACACTGCAGGCGGGACTTAACAAATGAAAGGATTAAAAATATGAGGTTTTATAAATGTTTATTTTTTAGCTAACAACGACTGTGCTAAAAAATTACCAGCAACTCACGAAATGACAACAAAAACACACAATAACAGTAGAATGTACTGGATAACAAAAATAACAGACAAACAACAACACAAAAAACAAAATGACAACAAAAGCACACACACACTGAGAAAGAAAAAACACTGACTATTGCAACACACAAAACGACAACAAAGACACAATAAATGAGAGAAAAACACATGAGATCACAACAAAATACACACAAATAACAGAGGAACACACTAAACGACATAAGAGACAACCAAACCACACCAGAAACACACACACTGAGATAGAACAACACACAAAATAAGACAAAAAATATAGTGAATAATGAAAAGAACAGACAAACAGCAAAATACACAAAATGACACCGAAAGCCCACAAAATGATGATAGAAATGATGTTGATAAGAACATGAACTGAAAATACAAGAGCGTGTCTTGTTCCCACGGAGACAGTGACAGAAAATTATTATTAAAAAAAAAAAAAAAAAAAAAAACTATTCAGGAGGCACTAAATACAGTTTAATTCCACTTATTTACAAAATCCTATTCTTTAGAATGTGTGTTATCACTCATTCATTCCATCATTATGCTCCACAGATGTTTCTTCGCAGAATTCTGAGCAAAATGTTGTAGTCGGACAAAGAGGGAACTTGGATTCAGAAATAGGAGAAAGGGGGTACTTGAGCCAAAAAAATAGTTTGAGAACCACTGCCCTACATTACTGGATATGACCAAAAACATTGTTTCTTGGCCTTATCCACTCCAGCCAAAACCAATCTCTAAAGATCCTCCAGTTTGATAAACGACTTGTTTTAAAAGGAAGAACCTGCAGCACTTAAGGAACAAATTCATTCAGAAAAAAACCAAAAAAAAAAAAAACACTCCAGGGCCAACATTGTAAAAAAAATAAGTCTTTAGAAAAGGTTTTTTTTTAGAAAATGAAGGTTGTAAAGAATGCTTTCCTTTTTTGTGCCACAGCCAAAGTCATTTATTTAAAAGTCCTACCACAAAGTCTCCCATAAACGTGATCCACTCTGGCACAAGAAATCCCACTCAGAGCTTTTTTCAAAAATTGCTGACGCCAGAGGTAAAAAAACAGTTTTAAATGACAATAAGCTGAAGGAAAAAACAACAAAACAGAAGTGTTTTTGTTTTTGTAATCGCCACAGCAGATAAATAGACACAGAGCATCACTCACCATCCACCACGTCCTGGCTGAGATGTCATAACAAAGCTGCCATCTGATGGACGTCTCTGTCATCAGGGTCCCAGCCATCCCTGGTCATGGAGGGGGCATCAGTGGAGGCATGCTGACTCACATCATGCAGCCCAGGCCTTTACAGTGGTGCATGATGGGAAGGGAAAGACCAATCAGCAACAGCTTGACCAATGACTCAAACCTGACTGTGGTAATTACAAGGACCATGGATCATGAACCCCCCCCCCACACGCACACACACACACACACACACACAAACATCCTCCTTCTGTCCTTCCTCTAACATCACAACAAAGTCATTGGAAAAACTCCAACATAAAATTCTCAGATTTTCATTCATCACACTGAACAGAAGAGATGTTCAAATAGTGGTACGCTATGCAGGCCTCTATGGTAAACTGTTTGAAGCTCTACCAGTTTTAGAATATACACTTCCTTGAAAAAATAATTATAAATAACAATTGTAGATATATATGATGGCAAGTCATTCAGGAAATTAAATATTTATTTATTGACTATATATGGAATTAATGAAAAGTCTGAATATATATAAGAAAAGTTGTAATATGATATATATGTAAGTTTGAATGTATACAAGAAAAGTTTGAATTTATATATATGAAAGTCTGAATGTATATATGGAAGTTTGAATGTATATATATGAAAGTCTGAATATATACAGTATATATGAAAGTTTGAATATATATATATATATATATGAAAGTCTGAACATATATATTTAAGAAAAGTTTGAGTATTTTCTATGAAAGTCTAAATATATATATGGAAGTTTGAATGTATATGTATGAAAGTCTGAATATGTATATACAGTATATACATACATGAAAGTTTGAATATATATACATAACTACACCAATATTCAATTAACTTTATCTATATAGTGTTAATTACAACAATAGTAATCTCATATCACTTATTAAAATATAACATTCTTATCACACACATTAAACAAAGTCATTGAAAAATTCCAAAATAAAAGTCTCAGATTTTCATTGAGACACAATAGAAGTATATATATATAATTAACAAATATATGTATATTGGCAAGTCATTTAGGAAATTAAGTATATACTTAATAACTGGGAATTTATGGAATGAATATATGAAAGTTTGAATATACAGTGGGGCAAAAAAGTATTTGGCAGCCATCGATTGTTCAAGTTGTCCCACCTTTAAAGGCGAGGTCTGGGGCGGTGTTTAGCTCAGTGGGTTGAGCGCCCGCCCCATGTACGGAGGCTATAGTTCCTCACCTGCAGCGGGTCCAGGTTTGATTCCCGGCCTGGGACCCTTTCCTGCGTGTCATTCCCTGCTCTCTCTGACCCCCTTCCTGTCAAGCAACTGTCATATAAAGGCCACTAGAGCCAAAAAAATTCTTTAAAAAAAAAAAAAAAAAGACGAGGTCTGTAATTTTCATCATAGGTATACTTCAACTCAGAGAGACAGAATGTGAAAAAAAACCAATCCAGGAAGTCACGTTGTATGAAGTATTTGTATAATGGTGCAGAAAATAAATATTCAGTCAATAACAAAAGTTCAAATCAATACTTTGTAATGTACCCTTGGTTGGCAATGACAGAGGTCCATTGTTTACTGTAGGTGATATTTTGGCCCATTCTTCCATGAAGATCTTCTCTAGAGCTGTGGTTAATAGCTCCAACAGTTCATCTCTTCTCACCAAACTGTACCATTTTTGTCCCTGGTGTCATCAGACAGCTCTCTGGTCTTGACCATGATGGTGGAGGTTGAAGTGTGACTGTTTGAAGGTGTGCACAGGTGCCATTAATACAGGCAACGAGTGGAGGATAAAAGCCAGAATTCTTGCTTGTAGGTGCCACAAACTAAAAAAAATCTTTAAAAATCATACTATGAGATTTCCTGGATTTTTATGAATTTTTTTCACATTTTGTTCCTCATAGTTGAGGTATACCTATGATGAAAATTACAGACCTCTCTCATCTTTTTAGGTGGGACAACTTCCATTGTCGGTGGCTGCCAAATATTTTTTTTGCACCACTGTATATATAAGGGAAAAGTTTTAATACATATCAGAAAAGTTTGAATATATAGATGTATGTATAACTACACAACAGAACATACATAGTACTACAGTTACTAAGTTAGCATTTTATGCTAATAAGGTGGTGAGTCGAGCCGCTGCTCCTCCGCATTGAGAAGAGCCAAAATTGTTTACCAGTAAACTAGTAGTATGAGTTAAGCTTTGGGTTTTTAGTCGTAACAGATTTGTCGACAAGTATTATTTACACAAAATTGTCCAAAAAAATGTTTTATACCAAAGGTCTACTCACTTTTGTTTACTCGTACTACAAGTACACTCACCCACGCACGTATTTTGTGCAGCTTCTGAAGTAAACACACCCAGTGACTCTTTTTTCCTGTGTTCGTGGACAGACTGGTCATTATTCTGAATGTTCTCACCAAAGGTTCAAAGTGTGATATTATACCAGAATTAAAAAAAACATTCTTGTTTCCATTGATTACAGCGATGAACGATGAAATATAATATTGATTTATATCATTCCATATTTTCATTCATTTTACCCTAATGTCTGCATTTGTTGTCTTACGTTTACAATCTTTCCCTGAAAAATACTTGTGTTTTTTTTTTTTATGAAGAACCACTAAACTAATCCACAACCAGCCATCCCTAAGGAAAGGTATTTAGGGGGAAATACTTAAAAGAAAGGGCTTTTTTTCCTCCCGACTATTATCGAAAACCAATATTTGCTGTTGTTTGAGACGATAAAAAAATAAACAAGGCACTTTTTCCTAAAAAGTAATTTTGCACAGATGATGTTTAATGTGAATTCAATCCAGTGGGGCATCACAATAAAACTAGATTGTTGATAGGGGAAATCTGAAATAAGGTGTTAGACAACGTCTGATAATGGAAATCAGCAAAAAGCTAATATCGAACATCTCTATCCCAAGGACCATTTAAAATATGTGTTTTAGTTGACAGTGATAGATTATGAATCCATCCATCCATCCAGCTAAAGTGTTACCGTCTCCTTAGTGAAACCCTGCAGTTAATAACAAAAACTGCCTGATCTCTCCGCGGGGAAACGTCACAACTCTGAGATCTACCAGGCAGCTGCACTGTAAACTACATGAATTCACCAAAACGTCACAGCAAATGTCTGTTCCCTTTCCCAGGTACCAACACTATCCTTTCACAAACCTCCTCAGACTCTGAGCTGGACCAGAAGCAGCTGCACGTTGATCCGTGAATGAAGACATTTGGCGTGTCTGTGTAAATGTTGTGTGAACGCTGGTTTGAAAAGGGCTTTTCTCTCCTGCTACATTCCAATCCTCCTGACTGAGGCCACTGGATTGCATCTGGATTTCCCCCACAGGGGTGGATGGTGGGTGGACTTGGTAACAGTAACGTGGCTTTGGTTACAACAAACACAGCCAGTTGGTGGGGTTGTCTTTATACTGCCAACAAGGTTCTGGATAGTTATTAATCATCTTGTTTTAGAGTAAAACCCACACTAGAGCGAGGCAATGAAGGATACGAAGCTACTTAGAGGAACGTTTCACACTTGTTGGTTTTCTTGCCGATTTTACGGCTTATTGTCGACCTCCTCAGTGCACCTGGGTCTCATAAAGGGGAAACAAACAGCCTTGTTAGCAGCATGCTAATGGATATAGTTCTTCAGCAGACAGGAAAGTGCCAACGAACACTACTCAAGAGGTAGAGGAAAAGTAACGTAAAAAACTGAAAACTGACAAAATATCTTCATTATTCATTGGATTAGTCTTCTTCAGGGATTCAATGATCACAGTTCTGTTTGAAAAGAAGAAGAAAAAACCCACACAATCAGCCTCAGAATAGACTTTAAAGTTCTGCTGCTGCTGGTGTATAAATCAGTGAGATGTTAGTGAGGAATGAACCCAGCAGGTGTCTCAGATCTATGGACACAGGTCAGATAGTAGAGCCCAGAGCTCACAGTAAACATGGTGACACTGCTCATGACTGAAAAGGAGATTTTGAACCATTTTCTTGTTGATTTCAAATTCTGTTTAGTGTATTCAATGTTTTTATTGTTGATTTTTAAACTCGGTTTAATGTTTTCTCTGGCAGTTCTACATAATACATATACTACAAAAGACTAAACTGATCATTCCAGCAAGATTCTTTTTGTCTTCTTTTTGAATAATATGTTATTCTCATTTATTCAGACAACTGTTCCTTAGTAAAACCACTTTGATCTCCTGACATGTTTTGACTGACAACTGCCAGTCTTTGTCAGAGGTTTCTGCTGATCGCTTTGATATTTGCTTTGGAGTTTCCTTGATTCTGTGTAGTAATTCCAGCAAGATTCATTTTGAATAATATGTTAAGGTTTCATTTATTCAGACAACTATTCCTTAGTAAATCCACTTTGATCTCCTGACATGTTTTGACTGACAACTGCCAGTCTTTGTCAGAGGTTCCTGCTGATCGCTTTGATATTTACTTTGAAGTTTCCTTGATTCCGTGCAGTAATTCCAGCAAGATTCATTTTGAATAATATGTTAAGGTTTCATTTATTCAGACAACTGTTCGTTAGGAAATCCACTTTGATCTCCTGACATGTTTTGACTGACAACCGCCAGTCTTCGTCAGAGGCGTCTGCTGATGAAAGGAAACATCAAAGCGATCAGCAGACCCCTCTGATGAAGACTGGTGGTTGTCAGTTGAAACATGCCAGGAGATCAACATGGATTTCCCAAGGTAATAAATGTTTGTTTGAATAAATGAAACCTTAACATATTAGACTAAGCAGATATTTACCCCCAATTTTCAATTTATGTGTATATATATAAGTCCTCTACACCGATCCTCAGCAGTCAGTAGGATGCTTACTAAAAATGTTGTCCATTTTTTCTAAAATAATCCATTCCTTCTTAATTTTTTTGCATGTTTATGAATGTATGGTAAGTAATTCACGAAACTGACACTACGCAGTAGGTGATGAAGTTATGATAGATTATATCAGAGGCTCTCGTTGTGAAAGGTTGGAAGTTGGTTTTCTGTGGCATCTGATTGCTGTATATAAGCTGCATATTTGTATGTATTCATTTGTTTATCACACAGGTAGTACCACCCACAATCTAGAAGTGGCAGCCCTTGGAATAAGGTGTATAAGGTCAAATCTAACCAAATATAACTTATATTTCAACTTATATTTCACGTTGTTCTTCTACTTTGTAATTTGAGTCTTTATATCAAAGGCAATGTAAAAACAATTTTTGATACTGTTTGAAAACTACAATTCTGATAATGTTTAATTCATGAAAAAACCCACCAGTCCCTCTGAGCTGACATCAAGCACGTGATTTCCTCCTCAGGGCCTGTGGCTCGCTCTCAGGGGCCGGGTGCACCAATATTGATTTTCAGGTCGGAATCGATACCTTTCATCGTCTTGATTGGATTAAAAGTTTCAAGTTCAAAATTTAATTGGATTCCCACTTTCTACAATGACAGCTTATTTGAAAATCAATACGCCAATCAATACCTCCACGTTCAGAAGGTTCAGCTGGGGCTGAGACAGAGCGAAGGAACGCAGAAGACGCAAGACACTGAGCTATATGGAACCTGATTTTATACTATTCAGTTTAATGAATAGAAAACAAAAAACAGGCAAGAACGTGAAGGAGAAACCATCAGGAATCATTTAAACATACTTGAAACCTCCTGATCGTAAAAAATGAATGAATTAATGGAAAAAAGGGAAGTCATTTTAAAATGTAATGTAAAAAGTAGTTTTAACTCGACCCAATCTGAATTTAGAGCATTTTAAAAGTCAATAATGTGCATCCTGAAGGGGATGATCAATATTTATTCAGCTTGTGTTTTCCTTTTGAGTCTTAAAAGTTGAGTTAGATTGTACTGCGTGTCATATTTGGGTCAATAAGTAATCTGAAACACATGGATGACACCAAAGTGGGCTGTAGGATTGGAAAAAGTCATCCACCAATTGATGATTTATGCTCCATATGGGCTGAAATCTAACAATAACCACGCGGCTCCCATTTAGTAATCCATTTTTAAACGTGGACTTAATCCGTGTCTAGGCTTGGCAAAATGGCAGCCGCAGAACACGCCAAGCCGCACTAACGCCAATCCTAGACAGGTAAACGGCTTCATTTGGGAGAGCTAACTGCTCTGAGCCTCGTTTATGTTCATCAAGCATGCGGCTAATTATTTCTTTTGTTCAGCCAGATGTCATAGACCGTGCAGCTAGCAGGTGGTCAATTATTGAATCAGTCCAGTTGACCAACCATTGTCACAGATTAGAAGCACGTTCAAAGCAGGTTGGAGTCATCTCTACTCAAGGATGAGAAAATAGATTAGTTTTCTGTTTCCAAGCATCTTTATGGAGGTCATCGTATCTATAGAAGTTCTTGTTCGTGATCACGGATAGTAGGGACTGTTATTTATGCATCATGGGTCTGACAAAGTTTTGGAATCGTAATAGATGACGTTTGGAAAATCTCAGAATTCTATCAAAAAAAACACAACTTTTTACAGCATTTTGAATTTCGCTCTCATGCAAACAATTGGAGTCAATGCAAAAATGGCATTTTTAACTCATAGATCCAAGGAATCATTTTTTTTTTTTTTTTTTAATTAATAACTTCTTCACACTATCTAGAAGCAATATGTGTAGTTTCGACTTTTTGTCTTAAGAAGTGAATTTTTGACAGCTGCTGTATTGTTTCGCCTAAAATTCCCTGGCCCCAAGCTTTGCAGGAGCTATAATTTTATAGCAGTTTATTTTGTAGGCTTTGCAGCCATTTTGCATGATTTTGTTGCAGATCGGTGTGTTTTTTGGACTCTAGTCTATTTTATTAATAATTTTTCTGTCATTTTATGTGTTTTTGGAGTTGTTTTGTGTATCTTATTATTGTTTTTCCTAAAATTCCCTGGCCCCAAGCATTGCAGCAGCTATAATTTTGGTTTATTTTTTGTTGTTTTGTGGATTTTTTTTTTGCTATTTTGTGTGTTTTTGGATTCATTTTGTATGATTTTACTGCCATTTTTTGTAATTTTGTTGTCTTTTGTGTGTTTTTGTTGCAGATCTGTGTGTCTTTGAACTGCTTTAGTCTATTTTTTATTTTTTTGTGTGTTTTTGGTGTCATTTTGTGTAACTTTATTGTTTTGTTCATTTTTCTGTCATTCAAACATTAGTTTTTTACTTATAGAGCCAATGAATAATTTTTCAACAAAAATGACGATCTTCATGCTGTCTTGATGCAATATGTGTAGTTTCAGCTTTTTGTCTTAATAAGTGAATTTTTGACAGCTGATGTATTGTTTTTTCCTAAAAATCCCTGGCCCCAAGTATTGCAGCAGCTATAATTTTAGTTGTTTTTCTTTGTTGTTTTGTGGATTTTTGGAGTTATTTTGCGGGTTTTTGTGCCATTTTGGGTGCTTTTGCATTCATCATGTATGTTTTTACTGCCGTTTTGTGTAATTTTGTTGTCTTTTGTTCCATGTTTTTGTTGCAGTTCTGTGTCTTTTAATTTTTTACTTTTTGGTTGTCATTTTTTGTTATTATTTTGTTCATTTTTCTCTCATTTGAACATTAGTTTTTTACTTATAGAGCCAATGAATAACTTTTCAAAAAAATTATCTTCACGCTGTCTCGATTCAACATGTTCATATTTTGTGAATTTTTGACAGCTGCTGTATTGTTTGGCCTAAAATTGCCTGGCCCCAAGCATTGCAGCAGCAATATTTTTTATTTTAGTTTTTAAGTTGTGAACATTTGTTGTTACTTTTTGGGTTTTTGTAGATTTTTTAGATATATTGTGGGTTTTTGTTGCCATTTTGTGTACTTTGGGATGAACTATGCATGTTATGGCTGCTATTTGGAGTGTTTTTAGTCTGTGTTTTTGTTAGAGTTCTGTGTTTTTGGAGTCATTTGTGTATCTTTATTTTTTTCTGGTTTATTTTTCTGTCATGTTTTGTGTTTTTAGAGTCATTTTGTGAATCTTTATTATTTTCTTAATTTTGTGCGTATTTTCAAGTCATTTTGTGCAGTTACTTTAATGGCCGCTCAAAATGAGACAAATGGCTGCAAGATATTACTGTATACGATAAATAAGATGACATTTGCATGTTTAATCTCAAAAAGCAACAATGATCTCATCTTTATTTATATGCCATGGTGTGTCTGATCCTTGATACAGTGAATTCCTTGTTGTAATTGTTGGCTATAGCAATGACAGCATCTCCGTCTGATACTTAAGACGTTAAAAACACCAAGCCGACGTCGACATCTTTGAACATTCTGTTCCTGGAATGTTCGTGCACATGCTACACACGCCTCACTGAGACTGAGGAACTTTTTTAGAACAATGAGCGTTTAAAGGGAACCAGCACAGACAGAAACAACAGTCGGTGTGCATAGAAACTGCATAGGTAATTCGTTTCAATGGTTTACTGCTTATTTGAATATGTATTTTTTTTAAAATATTAAGTAAAACAACTGGATTAACTGATTTTTGGGAGTCATTTTAAATAGCTACATCATATTCAAACATAAATAGTAGCATCCATTTAAAAATAATTCCATTTAAAAACATAACTTTGCAACTATAGGGTTGCAAAATTCTGATTTTTTTGAAAGTATGAAACTTTTCATGGGAAATAATGGTGAATCAACTAAAAAATTTCCAAATTGAAGGTCGGCCCTTAACATGTATGGTCAGGAAAATATATTCTAGCATCATCTATCTAAAATATAAGCATCAATTTTTTTTTTAAAAACTTCAAATTTACAGGGTTAATTCCAATATATTCTTATTTTTGGAAATTTACTGGGGAATCTTCCACCCATTTTGCAACACTAGTCAAACGTGCACACTATACTAACACACTATGACACATATTGTAGTCATCTATAACATATTAAATGAGCTACAAATATTATGCCAGCAGCTACATTTGTCTTTCCAACATTGGCTTCATTCTAAGCTAATGGTTCAGCCTCAATACAAACTACAAATTTTATTAACATAATATTTATAAAAAATTATACTTTTCCATTTTTTTTTTTTAGCAGCGAAACAAACTTTCTTGTTGCCACTGATAAGTGACTTGGATAAAACAGTCAGCGCATACAGTACTTTTCTGGTAATTTAATTTATTCAAATATGAATAACTAATTCAGTGCTTGAGGTCAAATTCAAACAGTAAAAAAAAAAAAGCATTAAAAAACAACAACAAAACAAAAAGAACCAAGCACAAAGCCTACAGAATCCGAGGACAGAGCCCTGGGGGACACCAGGAAAACAGCTGTGAAGAGAAGTGAGAGAGGAGATATTCCCACCTCGTGCTTCGTTCATTCAAAATGAATGAAAACAGATGCTCAGAGCTACGGTGGCGGGATTATAAAATTACGTCTGATGATCGTTCAGGTGAGGTAATCATTGCATTGTTAGGCGTGAGTGAAAGCGCGTATTGCTTTTAAAATTAGAAGGCAGGCTTGAAAAAAATGTAATAAATGTAATAAAAATCCAAATATACGAACACCAACTCATGCTAAATGCAAAACGACTTGAACACGCTATCTAGGTCACGTTGTAGAAAGTGGTCAGCTTCAGTACGTCGTGTATGACCAACTGCTACAGCCTGAATTTTAACGAAACATGCATCTAGTGAATCCTGAGTGACTATTGCAACGCTTCCCCTGGTCTTTGGCTTAATAACAGAGAGCGACACAATGATGAGAATATAAAGAAAACGTGGGTTTAAAAGAACAGGCACTTAAACTACTTGAATATATTGTGTCGTTTCCTTCACACGAGTAGAAGCTTTACATCTTAAGCTAGGAGACAGTAATGGAGAGCAGGATAACCAGGTAACGCTTACATAATATCGTAATGGTCGTAACCTTACCACAAAATAAAGCATCATCACTATCAACGCTTTTCCAGCAAATTGTCAGTGCTTTGTCCTGTGGCTCGTGCTTTATAAAGCAACACAAGGTAGATAGTAAATATTAGGGATGTAACGATTCACTCAACTCCCGATACGATTCGATTCACGATACTGGATTCACGATACGATTCTCTCACGATTTATTTTACAAAATGGGACTGTAGACAAATTTTTTTTTGGGAAAAAAACTAGAAAATACTGTACTATTTTCCTTTTATTTTTCATTGTCAAAAGAATCCCTTGATAAACTATTCAAAACAATGCAATTTAACTAAAAATAAACCTTGAATGAAATAAACAAAGGAATAATACAAATAAAAATGAAGCCTATTAATTTAAATTCTGGTTCTATAATAAACAATGCAAAACTGCATAATAGTTCTTTTTCTTTTTAAAAGTGCAACTGAAAATGTATTTTGTGCCTTAACAATTGGACTTTTTAAAAAAAAAATTACGTCATATTTGTTTGGTAACCCAGTGGTCGACTGGCATGCAGATATCTTGCAGTGAAGAAGAGACGCTATGCTAGCAGACAGAGCTAATAGAAAAACGTGACTTTTACAGATATTCAAGTAATATTACAGATATTCTTTCGGTGCTAAAGGGGTAAGGAATCATTTATTAACATATTTAAGAGTAGAAGGCGGCCAGAAAGAAAGTATTGGCAGACTCCGCCCACCACCTACACTTGTGGATGCTGGTTAAAAAAAGTACTGCGATTCAATTTTCAGAAAATCGATATCAACCGTGATACCTATAAATCGATTTTTAACTGCCTTACGATTAATCGTTACATCCCTAGTAAATATCAAGCTGATTAAGAAATTACATTAGAGGTAAACTTCAAAAATATTCTTAAAAATAAAATAAAATTCCACAAAACCGTACAGCTAAAATGTGTAAAAAAACAAAAAATTAAATAAAAATTCACTAACATAATTCAAATAGACTAGAATCATGAAAAATATCTGAATTTTTATCCCCAAAACTGGCTTTTTACAGCCATTTGAATTTTGGTCTATTGCAAACCACTGGAGTTAATGCAAAAAAAATGGCATTTTTATCACTTTTATCACTTATGGAGCCAATAAATCATTGTTTAAAAAAAAATGGCAACATATTTATGCTGTGTGAATGCAATAGCGTAGTTCCAGATTTTTTGTCTTACTAAGTGAATTTTTGAAAGCCAGCTGCTGTCTTGTTTTACCTCAAAATGCCTGGCCCCCCCAAGCATAGCAGAAGCTAACATTTCAGTTTATTTTTGTCTTTTTGGAGTTATTTTGTGCGTTTTTGTTGCCGTTTTGTTTTTTTGCAGTCACTTTGTATGCTCTTGGAGTCAAAAAAACAGTTCAAGGTTGTTTTTAAAACAAAAACAAAACAAAACAAGGATTAAAAACATCAAGCAGAATAAAAAAAATGACATTAGAGGTAAACTTCAAAACCCTTACAGCTCAAATGTGTTAAAAAAAAAAAATACAGTCAAAGGCACAAACAATTAAAAGAATCCACGGTGATAGACAGTAAAATTCTCCTATCGGTGTCTGAGGTCGATTACAGGTGAAATAGTCAAGGCTCTAATTACAGTAACCTGAGAGGGGGATGGGGAGGGGGGGGCGGGGGGGTTGGTTTAGCCAGCTGCTTTTCCATTCTTGTGAAGCCATTAGCCAATAACACTGTTTCAAAAGCTAAAAACATTGAGTACAGTGAAGGGGAATAAAAAGCAACCTCCTCCCTAACTTTTAAAAGTCTCTCTTCACCATGTTTCACTATCAAGAGTCAGAGTCAACCAAACGTGCGTCATGGTTTCCAGTGAGAACCAGAGATGAGGGCAGATGGAATCCTTTAGTGTTTGATCCATGGCAGCGTCCGCCACCACCTGCGCAGGTGGTGGGTACTGTAGCTAGTGCGGTGCCGCAGACCTGCACCTACACGTGGGTGCGGAAGTGGTGGCTGGCCTGGAGTGGTTTTCTGCTCCGGAGTGGGAGGAGCCACAGGAGTTTCCAGCGTGTGCCACAGACTTCAGCTAGTGCCCACTGCCAGGACCGTTTCATACTGTAACTGGACGTAAAGGAAAGATGTGCTGCTAATTATCAAACTCAAACAGTCACATTTAGAAGAATATGCAGTGTAGGGGTTCTCAACCTTATGGTCACAAGACACTGGAATGGGGTTGCTACATGCCTTCAAGAAACTAAGGATATTTCTTGAACAATTTCAGCCCATTTTTGCTTATTTTTTACACTTTTTCTGCAACTACACCAAACCTATTTTCTTCCCATATTTTTGCTCCTTTAAATGCATTTTTGCTACATTACTCCCATTTCTGCCACTTCTCCATTCAATTTCAATGCCTTTTCTGCAAATGTTTTCCACTTTCAATACATTTTCAGCACTTATAAACCCTTTTCCAACCTAATGTCGCATTTGTTGAACCATTATTGTCACTTTTAACCTCTTTTCACCTTATTTTTGCCAACTCAACCACATTCATGATTTATCATGTTCATTATTTGCAAGTTTAAACTAATCATTCCTACCGATTGTTCCAATATTGACACTTCGAACCCCTTTAACGACTTTTTCTCTTTGTTTTTGCCCACTGCACTTTGCAACTTTGAACCAATTTCTGTAGATTTCAAAACCCAATTTCACCACATTTTCTACCATTTTTGGTCACCTTGAACCTATTTTATTTCTGATTAAAACGAGGATTTACATTTTTAAAATAATGGTGCAAATAAAAATAAACTTTCTGGATAACAGTGGATATTATTCAGATAAATAAATAAATAAATGTGGTTATCACAGATTCATAGAACAATGGACCATCATTTTACTGACTTTATGGATGTGCCCCAAAACTCTCTCCCCTTTATTCCCCCTTATGGATGACCCTGTCTCCACATGACTGTTCTTCAATGTTCATGTCTGTGTTCAACCACCTTCAGGTACAGTGGGGGTCTCTGGATCCTTTATTTTGGGGGTCGCGGGCTGAAAAGGTTGGGAACCACTATTTTATAGATTAAGCCTAAATAATTTGACTGTCCTTTGATACTGTCCTTTGATACTGTCCCTTGATTTTAAAGTAAAAGATATTTGTCCATTTGTGGGCAGTGTCGTATACCCAATCTGTCCCGTTTATTTATATTCCTACATCAGTGTTGACATTTCAGTGTTAACTTACAAAAAAAAAACATGCAGTGTTTTTTCAACACCAAATATATTTAGAGTAAAACTTCTACGTTAAAACTTGCAACTGTTGGGGAATTACATAAAAGTCAAAACACTGCAGTTTTTAAAATAACTTACGGTCACACATTCACACATTTTTCAATGTTAAATTCAACACACTTTGAGGTATAAAAACCTCGATTCAGTAGATTTTCACAAGTCAAACCTGCATGTGAAAAAAACCCTTTTGTGCCTTTTTAGGAGGATAATTGGCAGCACTTAAATCCTACACACTTCAGCATCCAATGGCATGGATGATTTACAGCCTTTGAGGTTTGTAATGTTTTACAACCATCACAAGTTGTCTTTGTATAAGGTAAGAAATGATTTTTTTTTTACAAATAAATCCATTATAAATAATGCTGACAAAGTGTAAATGTTGCCTAATTCAATCTACCTTCGTGTACGTAAATGTCAGTAAATTATCATTTTTCCAAAAGTGTGATTTGGATTCATCTTGTATTTAGAAGCAAAATGAGTTAAAGAGACTCACACTTCACTTGAAAACTGAGACATTTTCTCTATGGTCGTCATATCCTGAAAAAAAAAAAAAATCAGAAAAAGAAGCAACATTAATGGATCATCTCGCGCCTTGAGAACCAACGAGCTTGTAAAACTTGACAACAGAAACTGTAAAAACAACATGCAGACAGCACTCAAATAGTTCTAGTCTATGATGGGAAAACATTTTTGGTTTCAGGTAGAGATGGGCAATATTATCGGCCCATAAAGCCCTAAAATGTGAAATCGGTTAACATGATCGCTATCAGTTTTTCCACTAATATGAAAAAAAAAATGTGTGCTGTTGTTTGAGAGAACATAATAAAACTAAATATGACACCTTTTCCTTGACTAAAGTTGAATCACTAGTCTTAATTTGCACTAATGGTGTTTATTTGTGAAATATATCCAGTAGGGTGTCACATCAAAAGAAGCCTAAACCTTTTATTTCCATTGAGAGATTCATTATGTGACAAAAAATTAGGTTAATGGGGAGAAGATCTATGTATATACTGGTATAGTGAATATTAGGAATAAAAAAAAAATCAGTGTTGGACGATATCGGCATATTGGATATCGACAAAAAGCTAAAAACAAAACACCACTAGTTTAAGAACCTTTTCATAAATTAGATCACTGATTGGTTTTTGATCACCATTTTCAGCTTTTTTTTTCTTTTTTTTTTTGTTAATTGTGGCATTAAAATCTTTCTTGCAAAAGTTTCGCATTGAAAGAAGAAAGTATGAAATCTATTCCTTGTACCTTCTTAAATCACAAAGCCTCAGTACAATTTTAAGATCACGGAAATGATCAGCTTTCATCATTGGATAAAAATAAATAAATAAATAAATAAATAAATAAATAAATAAATAAATAAATAAATAAATAAATAAAATTAAACAAATAAAAAATAAAAATAAATTTAAAAATAAATTTAAAAATAAATTTAAAAATAAAATAAATAAAATAAATAAAATAAATAAAATAAATAAAATAAATAAAATAAATAAAATAAATAAAAAAATTTAAAATAAAAATAAATAAATAAATAAATAAAGCCTTGTCTGATTGCTTTGTTTGGTTAGTCAAACATCACAAACTGTCATCCCTGGCATTTATTTTTTGTAAATATTGTTCAATTTTTTTTATTTTTTTTTGTTGCTTTCAGTGATTGTCCATCTTACAAAATAAAATGTGTTTTTTTTAAGTTCTAAACATAAATGTGTGCAGTTGCTTTAATATATTCTGTTATTTAGAAAGGAGCAGTATGAATGTAATAGAAAGGAGTTCAGCTGTTATGTGTGTATAGCTGTCCCTGTATCTCTCTACTGCTCTATCCTGCCATCTAGTGGTAATCTCTGATAATGCAGGGGAAAAAACTTAAGATTCTTTTTGTTTATTTATTTTTTTTTTTAAATAAGTCTCCACACAGACATCAACAGACGTGCTCACAGGGTTGGATGCTTTTTATAGCACTACCAAAAACTCACAACATACACTAATGCAGTGATTTTCCATCACAAATATATCTAATATTTATTGTTTTTAAATACTATTATTTTTTTCAAACTGAAACACCACCCACAATGTTAAACAACTGCATTCTGTACTTTCACTTTCTCAAAAATAAATCTGGTTTAAATAAAATACACTATAAAGAAAAGAAGAAAGAGGAAAAAAAATTGAACAAAAATGAACAAGTAAAATTTATAAATTGTAACACAGTATAATAAAACATGATTAAAAACAAATTCTAGAAATAGAAAATAAAAAAGCATTTGGATCGCTACAAATTTGTGAAATAAAAATAGGGTCACGATCCACAAAAAAAAAAAAAAAAAAAAGGTTGGGAACCACTGCACTAATGTATGAACCCAGACGTTTTCTCTTGTTTCTTTCCATTGATCGCTGCATTACAGACATTGATCGTGTTATTCTTGTATCGTGAGTCATGGAGAAAAAAAAATGTGCTGCCTCATCTGAAATAGAGAACGGTCATGGATGGAACCTGTATCTATTCACTTATTAAAAAAAAACCCAATCCGTGCCATTTGTTTTTCCATCAAACATCTACAGTAGATAGTGAGTACTACTCACAGAGAGGATTCCCGTCATCTGAGTGTAAAACAAGCTGGACATGCCACCAAACATCACCAGGCCCGTCAGCGTGGACACCCTCAGCAGAGCCAGCTCATGACGCGTTGTAAACTTCTCCTGGAAGTGACAGAGAAATTTCACTTTATTCAAAATATATAGTGACACAAAATGTTAAAATAGTTTTAATTCTATACCATGGCGCAAAAGTGGCATGAAAATCCCTGCCACTATTTTGAATTTCATGCATGAATAAGAAATATTATTATATAATTAATCTCTGTATCGTGTGCTGAATGTGTAATTTTATACCTGAATATTTTGCATACAGGTAGAGTTTTCTTTATTTATTTTTTAATTAATTATTAGTTTACAAGGTTGGGGTCAATTCTAATTATAGTCGTGTAATTGATCATTAATTATAATTATTGTGTAATCATATTGTAATTGTCATTTGAATTTAAAAAATCAGTCGCTGTCATAATCGTAATGAAATTGTAATTGAGTTCAGACAATTGACTTTGTAATTGCAATTGCCATGAAAATTCGACAGAGATTGTTCATTATAATTTAACGCTAAACCGTGGTTAATGAATATCAAAACGTGTTTTCAGACACACAAAAAAGGGTCAAACGCACACACCAAAAATATTCATACCAATATTTTCATTGATTAGGAAGTCTAACAACGTAATCAATCGATAGGAAATAAATTAGATGATAGATAATAGCTTATTTAGGAGCCGTTGTCATAAGAGATGCTAACACAAGAGGAAGGTTTACCTTTATCAGGTTATATATTTCAGCCTCAGTAATTGTGCTTCATTGTAATTTAACTTAAGTAATTGAGAACATAATTGTAATTCACTTTCTAAGAATTGAAAACGTGTATAATTTAATTGTAATTGAAAAAACTGCTGGTTGCTGTAATTGTAATTGAACATGGATAAGAGAAAACATAATTGTAACTGAAAAATGTAATTGAGCCCAACCCTGTTAGTTTACCAGTAAATGTTGTGTATTATGTATGCTTTGGTTATTGTGTTTTATTTTGGTTATATTTTATTCTCTGTGTGAATGTATGTTTGTACATCCTGTCCAATCTGTTTGTTGTACTTTGGAAATGTCACGTGATGTAGACCCCAGGACAAATAGCTAGTGCTTTTTGCAGTATCGCCAATGGGAATCGAAATAAAACAAACAAACCTGGTCCAGTCCTGTGAGCGGCTGGAAGTAATAATATTGACAAAAGTCCAGAACCAGGGTGAAGAAACTGAGAACCTGAGTGTAGATGCACAGCTGTAGGAAGAGCCAGTGATTGTCTTCTCCCACACAGTTATTAATCCTAAACAAACACACAGAAACACTCTTTATCACCAGTAATAAATAACGTATAAATGTGATCGAGCTACGCTCATATGCAAGCCAACAGGGAGTTCCTTTCACACGTAGTACATTTTTTTTAATGTATTTATTTCCAACGAACGAATACGAAAATAGATGAAAACGAATCTCAACAGAAATCTCTATAAAATAAAATGAAAAAGTCAATTTCAATATAACACACAATTGATTGGTCAGACAAGGGGTAGGAAGAAGTCAAGTCTAGGGCTGCTCGATTATAGAAAAAATAATCACGATTATTTTAGTCATAACTGAAATCACGATGATTAAAAATTATTATTTGTCAAGCAAAAAGTTAGTGAGTTTTTGTACAAAATAATGTAAAATATAGTTTTTAATGTGCCAAGCTTTATACTTTATTTCTTTTATTTCTTTTTTTTAAAGTAATTTCAAGGAATTAATTATGTTATTTTCGTAATCGTTGAGCGTAATAATCGAAATCGTAATCAAATTTCGATTAATTGCACAGCCTTAGTCAAGTCCCACCCCCATTATTCAACATTAACAAATGCAAAAACACAATGAAATAAACTAAACGGATAAATACTCCAATCGAGCAAGTAACAAATACAAAAAAATAAAAACCCAAAACATGAACAGATACACTGGGAAATATCCGTCATATGCTCACCAAGGACAGTGGTGGTCCATCCTGCGTACACAGTGTCCACAGCGACTACAGTGGTGCGACCTTTTCGGTCTCATCAAGTTGCACTTATTGCACATCTCCCACTGCTCTCTCTCTGCGTCGCACACAAAAAAAACACAACAAACAAGTCATTACTCAGCAAAAAACACAACCAAAACACATCCTACTCAAGTACAAATAAAAAGTAGCTTGATTAAATAGTACTCAAAGTAAAAGTTACGAGTTACCTTCTGCTAAAATGCAATTAACATTGTTATAAATCTTGCCACAGTAAACATCTCATGTATAAACTTTATTTTCCATAAAAAACATCTGTATGAAATAAAATGTTTGTCAAAATGTACAATTAAATAACACCAATGAATTCAATTCAAAATTTAAAAAAAAGCATAGCTACATTTATGAACTCTAAAACTGATAAAATAACCTCCATTTAAGGTTGTTTTGGCGCCGTGTGTTACGTTTAATCTGATTGGTCGACTATGATGTGACGCATTTGATTGTTGTCTGGTCATTTCATTTTTTTGTGGTTTCGCAATGTCAGTTGATCGTGTTAAAACAAAAGAATAATAATTTACTCAATAATGGTTGGGTGTAGAAATGCAATGAATTACTTTACTTATTTTAAAACGTACTTAAGTACAAGTAAAAATGGCTGATTTAGGAATATAGTTTAAAAAAAAAAAGACAAGTACCCATAAATGCAACTCAACAACAGTAACGTTGGTCGACCAGCAACGGTATCAGTTTCAACACCGTTTAAAATTAAATTAAATATCAATATAATGTATTTAATGCCTAAACATGATTGTATGTCCAGCAACAGCTGTATGAGTACGTGATGCGTTGCAAAAAAAAACAAAAAAACAAAAGTGTTGCGATTCAGCTGTCAGAGCAGTGTGCTGTCCTCAGAAAGGGAACAAATTAAGACAGGCTTGAAGCACAAGCATCCACTATTGAATCAATCATTTTTCTGCACAAGAACATGGATTATCCTTATATTCGATACGTGGATTATGTAAACAGATCCACTGCTGTCTCTGTTTCCCCGTGTGCTGATCTGATGTTGACATTGACAGTTGTTTATTAATAAAAGCAGGCTTACCACTAAAACAAATGTAAATATGTCATTTGTATGAGGGGAAAATGGGTTTTAATTATTGGTTTCAGGTCGGGCACGGATACAAATACCGAATATCTGTCAGACCTGTAGGATTCACTTTTGCTTTGTCGGGTTCTGGTCAAAGCTTGAATAAGGTTCACGCTCATTCATTCTCCGCTTTTTGTTTTTTTGTCGACTAATTGCTTTGTGTGCCATAGTCTTGGTCGACCAACCATCTCCTTGGTTGACTACAGCCCTAGTACTTGTAATCCATTTTTTTTCACCTCTGTATATTTGTTATATATTATTAAAAATGTGTGTAATAAAACAGGTTAGATTCAGAGTGTTGTGTACCAGAATGAGGTATATGGGGGTCCACAGGCAGACGCCCAGGATCTGCTGTGGAAGCTCTGAGAAGGGCTGCTAAGCAGAGGGCTGATGCTATGTAATAACCTGAAAAAGAACAGAAAGAACAAGAGCAATGCTTGGAATTAAGCAGGAATCCATTCAGAGGGAGATAAAGTCGTAAAACGTGCGTGACGTTGCGTTGAATACTCACAAACGACTATAGCCCAGGGGATGTGTCCTTCGTTGTAATGTGGAAGCAGAACCAGCTTGGGAATGAAGACAGAGTTGTAGAGCCAGACCCCAAACACCATGCTGATGCAGAGCCAGCCCATGGGATCCACCACGAAGTGCAGGCGAAGCTTCATGGCTGCTGGGACAAACTGACACATTGCATTTGTAGTCTTTAGGGTGGACGTATTGACCATTATTCCATAAAGCACATGTTGGACAAAAAGGCCTCACTCTCAGAATGTGCTTTAATTCACAGAGAATGGGTTCTATCAGGACTCAGTCATGGTTCGCATTAGCCTTCATCTCAAATCCAATAACGACATCATATAGCGGTCTGACATCAGCAAAAAAAAAAACAAACGAGTATCAGATTAAATCGGCCTGCATTTAAAATTTCACAATTATGCACACCCATACAAGCTATCCATTTATTGGATTTATTAAGGCTACTTTCCAGATTTTTATTCAATTGTAAAATATGATTATGTTTCAGGTTAAAAATGACATAACTGGGTGAGTTTGTTTGTCATACCTGCTGTTGTGGATTAATGTTCTTCTTCTCTCACTTAATCGAGCCTTTTCTAACATTCACACTCCACAATAATTCATAAAAGTATAGCGTATAAAGATTTCACCACATGATATTTACTCTGAAATCTTATACAGGACTATAATATAAGTAAAACAGGGCAGAAAATACATTTATAGATCCTTATTAGTTAAAAAAACAAAACAAAACAAAAAACGAGTATCAGATTATATCGGCCTGCATCTAAAATTTCACAACTATGCACTCCCATACAAGCAGTCCATTTATTGGATTTATTAAGGTTATTTCTAAGGTTCTTCTAATCTTTTTTGGGTTTTTTTTTTTAATTTATTTTATTCATCTGTAGAATATTAACATGCTTAAAGTTAGAAATTACATAACTGGGTCAGTTTTTTGACTTGATCAAACCTTTTTCTAACATTCACACTCCATAATAATTCATAAAAGTATCGTGGGTCAATGACGTACAAGAATTTCACCGCATATTTCATAAAATGGATTGAACAAGGTTTGTATTAATATTATAGTGGGAAAAAAGTTGAAATACTTTGAAATCTTATACGAGGACTATAAAAGAACTAAAATAGGGCAGAAAATTCATTTGAATAGATTTAGAGCAGGGGTGTTGAACCCATTTTAGTTCAGGGGCCAAATATGGTGCGGTTTGACCTTAAGTGGGCCACAGATTGAATTTAACATTAATGTGTACTGGTTTGCACTTCCACGTATATAAATAAATGATATATAAATTATTAAGTATTGAGTATATCAGTCCCTGCAGGGTCTTCACTTAAATTTCCCTGATTTTGGGTCAATTTCAGGGAATAATTTTAAGAAAATGTACTAGATTTTGGAAAAATCTAGAATCTTGTTAATAATTTGAGATTAAAAAAATGACTTTGGTCATGTGATATAAGAACTGTAAAACTGAGCTCAGCAAAAACTGTGGATTTTAATTGAATGTTGGTATTTAAAGGGACAGAGAACGAAATCTACAACTGAATTAGTTGGTAATTTACAAAATGTTTCATGTTTTTTTTTCTATTATTTTTACTTTCTCGAGCGGGCCAAATCTGAGGAGTCTAAAGGGCCAGATTCGGTCCCCGGGTCTGGAGTTTGACACGTGATTTTTTTTTTTTTTTTTCAAAACAGCAGTCATGGCTGGACAGTCACACCACATGATATTTTGACAGTTTGAATAACAGAATAAATTACAGATGGAATTTAGTAAGTATTAATATTATGAATTTCATATTTTGATAAGCGCATTGAGATTACTTTGTTGTAATTTGAGCTATACAAATAAAGTTGAATTGAATTGAAGTAACTTAAAAATGAATAAATAAATAAATAATTGTTAATATACACTTAAGTTATGACATATTTAGTACCTTCTAATGCATTAAAACATGTTTAACTAAAACAAATGCAGTTGGACAGAATATTGACCCACATATGATTAATGCGTCTCTTGTATCGTGTTGGCCAATACTCAACAGCAATATCGGTATTGTATCGGAAGTGAACATTTATACTGGGACACCTCTAATAATCGAACCAATGGGATGCCATCCATGATCTAAACCTACAAATTAAACCACCACCAATCACTTAAACTTTACATGTGCCACGAAACAATCATCAAAGTCAGACTCTCAGAGGAACTTGTTTTACTGGATCCAAACCCTTTGAACCTGCTGAGGCACATCTTCAAAGCAGCTGTTAGTGTGTGGAGATCTATTCAATGTTTCTGGGTTGGTGATTTTATGTGATATTTAGTCATTTAAAAAAAAAAAAAAATTAGACTGATTTCATACACAATACATGTGTATGAAAACCTGAATTTAATGATTTAAATGAGTCACTTAAAAATAATATGTGACATGCGCAGTAGGAGGCCAGGATTTACTATCAAAGCACCTATTATAAAGTTCAGGTGTGTACACAAGCCCCACCTAAAGGCACAATATTAAGAGTTCAACTGATAAATACAGTGAACTATGGTGTGAAATGAGGACAGCAGTGATTAAATCGTGTTTATTAGCAGCATACAGCAGTGTTATTGTAGCTTCTCCTGCTCCATCACTGACAGCTCGGTGGGCTTGGCTCTGTAGCCTGTGTTAGCTTAGAGCTCACAGCCAGCGTCATTTACCTAACATACGTACACGCTTACCAATAAAAATAAACACACAGTCTGTCACTAATAAAAATATGACAGAGGAATAATACGACACTTACTTGTACTCGGGTCTCCTTCCTGAAACGCGCTGGTTTCAGTGGTGCAGCTACTTCCTCATCCGAGCCTCTAGGGCTGGTGTACAGGTCCTGTGCTCTGACTCTACCTGCAGTAACATCAACCACACACACACACACACACACACACTTCCGGTACACAATTTAGACTGATACCCAGTTAGACCTGTACCGCTCACCTCTCTGTGTCTGTTTGATAATGTTAGCACACTGTTTGTCACATTTATTTAAGTACAAATAATAATAATAATAATAATAATAATAATAATAATAATAATAATAATAATAATAATAATAATAATAATAATAATAATAATAATAATATTACGACTACTTTCTTTTCTTTTATTTATCAGCTGCTGGAACTGTGCAAATTTCCCCTTGTGGGACGAATAAAGGTTATCTTATTTTATTTTATCTTATCAATAATAATCTATAACAATGATTATTATCTTATGATTACTACATACTGTACAATACTCATAATAATGATAATATTAATAATAATAAAAACATTTATTATTATATACTACTACTACTACTACTACTACTACTACTACTACTACTACTACTACTACAGTAATGTGTTTATATAGGCTTTCAATATTATTTGTACTTACAGAAATGTGAAAAACATTGTACAGTGTACTAACATTATACTACTACTACTACTACTACTACTAATAATAATAATAACTATTATTATTATTATTATTATTATTATTATTATGACTACTTTCTTTTCTTTTATTTATCAGCTGCTGGAACTTTGCAAATTTCCCCTTGTGGGACGAATAAAGGTTATCTATAATAATGATAATTTATAACAATGATTATTAGAAGAAGAAGAAGAAGAAGAAGAAGAAGAAGAAGAAGAAGAAGAAGAAGAAGAAGAAGAAGAAGAAGAAATAAGAATTAATATTCTTATTATACTACTACTACTACTACAAATTTGATGATAAAGGCTTTCAATGTTATTTGAACTTACAGAAATGTGAAAAACATTACAATATTATTATTATTAGTCGTAATAATAATAATAATAATAATAATAATAATAATAATAAAGAATGAACTAAAAAAAAAACCCAAACAAACACATATTTACCCCTACCCCGACATGTAGAGAGACATAATGCGTTTGAACAATAGAAGCACATGGTCACACGTTTTTACCATTTATTTTTAAAGTTATCATTGCGTCACTTGTTTTAGCGGCTGCCGTGTGTCAGTGCCCGATCCTTTCACGGGCCTGATCATAGACATATATAATAAAGCCATTATTATATGATATTTATGGCCCTGATCCTCTCGGATCCTTTCAACACAGGCGCGAAATGCGTCTACATCCGGTCGGCCTATTTTACGGCAGTGAAACACTGCGATTTAAGAATTTGTTTGTGCATTCCAAACATGCTGCCAATATTTTTGTTTTGAGTGAATTCCGATCTATTTTGGTTTTTATATTATTTTCTGTTTGTTTTTTGATTGTCACGGTTGTCGGTTGCGTTATGATCCGTTTTTGTTATCATCTTGCGGTAGTTTTTCCTTTTTTGACTTTTTTTTTAAATGAACAATCAAAAACACAACATAAACAGTCACATATTTACATGTGTATTATTAAAATATTTCACAAACGTCGTGTGGTCGGTTTACGTTCAAATATCACGTCCCAGGAGATCTGTCGTAAGGACTGTGACTAGAGGACGTGACGTAGCCGACGCGCATGCGTTGAAACGATCGGGCACTGCCAAGTATCTTACAAGGATCGGCTCAACTTTCACGGAGCTGTCTGGGTGTCTTGGCACAATGGCTAACTCATATAAACTGAGGTGCTCCATCCCGGGACACGAGATGGACGTACGGGGCTTGGCGACGGCTGTGTTTCCGGAGGGAGCTTTTGTGTCTGTGTCCAGAGACCGAACCGGAAGAGTCTGGGTACCTAACTCCAGGTAGCTATTAGCATTGGCATGCTGCTGACTCACTGGACTATAGATAGTTTATTCACATTTGGCTTAACGCTGGACTGGCGTCTTAAAAACAACATGCCAGGATACCGTCCTTCCTTCTGTTACAAATGAATCAGTTCACTTCTTTGATTTGTTATAAAGCTACTGTGGCTTTTATTAAACGCATGCTAGCGGCTCAAATAGCTTTGTCATTCATTCAACCGAAACTTAAGTAGAGTTTCATTTCAGGTCTTTAACAAAGTCGCGTGTTTGTTACGTCATTTACCAAACAGGTACTAAACACTAACTATGTATGGGCTTTCTTTTTACTATATTCTGTAAATATATTATATTAACGTTTAACATATGGTTTAGTAGGGATTACATTGACTTGCCTTGACAGTCCTAATTATTCCTTTAATCCTCCAAATTTAAACTGGCCTTTGTGCCAAAACATGGTAGTTACATGAGGTTTACCATTTGAGAGTGGCGTGGAAGCTGTGTCTCAGATATGGGAAGGATGTACATTTTGGGACCCATCATCAGTACTGTACCTTTGAATCAGAGGGTGTTTTTGGCCTTTTTAACACTAGACACCCTCATCAAAGGTGGCCAGCTACAGGGTGATCAAGCCTGAGCTTTCATCCCATAACTGTTTCCCACTTGCTTCTATCTGCAGCTCTGGGTCACTTCACACTCGGTTTGTGAGAAATTTCGACTTTAATCTCGACATTTCAACTTTATTTTTGACATTCCGACTTTATTCTTCATTTTCCCAAAATTATTTTCTCCATCCAATCTTCTTCCGTAGGTCCCCATATGTACCGGTTTATACACTTTTGTAATGATACGACATGAATAATTGTTAGAAAAATATATACATTATTATTTCATGGACCCCTAAGATACTGATGCTCTGTTGTACCCCAGTTTGAGAACCACTGCAATAGAATACCCCGCGGAGGAATCAAAATGTAAGCATTTAACATTCTTTGTTAAAGCTTTGCAGTTGCACTCTATTTCCAATACAGAGAATGTTTTCACTTTTTCAATAAAAATATAAATACTTGCCGTAATTAAATAGTCTTTTTTTTTTTTTTTTTTTTAAGGGGGGGTTGAAAATAAAAGCGTGCAGGCTAAATAAGATGCTGAAAAAAAGTTACGTTCATAACATTCTTATATTTAAAAAATAAAAATATCATTTGTACAGCTGGGATTTTTCTATGGTCAAAGCCATGTTGATTTTTCACAACAATTTCACAGGCATGAAAACATTATGCTGGTGTTCCTTTCCTTTAAAAAGAAAATAACAAACTTGCTTCTGTTTCTCTTTCTTTCTCCTCTCTCAGCCCAGACAAAGGTTTCACAGAGATGCACTGCATGTCTGGCCACTCAAACTTTGTATCCTGCGTCTGCATCATCCAGCCCAATGAAACATACCCTCGGGGACTTATTGCCACTGGTGGGAACGACAATAACATTTGTATTTTCACAATGGACCAACCACAGCCTTTGTTCACTCTCAAGGGGCACAACAACACAGGTAGGAAGACCTTAAAACATAGTGATTTGGTGTTTTTTGTGTAATTTTTTTCATTTTAATATTTTTTTTTGCACAGTTTGCACTTTGTCATCAGGGAAGTTTGGGACACTTCTTAGTGGCTCCTGGGACACTACAGCCAGAGTGTGGCTCAATGAGAAGTGCATGATGACTTTGCAGGTAAATCTCTTCTGGGATTTGTAGTTTTTATTAACATGGCCCCTTTTTTTTATTTTTTTTATCCATTTTAATATTTAGTTGTGTGTATTTCATAGACACTCGTTTTCATTGTCTCTCATGCACTCTGCTTCATATTAACTCTGTAACAGGGTCACTCTGCTGCTGTGTGGGCTGTGATCATCCTACCTGAACAAGGCCTCATGCTGTCTGGATCAGCAGATAAGACGATCAAACTTTGGAAGGCTGGTCGCTGTGAGAAGACGTTTACTGGTGAGATTTGCCTCTCGACATCAATGTGATTTTTGGATTTCTATGAAATTGAGTTTTAGGTCAAGGGATGGTCATGTGCGTATGAGGTGCTTTTTTATATACTATTGTCTGCAGCTGACATGGCCAATTGGTGGCCATCTGATCCTGAGTCGAAAAGTACTCAAAACAACAGCAAAAATACACAAAATGACGACAAAAATATGCAGAACGACGACAGAAAATACCCAAAAAACACAATATGACAAACACAAATGCAGAAACTGCAAAACACACAAGACAATGAAAAAAGCACACAAAAATGACTCCAAAAACATACTAAAAGAAAACACAGAACAACCAACACACACACAAAATGAGAGAAAAATATACAAAACAGCAAAAATATTCAGAATGACAGAAAAATTAACAAAGGTGCAGCAAAAATATACAAAATGATGACAAAAGTATGCATAACAACACACTTTATGATGATATAATTACACAAAATGACTGAAAAACATACAAAACGACAACAAAAAACACTCACGCACAAATGCAGAAAATCAAGACAGCAAAAGTATCCAAACGACCCCAGAAACATAATAAATGACTCGAAAAACACAAAACAACAAAGAACACTTACAAGATGAGAAAAAATTATACAAAGTGAAAAAATATTCAGAAAAACAGAAAAATATACAAAGGAACAATAAGAATATGCCAAAATGACTTCAAAAGCACACACAATGACAAGAAAAATCACCAAATGAATCCAAAAGCACAAAACGACAAGTGCACACAAATGGAGATGACATGCACAAAATGACAACAAAAACACGCAACACGACTCCAACGCTCACTATGTTTACATAAAGACGCAAAATGACAACGACAATGCACAGCATTACTTGCAAAACACAAGACAACGGCAAAATACTACATTAAACAAACTTAATGTCTCCAAAAAACACAAAACAACTACTCTCACGCACACACACACACACAATTAGAGACAAAATGACAAAATAACAACTAAAACACTCAAAATCAATGAAAAGTATACAAAATAATGGTAGCTGCATTCTTCTCTCTTTAAACACACACCTAATGAGTTGTCTGATGGCTTCTTGTTTTTATTCCAGGTCATGAGGACTGTGTGAGGGGACTAGCAGTGATTAGCAACACTGAGTTCTTGTCGTGCAGCAATGACAGCAGCATCAGACGGTGGCTAGTGACTGGAGAGTGTGTGCAGGTCTACTACAGCCACACCAACTACATCTACAGCATAGATGTGTTCCCAAACGGCCAAGGTTTGTCCTTTGTAGCTGTAACAACAGACACCCTAGGATACCCTAAGTTACCAATATGCACTTGTGTGGAGCAGTAGTTCTCAACCTTTTCAGCCTGCAACCCCCAAAATACAGACCCCCAAAATAAAGGTACCGGGGACCTCCACTGTACCTGAAGGTGGTTGAACACAGACATGAACATTGAAGTCATGTGGAGACAGGGTCATCTATAAGGGGGAATAAAGGGGAGAGATTTTTGTGGCCCATCCATAAAGTCAGCAAAATGATGGTACATTGTTCTATGAATCTGTGATAACCACATTTATTTATTTATCTGAATAATATCCACTGTTATCCAAGAAGTTTATTATTATTTGCACCATAGTATATAGTCATCTTAAAGATGTAAATGTTTGTTTTTCATCAGAAATAAAATGGGTTAGAAGTGACCGAAAATGGGGGAAAGGGTGGTGAAATGGGATTTTAAAGACCACAAAAATTGGTTAAATGTTGCAAATTAGTTTGGCCAAAAGCGGCTGGAAAAAGTGGTAAAAAAGGTTTCAAAGTGTCAATATTGGCTTAGAAGTGACAGAAATTGGGCAAATAATGGGCATGACAATTTGTGAATGTGGTTAAATTGGCAAAAAATAAGCATGAAATATGGTGAAAAGAGGTTAAGTGTCAATAACGGGTCAACATATGGGACATTGGGTGGGAAAAGTAGTGGAAATGGTTTATAAGTGCAGAAAATGTCTTGAAAGTGGAAAAAATGTTCAGAAAAGGATTACAATTTCATGGAGAAGTGGCAGAAATGGGAGTAATGTAGCAAAAATGCATTAAAAGGAGCAAAAATATGGTAAGAAAATAGGTTTGGCGTAATTGCAGAAAAAGTATAAAAAATAAGCAAAAATGGGCTGAAATTGTTCAAGAAATATCCTTAGTTTCTTGAAGGCATGTAGCAACCCCATTCCAGTGTGATGAAAATAAGTTTAAATATGACGAGTTTGCTGTAGTTGCAGAAAAAGGGTAAAAATAAGCATAAATGGGCTCAAATTGTACAAATGGTGTCCTGACCCCAAGTTTGAGAGCTCCTGTTGCAGAGTCATCTCCCTGTTTTTAAAATACATTCTCCATGATGTTTTTTCCTTCACAGATTTCATAAGCACAGGAGAAGACAGGACTGTGAGGATATGGAGGAATGGAGAATGTGTTCAAACCATCCGTCTTCCAGCCCAGTCTGTGTGGTGCTGCTGTATTCTGCCTAATGGAGATATAGCAGTCGGAGCCAGGTAACTCCAGTGCTTTAGGCCTGCTAATGGATACTCTGCTCGTAACCATTATCTTACCCTCTAGTGCCTAAACCTCTTTGTTTGCAATCAAACATGAAATAAAAAGCTTTTTCTTATTTGAAATAGATTTTTTTTTTTTTTTTACACGAAACATTATAACTGAAATAAAACTACACAATGTTGTAGGCACTTCCATAAATGACTCCAAGCTGCTTCCAATTTACATTGACTTCAACACTTAAAGTGTTTATCAATTTGCCTAATTCTTATTCTGCTTTTTGTAAATTCTCATTAAAGCCAAATTAGGATAACCTTTAATAACTCACTTATTAACTGGTTAAACATCATGAAGGAGTGGTTCCCAGGCTTTTTTAAATCGTGACCCCATCACAAATTTCTGGTGACCCCCAAAGACTTTTTCTCTTCTAAAATTAGTTTTTGTTCATGTTTGTGATACTGTGCCAGGATTAGTGCACAAAGTGACATGATGCAGATATTTTTATACTGCATTTTATTCATTTATATATTTATTTTGCTTTATTTATTTTTGTGAAAGTGAAAAAAATTGTTTATTTTAATTTGAAAAATAATTATGTTTAAAAGTATGTTTTTTTCCATAATTATTATTTCTGTTTATCAATTACTAGACATTTCATTCGACCCCATTTAAATGCCAGGCGACCCCCAGGTTGTTTTTCAGAAGTAAAGTTCTTAAATAATTCTAATTTGGTGGTTTCCAACCTTTTTTGGCTCGTGACCTCATTTAAATATCACAAATGTTTTTTCTTTTTTTTTTCTAGAACTAGTTTTTGATCATATTTGTTATACTGTGTTACCAGTCGCCAGAATTAGTGCATAAAATGGCAAAGCGCGCCAGCTCAAATATTTTTACGCTGCATTTTATTTGAACTACAATTATATTTGAAAAAGTGAAAGTATAGATTACAGTTGTTTGAGATTTTTTGTGTTGTGTTTTACTTCGAAAAATAACACCCTTTAAAAAAAAAAAAGAAACTATTCTAATCAGTTATATATATATATATATATATATATAAATAGTAATGTCCCTGTTTCAATTCCAGGGGACCCCATATGGCAGGAGTGTCAAACTCATTTTAGTTTGGGTACCAAATACAGAATGGTTTGATCGCAAGTGGGCCACAGTTATGCAATAAAATTGATTTACCTAATTGCAATAACAAAAGTTTTATTGCTGTCGTAAAAAGATTGCACTTCATGTGGTGTTGACCTCTGACAGCATGTGCAAACAAGGTGAAAAAAGAAAGTTGGCCACAGATTTTATGTTGAAAAACAAGTGATTTCAACATTATTAGCCCCTAGTTTGTACTTTTACGTATACTTAAAATGCTAAATATGTAAGAAACTGACCATATCCATCAATAAGTGATAGATCGCAGTCCCAACATGATCTTCACTTTGAATTTTCTAGATTTTGTGAAGAACTTCTATTTAATTAAGGAAAATATTGTAATCATTTGAGGAAAATGTAAGCATTTTTTTTTTTCCAGCACCGGGAAAACTGTGAGTCCCTGCAAATATTGAGTTTCATTTACACAATGATTTGTGTGTTCTCTCATTTTCACTTTTTCCCACGGGTTGAATTGGATGCTCCAAAGGGTCAGATTTGGCCCCCGAGTCTTGAGTTTGACACAAGTGCCATATGGGGTTCACGACCCCAAGGTTGAAAACCTATGGTGTATGTGTTGCTTAACGGAATTCACTTCCTTAAACAGAAATGGCAATATTGCTATTTTCCTATTATTTATTCATTTAATTTAATTTTAACCAAAATCAAGCGCAAATTTCACTACGACAGGGAATTATCCCTCGCATGCATGTTTTTGGACAATATCACGGATTTACTGACTATTTTTCCCAGTGAATGAATGGGTGCGTAGGCAAGGAGATGGAAATATCAGTTCTCCCGCAAAATATGGCGCAATATTACGGATTTCACTTTGAAATAAGAAATAGTTAATAGGATTGGGGAATTTTTTTTTATCCAATCACAGCTGTTGCTTTTCCTCCCAAAGTGACGGCATCATCCGTGTGTTCTCTGAGGCACACGATCGCATCGCCAGTGCTGAGGACCTGCAGACCTTTGAGGACGAGCTCGCCAAGGCCACGATAGACCCTAAAACTGGAGACCTGGGAGACATCAAAACAGAAGACCTTCCTGGCAGGGAGCACCTCAGTGAGCCTGGTAATTATTGAAATTGTTTTGTTCATAACGGGGTTTTTCACAAGTGTGGAAATTCATAATTTTCCCATAATTGTCTGCAAATATGCCATTGTGCTGCCGAGAGCCCCTCTGCCGTCCCAAAGCACGGCAGTCTCTCCTCTGTGGACGTGTGCAAATAGTTACCTTAACTTGAGATTTTCATTCAAATCTGGTAAAGACACACCATAAAAAAACAGCATGTGATATTTGCTCACTATAAGCACAGCATGTGAACTTTGTGCTGAGCTTTAGGACTGCTCTCGCCTTGAGGAGGAACAGATGAGGAGCTTGTGTTTAAAAAAAAAAAAAAAAAAAAAAAAAAAATGAAGTAATTAAAATGAGCGGCACACAACGGCCACTCAGTTCTCATTATTCATGTTAATAAATTAGATTCAGTTCATTCTTGAACATCCCAATACAGAATAAAATTGAATTAAGAATATGTTTATATATTATACAATTATATAATATTAAAAAACAAAACAATATTTAACAGAATAAAGTTCACGTCATGGGAGGGATAAAAGTATGCAAAAGATGATTACATTTTTTTTGTTTGATTTGTATTTAACACATTCTGATAAGAATGACTGTATATTGTTAATTGGACTTTTTATTTGAAATAAGAAATGTGAAAAATCATAACAGATTTTTTTTAAATTGTTTTTCATTTGATTCCTATTCATGACACTTTGATAAGAATGACTGTCACTGTATATTGTTAATATAGGCTACAAAGTTAAATTTTTTCACATTTTTGCTTGGTGGTGTGCCTTTGGATTTTTTTTCAATGTACCTTGGCTCAAAAAAGGTTAAAAAAAAAACAGTGATCTATAACAGCGATTCTCAACTGGTGGGTCGCGAACCTGTACTGGGTGGGTCGCAGACAGCTGGCCAAAAATCAATAAATACTTAATACTTTTCTTTTGACAGGCATGCTGTGAAATGCATGTTGCACAGAAAAATATATAGATTTATGTTTTAAAAAAAAAAGATTGTTTTGTTTTTTGAAAAACTAAATTTGATTGGTTGAATTTAAAAAAAAAAAAAAAAAAAAAAAAAAAAAAGAGGGTCACGATTTAATGACCGTGGCAAAATGTGGGTCCCAGGGTGAGACCAGTTGAGAACCCCTAATTTATGAGATGTCTTGTTTTTACTAATGATTTTAACATGTTGGTCATTCAGGAAATCGTGACGGTCAGACGCGGCTCATTAAAGAGGGACAGAATGTGGAGGCCTATCAGTGGAGTGTGGGTGATGCTCGCTGGGTGAAAATTGGAGACGTGGTGGGAGGATCCAACCAGCAAACCTCAAAGTGTGTGATGTACGAAGGAAAGGTAAGGCAGCGATGAACTGACGGCTGGAAGAAAGAAGCACAAGAGCTGCTTTAATGGTCCCCTGGATTTGTGCTCAGGAGTACGACTATGTCTTCACCATCGACGTCAACGAGGGAGGGCCGTCCATGAAGCTGCCTTACAACATTTCTGAGGACCCCTGGCTCACAGCTCACAACTTCCTGCAGAAGAATGACCTGAGCCCCATGTTCCTGGACCAGGTGGCTAATTTTATCATCGAGAACACCAAAGGACATGTGGTAGGACCAGCTCAGCCAACTGGTGGCGACCCCTTCACAGGTCAGTCTGATGGTCTGAATTAAAATATTTAGGATCACACTTACTCTGGACTAACATGGTTAAAATCACATTTTCTATCCACCTGCATACTTTAGCACATTTAAAAATGTCCACAGACAGAGCACCGAATTCAGGCTCATTGATGTTTGGATTTCTATCTTTGCAGGAGGAGCTCGATATGTTCCTGGGGGCTCAGGTGATGAGCCCAAATCTGGAGCAGATCCCTTTACAGGTACAGCAAAGTTGCTTTGAAAAGATATTGCCAACAACTTAATTTGTTCAAAAGGGAAAAACTAGTCAAGTGTGGAAGAGGTGGAGCATTCAGTCCATCTGTGGCTATTGAGGAGCTACAGAAACAGATTAGGGCCAGTTTTAATGGAGACTGTTGTTGTATATGGTGAATTGTCCTTAGTCTGCTTTTGTAGATTTGACTTAATTTGCAAACCTTCGACTTTGATCATCAACTTTATTCTCGAAATTTCAACTTTATTCTCAAAAATGTCAACTTTAAAGGAGCATAGGGCAGGATTTGAGAAAAAAATAAACATTAATTTTAAGTTTTTTTTAAATGGTACTGGGTGATGAAGTGCTCTAAACCAAAGAGAATGAGTCCACACATATTTCTACCTATTGCCTTGAAAAGATTGTGTGATACATTCTGCACTGCTGTTGCGGGTGCGAACAGCAGTACAGTTCCCTGTGGACGTGACGTCAAATGACTCTGGTGCGCGTCCTCGATGGCTTGGAGAGGCGGCGGCCGCCACTGGAAATAAAGAAGAATGAGAAGAAGACAAACACGGTGGACTAAACTACTGTTTGGATCCACAGAGGCATGTTCACAGGTCTTGCAGTAAACAGTTGCATGAACAGGGAGTAAATAAATAACCGTGTCACAGTTGGAGTGCCGATCGGGCAGCATTTTCTCGTCCATCCTAAAAGTGAAAACCTCTTTTTTTTGTTTTTTTTTTTTTTCTTCAAAGGAATGACACATGTACGTTTGTTTTAGTGGTATGCACTGATTTTATTAACAATCAACTGTTAATGTCAACATCAGATCAGCGCACGGGTCACAAGATTAACTGAAACACAAACAGGGATGCAGTGCACGTAAGAGACCAATCTGATCTATTTATATAATTAATGTATGAAAGATGAGGATAATCCATGTTATTATGCAGAAATAGGAACGTTTCAATGGTGTACTTCTTTAAAATTGTCCCCCTCTGCTTCATTCTCCCTGCCCAGCGGATCACAGCTGCTGCTGCAGCAGGAAATGAAGAACGCTGCGCATAAACAAAACACTGTGACCGAACACAAGTTCTAAATATCTGTCCAAACTTGACCCGTACGGTTCGGTTGGGTATCCATCCTCTGTCCACAGTATCAGCTGTGCTACGGTCATTAACAAACAGCTGATGCGTTCCACCACTGATGGCTGCAGTTACACTAACCACCGTGGTGTCACTATAAAGTCTGTTTTTTTTTTTTTTTTAATCCTGCCCTATGTTCCTTTAATCTAGACATTTTTAATTATTTTTTCCATAAAAATTTGCCCAAATCCTCTTCCATTCTTTTGAATGCAGTTTAAAAGCAGATTTTTTTTCCCCCCCAACAGGTTCTGGGCGTTACATTCCGGGATCAGGCCCAACTCCTGGTCCTCCAGGCGGCGTGGTGGATCCCTTCACAGGTGAGATTCTGATGAAAAAAAACCCCGCTTGTCTAAAAATGTGTTTACACAATCATAAACACACAATCCATCTTATTGCTTAGCGTTGCTTTGGAATACTGCTGATATTTGTAACTTTAATATGTGTCATTTCAGGGGATGTAAGAGTATAACCTAAATCAGCTACAAACATGAGCTGCATTTTAAAAAAAGAAAGTGATGCATTTTTTCACTGTATTTATGATTTGAAAACTTTTCTGATATTTTTATTTTACGTTTTTAAAACGTGTATTTTTTTGTTTAACTTTGTATGGTGATAAATGAAGAAATGTGTATTTTGGTTTGTGAGTTTGAACAGTTTGTAAGAAGGTTATAAGAAGAATATATTAGTTTAAAAATTATTGACAATTTAAATGAAATAAGAATCTGAATTCTGACTTGTGGTTTTTTTTTTTTTTTTTTCTCCAAAATAATATCTATTCAAATTTAAATAAAGTTAAGAGCATCAATACATCCCAGTCTTTGATTTTAGGTTGTTTTTTTAGAATGACCTTAGTGGGAATATTATGGAAATATTTTTACTTGGTTATTCTTACAATTATGTATAATTTTATCAATTTTAAGGTTATTCTATATTATTTTTATTGTATACAAGTGAGCTGCATTTAGTCCAAGTAAATTCTGTACACACACAAACAAACTTAGGATGTGTGAGCTTTTGTAATTCATCGTTTACTCACCACCTGTTGGATTAAACACTAATTTAAGGAAAAATAATGCGTCTTTTACCTCCTTTTCCTCTACAGGAAGTGGAGCCTACTCATCAGCAGACCTGAGACAGAGAGCAACCAACAGCTACTTCCCTAAGACGGACGGTGTGATGTTTGAACAAGCCAATGCCTCTCAGATCATCGGTGAGCATTTCCTCTTGGTTTGTCGACTAACTGCAATAAACTAAAAACTCTTTAACCCTCAGAGGGAAAAAAAAAAGTCCCGAATATGTCAATAATCTTTTCTGCCTGCTACATCACAGATGATTTCTCATTTAACTATGAAATTAACTCTAAACATTTGATCATTTCTCTCAAGCCAAGTTGAAGGAGCTCAACGCAGCAGCTCCTCAGGAACAGAAGCTCTCTGAAGACGTCCTAGAAAGCCTCAGCAGGCTACTGTCAACAGTCTGCGCACCCGGGGCCACCGAACCACCGCCTAACATCCAACAGATCAACTCACTTTGGAAAGCTTCTCATTTGCCAGAAGGTACATCAGGTGCTCGAGAACAAGGGCTGTGTTTGAAATGTTTGAGATGGAGACATTTTTTTCAAGTGGGCAGCACACTACTCATACTCAACCTGCTTCAAGCTAAAAATCAAACATCCCCTCACACAAAAGCATGTCTTTTTGTCTTCAATTAGTTTTTTTGTAAATAGGGCTCTTGTTTTGAAGTTAACCAGAAGTTTTGTCAGTAGCTCAATGGCGGGTCTCTGAAAATCTCCAAAATGTCGACATTAAATGTGTTTCCATGAGTTTTATGGCTCAAATAAGCACATGTTGATATTTTACCTTGTCACTTTCTCACTTAAAATGCTTTCAGAACTTTCAAAGGTGGAGAACCAATGGAGGTATTTAGCCTCAGTGTGCTTCAGGTTTTTGTCATCGTAGATTAGAAATGCATCTTGGGAAACTTGGACGTACTTCAGTGGGAACGCTCATCATCCTAATCCTACTAATCGATAGTATGTAGTAGTAGTAAGGGTTTAAGAAAATCAATATCTGCGATATTTTACTGCGCTATTTATCGTATCGATCCAAAAAAAAAAATATGTCCAAATCGATTTTTTTAAACCATGTTTAACGTAAAAACCATTTCATTGCGCTAACATATGCATAGCATGGAATCAGGCTCAGTCAGCTAGATAAGACTACATCAGACCTTGTTCATTTTAGCTTGGAAGTTGATTGAATTTTATTTTCAAAATAAATAAAAATTAAGAACTTAACAGAATCAGCATCTGTTGTAGAAGCTAAAGTTAAACTTTAAAAACAAAATGTAATTTCACAGTTTCATAAACATGCCACTTGTTTTTGATATTAGTTACCATTTACTTGTTCTCGCCAGTTTAAAAGAGATGAAATAAATTGTGTTTTATGCCATTTTGTACTTGTAAAGGTGACATTTGTTGTTGATATTGCGATGATTATTGTATTTTGACATGTAAATTGCATCATCAGATTCATGACAATGCACACTTCTATATAGTAGACAGTATATATTCCATTGAGTTTGTAGTGTATAGTACTTAGTGTGCCATTTCAAACACAGCCAAGATGGCAAAGTTTTTGTTTTAGTCGTTATCACATTTTTAGTTGTTTTTTTGGTTTAACACAAGCCAACAAACCTCCTCCTTGTGTTTCAGACATTGTCTTCCCTGTACTGGACATTATGAGGTTGGCAGTGCGCCATCCGCAGGTTAATGAGACCCTCTGTGGTGAGGCTGAGGGAGTCCAGCTGTGCAACCACCTGCTAAGCCTAATGAGGCCCGAGGGTCGCGCTGCCAACCAGATGCTGGCCCTGCGGACTCTGTGCAACTGTTTCAGTGGCCGTCAAGGCCGCAGCCTCCTCCTGGCCCAGCGTGAGACGGTGCTGTCACGTGCTGCCGACCTGGCCGCCGTCTGTAATAAGAACATCCACATCGCCCTGGCCACGCTGGTGCTTAACTACGCTGGCTGTCTGCACGGCCAACCAGACCTGGAGGCCAAGGCTCAGTGTCTGTCCGTGGCCAGTCGAGCTTTGGAGACGGTACAAGATAAAGAGGCTGTATTTAGGCTGCTGGTAGCGTTGGGAACCACTGTGGCCTCAGATCAGACAGCCCAGGACTTGGCTCGTTCTCTAGGGGTCAACTCTCAGATTTTAAAGTATTCAACTGTGTCTGATCCCTCGAAGGTTGGCGAGTGTTGCCAGTTGGTTTTAAAACAACTACAATAATGCGAGTGACTAGCGAATAGATGCACACGTTTCTAGTACTCTGATGTGCTTTATCATTTATGGAGACTTGAATAATTGTATGCTCTGAAATAAAAAGGACAAATGAAAACTTTTAATGTGCATCGTGCATTTAATCAAAAACTTAATTTTCATTAATATATATAATACAGGGGCACTTTTAAAGTTTTGTATGGATGTGATTTGTGATTACTATATAATAACTGCTAGCCATAGGTGCCTTCAATCCAACCAAGGTATTTAATGGCTGCATAATGTATGAAAAGTAAATCACTGATAAGAACTGAGTGGGATGATTATTAATATTTTTTTTGTGTGTGTACTAAACTATTTCCTATTAAATAAAGTGGATTCATGGTTATGTAAAGAAAACTGATGCAACACACCTGAATCTAATGATTTTGATTGCAGCCGTACAGAAGCTCTGATAATTAGCTTAATCTACAACATGCTGGTAAAGGGCATTGGGTATACAATAGACTATCTGAGCTAAGTTTGCATGTTCTCTAAAGTTTAATACCAGTTTTGATATGAAAAGAATCTGTTACATGTTGAATATTTGCATGAGGGAATATAAATTATGGACTGATGATGTAAAATTGGGCATATGACCTGATTGACAACATTGTGATTCTTGCAAAGGTGACGTCATTTTCTCTTTTTGTAACATTTCAGACTTAGCAAGTCAATGAATAAGATAAAGGGGTGAGTAGGGTTTCGGATAAAGATCACATGGTGGTTATTATGAAATGACTTTATAAAAAGCTTTATCTTCTTCATACTCCTTTGTTGGACATATTAAATGCTTTGTGGTAGAGTCGTGTGCCCTTGAATTGCTTTAATTTACTTTAAAATCAGATGAAAATGTTCAGTTTTTCATAGAGATTGTAGTTACACAACTATTTAAATAATTAAAAAAGTGATATCACCCAACAATACAAACTATTGATTGACGGATGTCTTTATTTTTGAACATGTAAAATGATCACTGAACAATTGTGTAAAAAATAAATAAAATAATGTATTGCCACAGCAGAACTAGACCATTGATTTGGTCCACAAACACCCTTAAAGCCTCTAAATTAACATGTGTGAAAAGGAGTAGGAAGAAGTGTCAACTTATTTAATCCAACCCCTTTATTCATTATTTCTATACAATTAACAATACAACGAATGACTCATATACCGTCATACAATCTACATATTCACAAATAGTCCATAGCTAATCAGTGTATTACTCAAAACTAAAAACAACTGGTGCTCAGTGAAGCCCTTCTTCATTCCTGTATCATGTCAAAATAATTTATTTTAAATCTGTTTTTAAGCTTGATTATGTTTGAATATTGTTTTACCTTGACATACAAAATATTTGCAATGTTGTTCGAACACTTAAAACCTTTAAATTTAACTTTTCCCTTAATTGATATCCCCCACTCTCTTTCAAAGAACATATTTTGGGATATTTTCTGGATATTTCTTGCTTTATATAAAATCTGCTGTTTTAAATTCTACAAAGTCATATCATTTTGAAGTTTTAGACTGTAGGAAACATGTATGTATGTTCCCTATGATGCTCTATCATGTTCTAGTATGTATGCTTCTATGCCATTTGTATGATTTTGGCATGACGGACTTTTGTATGCCACATTTATTCTGGTAAATACAGTATGTGGCTGGATGGGGTGTTCTAAATCATATATAAAATTAAAACAAAATACAGACATCAGCTTGAGCAAATATAAAAAGAAACACAGGGGAATTTCAACCATAAACGTAAGTGACAACAGTAAGTACAGGTAAACACACTGTCAGTCATAAATAAGTCATAACCTAAGAAATAATAAGATAAAGAAACAAACACATAAATAAAGGCTATCTTATATCAAATTAAAGCTACATAGTAAATAATTTTAAATGTAATTTGTATTTGAGGTTTCGTTTCTAGATTCACATTGAATATCTTTATTTAAACAAAACGGAGCGGTTTAAAACCGGAAGTAGTAGGTCAAGACTTCCGGGTGACAGTTGTGAAAAGTGGCGGGTTGCGTCTCTCGTCCACAATAGCGAACTTGCTCAAACAAAGCGCAACATGGACGAACGACATTTCTGAACTCTAAGGGACTCTTAACTTTTTAAAGTTGTTAAGTTTGTTAAATGCTAAGCGGTGAGTGTTAGCTAGGTTATTTAGCCTACAGGAAGCTTCGTGCCTCGCTGCTAGGTTAGCTCAGCTACCGCTAACTCCACTGGATCATGTTATGATTCACGAATTTCTGAGTAATGGCGACTCCCAACATGTTACAGAAGAAAAATGGACAGTATCTGTGGTTTTCTCTGCTCGCCCTGGGATTTCGACCGGACACAGCAGCCTCGCCTCTGACCAGCAAAGCCAGCAGTGCTTCGAAACGCGTCAATCTGGGAGTGTAAGTTACTGCTTATGTGAATTAATTTAAGTATGGGGATAGATTTGTCTAAAAAAAAAATACTCACACATTTTTTGCATTTAATATTTATGAAAATTTGTGATAAATGTTGACACACACAAATTATAAAACACGTGTAAATTTTGAATATATTTGTGGATTTGAAAAACTAAATAAAATTATGTAAAAATAAAAAAACCTGAAAATCTTGGGGGGAAAAAACCAAAATTTAAGAAATACATGTGCAACTTGTGGATCTGGAAAACACAAAGGAAAATCTTAAAAACGTGAAAATCTAAAACAAACAAACAAAAAAAAACTCTTGAAAACCTATAAAAACATCTGAAAATCTAAAATAATAATTATAACATCACACGTGGAAATTGTGGATATATTTGTGGATTTGAAAAACACGTGAAAATCTTGTTTAAAAGCGAAAATCATATATATATTAAAAAAAAAAAAAAACTTGTAAAAATCTACAAAAATACATGTGAAAATTGTGGGTCTGAAAAACACATGCAAATATTTATTTTTTAAAAACGTGAAAATCTAAAAAAAAAAAAAAAACAAACAAACGTGAAAAGTGATAAATTTGTGGATCTGAAAAACACATGTGAATAATATGGATATACAGTATCTGTGAATATTTTTGAGACAAATTTCTCCCCATACAAAATGCTTTTGATAAAAGTTCTGTTTGAGTATTTGTTTCATTTTCAACGTTAAACTGTGTAACTTTTATTGGCGGCCATTTGCTAAACCGCTTGTTGTATAAACTAACAAAGCATTTCTTTGTGTCTGTTAGGTCAATGTTTGATAAACCAAACAAGGAAGCCTTTTATATGGTAAGCCGTTTTCTGCTGAGGAAACTCAATCAGACCCGATTCCAAGAAGCTTACAGGTATAGTGTTAACATTTAGATTTTCTTATTAACTTTTGTCAATCAAAGTCAAATTTATTTGCTTTGCATTTTTTGGTTAGACACTGCTGCCCAATTTTAAACCACAAAGATGATGCTGAATTCAGGAAAATCACCTGCGCATGGCTGAAAGAAATTATGGTAAGAACTGATAAATCCTGTTTTTAGTAGGCCTGGGCAATATATCAAGATTTCTATTTTGACGATTATGGAAAATGCAATTTTACCTATACCAATAAAGTTTTGTTTTACAGCTTATTTTACATTAAAATACTTGTTTTAGGAGTCGCTGCTTTTGCTACTTCTCAGAACTGCATTTAACCCAGACCTTCTCTTAAACAAGCAACACGACAGAACTCACTCACACGTGCTGTCCCTTATAGGAGAAAAAGACTAAAGTGGCACAAGTTGTGCTGCTGTTTGTTAATAAATGTGCCTGTGTGGGATTTTACATCAGCAGATTTAACCCTAGATTGTTTTTCTGGTACAACATTATGAAGTTTTTTGTTTGTTTTTTCATGAAGAAAAAATGAAAAATAAGAGGGGGAAGAAACTTTGAGTTAAAAATATCAATGTATATCATCATGTATCACAGTTTTGAGAAAATTATATCAAGATGTGACTATTGGATTTATCGCCCAGCCCTAGTTTTTAGGTTCACGTTCCTGCTTTCTCACTATAAATGAGCGTATCTTGAGACCTGATCTAATCTGGGACGTTTATTTTTTTCCAACTCTAACACATGAATATAAACTATAATAATGGGATAACTGGAAATGCAGAAAGTGGCTGTTTCTGTTTTTGATTCTTATTATTGTCCCTTCCTTCTTGTTTCAATCATACAGAATGAAACGGCAAACGCAGGATCAAAAGTAGTGGCGTCATTGTTCATCTCTCCTGGAGGACCCAAGTTTATCACCTTAATGCTTGATTTGGCCCAACATGTCATGTTACAAGAAATGAAGACCTTTACCACAGGTAGGGCTCAACACGTTTACAATCCAACTGTAAAATATCTGTACAGTGTCTCTGTAGAGTTTAGATCATTAATAATTAGTCAAATATTGTTTTATTGTCAGATAACAGTTGGGTTCCAGAGGCTGCTGCCATGCCCACCTCCAGCTCGGATATGGCAGTGAAAAGATACAATCTGGTCCGGAGTCGCTTTTTGAAAGGTGCAGTGGATCAGGATCGTTTTCTCCAAGAGTATCAGAGACGAGCCCAGTAAGTCGCACCATTACCTTCTGGATTTTAGATGGATTTTTAGTGACGCTAGAAGAACTACTAATTGTACTAATGATGGTACAGACTAGGATTGAACAATGTATATTGAGATTATATCTTAAATGATTTGAAAAGACATTATTTATTAGGGATGTGAATCTTCCGACTACTCATGATTCCGATTCTTGGGGCGACGATTCGATTCCGAACCGTTTCTTGATTCACAGTCATTCGTAATAGTAACAAAAGTTGCCAAAAAAAGAAAATGCTGCTTTCCAAGGTTAAATCAAGTGATCCTAAAATTTTAAAAACACACTCCAATATTTTTCAAGTTTCTGTGGCTACAAAGTTTAACAATTCAGTAACATCAAAAAATAAAAACTGTTTTTACAACAAAAGAAAACTATAAAATCAATTTTTATTTTATCAATACTGCAATGCTATAACTCAAAATTTGCAAACACAACATGGTGTCGGATCCGGACAGAGTATACGGGATATGGGAGTGTTTACATGTGGATATTAAGCAGCGGGCTGTTAATAAACTCAACTTTCTGTTGAGATGTTGTGATTTTAACTTTGTGTTTTCCATTTTAAAGGCTTCATGTAAAGACTATGAAAGAGCTGAGAGCAGAAGGGGCCAAATATGATGACCTGCTTAGGTACAGACAATATTTTATTCCAATATATGACAGTAAAGTGTTTGCTGATCATTTGAATTAAAGAGACCTTAATGTTCTCTCAGGAGACACAGCTGTGATTCTACTGAAGGAGAGGAAGCAACAGCGCAGAAGGTCCAAAAGGTATGCTTTGGAGGAAAATGTAACAATATATTTTCAGTTCAAACTTTGTTTCCACTCTAAACCATTGGTTTGTAGGAGTTTGTGAAATAATGGGATCTATTTGGATAAAATTCTGATCCTTAGGGGTGTCAGTGTTGGGTGTTTTAGACCTTTCTTTTTACTTCCTTCCACTTTGGTGTGTTGGAGCTGAAACCTGACAGCAGCCCCTAAGGCAGGTGTGTCAAACTCATTTTAGTTCAGAGGCTAAATATAAATTAGTTTGATTTTAAGTGGGAAAATGAGCAATTTCAACAATAATATCCCCAAGTTGCACTTCAATGTATATATGATACATTAATTATTAGAGATGTAACGATTAATCGTAAGGCAGTTAAAAATCGATTCATAGGTATCACGGTTGATATCGATTTTCTGAAAATTGAACCGCAGTACTTTTTTTAAACAGCAGAGGGTGCTATATATTTCTCCTTCTCTTGTCCAAATGCTGAGGCAGCGGGCGGAATCGGCTACTACTTTCTTTCTGGCCGCCTTCTACTCTTAAACATGTTCATAAATGATTCCTTACCTCTTTAGCACTGAAAGAATATCTGTAATAATACGTGAATATCTGCAAAAGTCACATTTTTCTATTAGCTCTGTCTGCTAGCACATCGCATCTCCTTCACTGCACAGAATAACTGCATGGCAACCGACCACTGGGTTACCAGCGCCCTCTGCTGGTCTAAACAAATATCTGACGTAAATACAGGGCAATGACTGTTTTTTTTTTCTTTCTTAAAAGTCCAATTGTTAAGGCACAAAATACATTTTTAGTTGCATTTTTAAAATGAAAAAGAACTATTAGGCAGTTTTGCATTGTTTATTATAGAACCAGAGTTTAAATTAATAGGCTTCTTCTTCATTTGTATTATTCCTTTATTTATTTCATTCAAGATATATTTTTAGTTAAATTGCATTGTTTTGAATAGTTTATCAATGGATTCTTTTGACAATGAAAAATAAAAGGAAAATAGTACAGTATTTTTCCTCCCCCCCAAAAACATAAAAGAATATTTTTGATATTTTATCATAATTTGTCTACAGTCCCATTTTGTAAAATAAATCATGAGAGAATCATATCGTGAATCGTATCGGGAGTTGAGTGAATCGTTACATCCCTATTAATTATATAAGGCACCGACAATATCCCAGCAATAAGTGACAGATATCGGTCTCTGCGGGATTTTCTGTTTTAAATTTCATTGGTTTAGTGACAAATTTTTATTTAATTTTGGGAAATTATGAGAGAGAATTTCAGGAAAATTGAGTCCTTTGAACAATTTGAGATTCAAAGTGACTGCAGTCATGTGATGGTAAAATTGCGATCTTCCAAATATTGTTGAGTTTCATTGAATTACTATATTTAGAAGGGTTGAGATATCTACAACTGAATGATTTGGTAACTTACATGATAATTCATGTTTTTTCTGCCTTTTTTTTTACGTCTCCTGCAGTCCAAATTGGATGGTCTAAAGTATCGGGTTTGGACCCTGGCCTTGAGTTTGACACGTGCCTTAAGGACTTAATAGGTGTATTTTCCTAAGGTTTTCTTAAACCTTTTTGTTGTCCTCAGGTTCGTACTTTATGGTCAACTATCAATGGAATGATGTCAGAGATCAAAGAGGGCCAGAAAGCAGTGGACTGCGTTTTGAAGGGCGATGTTGATCAATATGTCCTTGATGGGACGGATCGGGTTCTTAAAATTCCCTCCTGCCTGTTGGAAAGAATCGAACAGCTCCCACATCAGGTGAGGTTGCCATTGATGGTCTCGTACTGTTTTTATATATATATATATATATATATATATACTGTATATATATATAGAAGGAATTGTATTTCATATTGAGGATGAAAACTTCTTTCTTGATTCTGTTTAAAGTTGATTAAATTCTAAATCAAATTCATGAGCCTTGAGTGTTTGTTTTAAAGTATTATTCTACATCTTGGTTTAGGTGAGGTTTTGGTTCTATCGTTTTGTTTCTATGTGTTTCAGTTGAGGTCGGGGAACGTGTACGAGGGGGGCCAGCTGAACCTCCTGTGTGTGATGGAGCTGATGAACCACGCGCTGCAGATATTAAAGGAGAGGCGTTCTCAGGCCTCAGACTCCTCGCTCAGTGCTCAAACGTTGCAGGACAAGTGTCATCAGATGGGCCGGATGCTTCAGGACCTCCACCTCATCAGGTTTGCATTAAAGCCGGCACCTGGTTTAAAAAAATAGTCTTTCATTGATTATAGCAATGACACAAAATGTTTTACCTAAAAGATGCACAAACAAGAGTATCTGGTTGAAGTTTTAGATTTAGTTGACTTTTCCGGCGTCGTAGTTTTTTCGGATAGTCCGCGTTGTCTGGACAGGATGGACGCTCCTTTTTATCAAAGGGATCGACTCGAGATCGATGGCAGGCAGGCTGCAAAATAGGAAATGAAGCAAATGTGACAAAGATTACATTTTGACCATAAAAAGTTGGAAATGGATGCTTGTGGAATTGCACGTGGCTGTGGATTTGAGCGGAACACAAGATGTAAAACTGTAACAATAGTAAGCAACATAAAGACCTGTGACACACCGAGAAAAAAGAGGGATGACAATATATATTTCTGTTTGTGAGCTAAAAAATTAACTGTATTAAAAGTATTTCATACGGGTGTAAGAAAAAAACTATTTGGCGATATATCGCAAAATTTCACTGCGCAATTAGCATATCGATGAAAAAAAATATGTCCAAATCGATTTTTTTTTTTTTAATGAAAAAAAAAAATTCATTGCGCAAACATATGCATAGCACGTAAATGCCCGGCCACTGGGTGTCAGTGGACCACATAATAACTTTTTTAACTACCTCACCCCTCAATGCATTTTAGCTTGGAAGTTGATTGCGCTTTTATACTTTCATAAAACATACTGGGCACTTTTATAGATGTATTTGGATACTTTTTTTTTTTAATCTAAAATTGAGGAAATTTATTGAAATTTGGTAGAAAAGTGGCAAAAATAAAAGAATTGTAGCAAAAATGTATTAAAAGGAGCAAAAACATGGCAAGAAAAAGTGTTAAAAAACGTTAAAATATGGCAAGTTTGGTGTAGTTGCAGAAAAATGGGCTAAAATTGATCAAAAAATATTCTTAGTTTCTTAAAGGCATCTGGTGACGCTAAATTGGGTCCCAACCTCAAGGTTGAAAACCCCTGCTCTAAAGGACCCTTAAGTCCTACCAAATATGCAACCGCTGTCATTCCCCACTACCATAACATTAACAATCTTCATTGGTTATTATCTGTACCCAATGGATAATCACTACTTTGTATATAATTGGTAAAACATGTCATTGTGACCCTTTAGGCAGAAGATTTCCAAGGAGGAGATTCCTCAAAGAAAGAGTGCGATTAAACAGATGGAGAAGGACTGGGACAGGAAGTGGCAGGACACCCTGAAAGACATGGCTCTGGTCTCCTTCCTGAATGAAGACCCTGTAAGTGGTTCCTGGAATTGGTGCTGTCATAATCACATTACATATGGACACATTACATTTTAACTGGTCCTAAAAAAGAGTCAAAGATGGCTGTTTGGTGTCTTCTGTGTGTTTAGGCTCTTGGTTTCCTCTCCCCAATGGCTCCATTGTCCTTTGAACCTGCGGGAGAAGCTTGTTACAGAAATGGCGTGTTCTCCCAGTATCCCGCTAAGCTTCTCGGTGAGCAGACTGTTTGATTTATTTACAACACTGGGACAAAATAAATTACAGTTTGTTTGATTGTTTGCTTTTTGTTCCCCAGAGGACAAACTTCCAGAAGGCCAAACACAGGAAGATGCTGCTCCTGATGACTTTCACCTCAGGAGGTAATGTCTCTTTTACACCAAAGGTAAAGTGATGTCCCCTATAGCAGTGGTTCTCAACCTTTTCAGACCACAACCCCCAAAATAAAGGTGCCAGGGACCTGAAGGTGAACACAGACATGAACAATGAAGAACAGTCATGTGGAGACAGGGCCATCTATAAGGGGGAATAAAGGGGACAGATTTTTGGGGCCCATGCATAAACTCAGCAAAATTATGGTCCAATATTTATTTATTGATCTTAATAAGTGGTAAAAAAAAGTTCAAAGTGTCTATTGGCTTAAAAGTGGCAGAAATGGGGGGAGGGGGTTGGGGTAATGTAATTTGTCGGAACAATTACTTTAAACTGGCCAATAAAAGGTCAACCTGACATTAGGTGGAGAAAGTGGTGGAAAGGGTTTGTGTTGAAAGTGGAAACGATGTGCAGAAAAAGCATTGAAATTGGATGGAGAAGTGGCAGAAATGGGAGTAATGGAGCAAAAATGCATTAAAATTAGCAAAAACATGGCAAGAAAAAGTGACGAAGAAAGGTTAAATATGGCAAATTTGGTGTAGTTGCAGAAAAAGGATTAAAAAAATAAGCAAAATGGGCTGAAATTGTTCAGAAAATAATCTTGGTTCCTTGAAGGCATCTGGCGACTCCAAATTGGATCTTGGCCCCAAGGTTGAGAACCCCTGCCCTATGGGAGACTGTAGTGTATTTACTGTGTGTCAGACGTGGGAGGCAGATACCTGGGCAGTGCTAAGCAATGCTCTGTCCGTCACATGACCTCCCTACAGAATCCTTGCTCTCTGATGACCGCGGTGAACTGAGAGAAATCACCACGGACAGATACGGAGCAGACATTCTTTCTTATTGAAAGCTTTAATCTAATTAGTGATCTGTCGTGATTTAGAACATATCGTGTTGTCTAAAAGGATGTTGGTGTGTTACAGTTCACAGCCCGCAGCAGCTGAAAGGCCAGAAAGCCCCCGTGCTGTGTGCACAGAAGCCCCCCAATCAAACGCATCTCTGGACTGGCTGTTCAATACATCTCCATCACCTCCTCCAAAGACTCCGTCACTGGCAGCAGCTCCTCAGGCATGTTTTGATATTCACTCTTTTCTTTATTTATTTTTTTAATTTAATTCAGTTCAACATTTGTATTTGGTGCTTGGGTTGCATCAAATTTGATTGTTTAAGTCAGGATAATGCTAAAAATATATTTTCCCAACCTTCAGTTTTGTAAATGTCCCTGTTTGTTCTTGTTGATTCCCATATATTCCATGCAAAGTTTCCATTTATAGAAAATTCCGACACTTCGCGAGCTTACGTGATGCATTTATCCTAGTTTTTAAAACGATATTTTGCTGTCTGCGACTGTTTTTAGGCCTCTTCTAAAGAGACGCACCACAGTTTAAAGAAGGCACTTCCTACGACGACTCCAACCGGGATATTGGAGATGGAATATGAAAATCTGGCTGAACAGGTAAACGAGTTCAGAGTAATTTTTTAATTTAAATTTCGTATCGGCAGTCTTCAGAAACACTCAATTGTCCAACCAATCAGCCGAAAGGTTGTAGGTTAAAGCAAAAGCTTATACATTACACACCTACCCCATCACAACAAAACAAGGCTCTTTAGATAATATCACATAAAATTATTAGGAAACTAATATTACTTTTTTCAATAGTCAATATATATTCTACACATCTTTATTTATATATATATATATATACAGTTTATACATGCACGTCAAACATGTACGTACACGTATACAAATGCGTGAACATAATATTAATATTTACTACACAAATTAAGTTTTAAATTCAAAATAAAGTGACAACATTTCAATTAATATTATATTCTATCTAATCTATACAATATATATATTTTAGAATGTTTATTGGTTAAGTATTTATATATTTTATATCAATATATACATAATATATATTATTGCTGTCCTAGGTGATATTGTTGCTACTCTTCCTTATATTTACTAACGACATATGATTTTAAAAAGCTGGTTTTATTTCATCCTTTAGACAGTTCCATAATTTAAACCCTGCTATTGTTATAGTCATCCTTTTAATTTGTTGTTCTGGCATGTTGCATCTTGAAATGTAATTTTCCTCTTAAATTATGTTCCTCTTCTCTCTCTAAAAGGATTGTTTCTAATTGAACATTTGAAAGGTTTTAAGAGGTCTAGGTGTGAAAGTGTTATGTAAAGCTTTTTAAGGTGATCCTATATGAATAAGTACATGAATTTAAAAATAATTGAAAAAGTCCTAATTATTTTGTTGAGACTTAAGTAGACATACATGTATTTAAACATATTTCCTTAATACAAATACCCAAATCTGGTTCAGTTTGCAGACGCTGTTATTACAACCACTCCTTCAGAAAGTCAAGAGAAGGGTTTGCACCTTGAAGATCTTCTTGTAACTCTTCAGAAAGACCCTTTCTCTACGCGGAAACAGCTGCCTCGTACACCTGAAAGCTTAAGTGAGTCAGAAGCTATGAGATGGAGTAGTGTTTACATTTTGGGGCAAAAGATTAAACGGATACGTCTTATTTTTTTTCTCTCTTCTCAGTTCTAGATGTTAAAACATCATGGCGAAAGGCGATTCTGGAAGATGAAGCAAAGAAGAAGCAGTCGTTTGTATGTAGTGACAGTTTAACAGAACTCCTTGGTGCCTCCCATGCTGCTAGTCCTCCTATCAGCCAGCAGGGCGTCCTCCATAAGACCTTTCTTTCATGGGACACCTTCAACACAGAGACCCTGCACAGTGTGAGCGGCACGGGCAGCAGCGCAATCCACTACAGCCTCGATCAGGAAACGCTGCCTGAAATTCCCAGCTGTGACAGCCTTCTGAGCCTCAGCGACGAGGATGACGACGACGACCTGCTAATCTCACCACCATCACCCACGTGTAAGACACGGCAAGCGTGCGGTGGCGGTCTGGCGCTAAAAAACGTAAGGACCCCAGAGTGTCTTGAGACTAGTTCAGACTTGCTGTCCAAGCTCCACACACCGGCAGAAACCACAGACAAAGTGTTTTCACTGGATTTAGAGGAACTAGAAAAGGCCTCGCCTGTGAAGAAGGAGGAGTACAGCCTCCCCACGCTCATCACTTTCTCCCCAATAGATGACATGAAGTGTTAAAATCTCTTTGGCTGTTCTTCAGCCTCTCTGACTGCTTGTCACAGTTTTAATGTCTTATGATTATACTTTTGTGTGTATATATGTCAAATAAAACATGTTTTGCACAGAGAATGTTAGCTTAATTTTAATAGTTGTATTAACTACTACTACAAAAAATTCTAAATTTGCATTCATGCTAAATAAAGATGTAAAACCCAATAAACCTGTCTTGTGATATTGCATTGTAAAAATTATAAAATTTGACAGCAGCTTGTAAGAAACCAAAATAGTAGTCGGTATAATGTCAACATTAAGCTTTTTATTGTGTTTTAACAAATACATTTTTAATGATTGTTTGTCTTTTATTCCTTTAAACATGTTATACTGTATATTTAAAAACACACAAGTGGGAGCACATGATGAATAGGGGTGGTGGGGAAAAAAAATTATAAATCATGAATATATTATTGATTATTAATAGATTGTTTAATTTCTAAAGTTTTATATTTTTCAAGTTGTAATAAAAACCAGATGATTCCTTCTCATTTGTTTATATCAGTTACACTAAGCAATATTAATTAATATGCAATATTAATTAAAAAAAAATGAGCATTTCACTAATGCATTTCCGTCTTAGCCAAATCTATATTCATAAAGCCAAATTTCAAGACCCCACCCATCTCTACCTGCTTCTTAAACAAATGTCAAGCTTATGTTAAATCCCTAAAATGGAATCTAAACTCTCCAAAGACCTCTACTATTTATTAAAAAATTATTTAATTAATTAAACTTCACAGCTTTTAACTCAACTTCCCTCGTTGTCTTTCTTTCTTTCTTTTTGTGTGTGTATGTATCTTTTTAGTGTTATTTAGATGTGTTTTATTTGAATTTTCATGTTTCTATGTTGTATAATATGTCTGTATTGTTGAAGGAGTCTTTTCATGATAAACATTGCAATATGTAGTGTTTGCCTGACTGGTTTGTATATTTGTTTTTTGCAGTAAAAAAAAAAAGAATAAAATTAGATAAATAATAAATAAAATATTTAATGTATATATCCGCGGACCAGCCATCATACATCCACAGGAGGAGTGGTATGGAGGTACATTTGTGTCTTTATTATTCAATCAAAAAAAAAAAAAAATTTTGTGTTTGACTGCAAAAAAATTTAAAAAAATTTGAGCCCCAAAAAATTGCATTTGAAAATTTAATTTTTTTTCTTTGGTTGAACTGTTTTATTTTTTGATTGAATAATAAAGACACAATTGTGTCTTTATTACTTTATTATTTGGTACATTTAAATGTACCATCCATATAATGGCCCAAATCCCCCAAAAAAAAGATAACTTCAATAAAAAATTTAAAAAAAACACACATTTTAATCGAAGAAAAAATGTGCTTAGATGCAATTATTTGGGTCTCAAATATTTTTTTTGCATTTTAACACTTTTTTTCTTTGAAAATATTTATTTTTTGTTTGAAGTTAAACTTTTTTATTTTTTATTGAAGTGATTTTTAAATGGAATTGAACAATAAAGACACAAATCTACCTCCACAGGGTGACCCCAGAAAATGTTAGACCCCTGTTCTTCTTGCACCTGAAAGTTGTTTTTATATGCACTCTTACTTTGAAAAACACAGGAACTCTGTGTGTGTGCGTGTGTGAGAAGGCGTGCTCTTCCCCCTCCTCCTCTTCCTCCATCACCCCTCCCCTCCCTCTGTTATGGGCGTGTCCAACCTCCTACAGGCGTTTCGGAAAAAGCTGCTAAACTACTAGACACAAACATGGCGCCCACCTCCACCAACAAGTCCACACCGAAGTGGAGAGGAAAGTAGCGCGTAAAGTTTTGACGACGGACTCCAAAAGCTGCTTTAAACCGTGTCGTCTTTGCAACGTTTTACCGCAGGGATTATATTACACTGGAGTTATTAAACAGCTATAGTTGCCTTAATGTCGAGCTCGTCTCTGCGTGCTGTGTAAACAGCCGGTAAGTGTCTTTGCTTTGTTTTTCCACACTTAGTCAGTGAGGGACATTAAAACCAGTTCTTTTTAATGGGTGAAATACAGTTTTCTTGATGCTCTTTCCTCACAGCGTGTTTATAATCCAGCTCACAGACAGACAGAGCCACGTCTCACAGGGAGGAAGAGGCTTTTGTTGCACTCATGTTTATTTCCTTCATCAAAGTTGACCCAGATACGGATCGGATGCAACAGTTTGAAGACACATTCTGCTTTGCAGTAGTCTAGACTTGCAGGTGTTCCTCTTAAACTCAAACAACACGCTTCTGAAATCAAGACTATGCAAAGTGACAGAAGCTGGCTATTTTTAAAGAATGCAAAACATCCTTTTTCTACTGTACTAAAGTAACTCCAAAAATAAATAAAAATAAATACATTTCCACTGGGTATGTTAGGATAGATCTTCAGTTTGACATCAATGTGCTGCAGTTAAATGTATCTCCACTATCTTGATCTATCTCTTTGTTTACTGCACACTATCTAGTAATTTTATATATATATAGCAATAAAGCATTGTTGTTGTTGTTGTTGCTGAGTGCTGCCAAGCATCTGCCTCTCTTCTCTCCTCCAGATAAATACTTAACAAAGGTGTCCAACATTCAGCCTGTCTCCTGATTATGGCTTTACGCCACTGTGGCTTTTAGGAAGTCAACTGGTCAAATGTTACAGCTGATCAGCTGTGCCCTGTGCGACTTAACCTTTTTTTGCTATTAAAAAAGGCAGTGGCTGACAATAAATAACAGTATCCATATATCGGTATTCTATCCAAACGCAACGCCTCTCATTGGCCAGTTTAGGTCACGTGATGGGTGCACATGACCTAAACTGGCAAATGAGAGGCCAGTAGGTAACGTGATAGGTGCACCACTACTGGCCAATGAGAGGCTCCGCACTTGTACTTCATTTGTATTATTACGTCAACTATGTTACGAACTATCTAACCATAACCCTAATTTATGTTACGGACTAACTAATCCTAACCATAACCCTAACCCTCAGCTACATTAGGGACTAACTAACCGTAACCTACGTTAGGGACTAACTAACCGTAAACGTAACCCTAACCCTAAACTACTTTAGGGACTAACTAACCCTAACCTACATTAGGGACTAACTAACCCTAACCTACGTTAGGGACTAACTAACCCTAATCGTAACCCTAAACTACGTTACGGACTAACTAACTAACCCTAACCCTAAACTATTTCACAGACTAACTAACTAACTAACTAACCCTAACCGTAACCTACATTACAGACTAACTAACCCTAACCCTAATCCTGAACTACGTTATGGACTAACTAACCCTAACTGCACGGAATGGTCATGTGACCTCCAGTACTATCATCTTTCGTACGGATAGAAAGCCGGTATAAGGATACGTATTAAGTATTAGGAGACACTTCCATTAAAAAAATGTTTAATATCAGGCTAAATTGTGAAGATGTTTGATGGCAATAATGGGTGTTTATTTTTGGATTTGACTGTATTGCATTAGAAAATAAGAGTTCAGTTTCCATTGATTAACCATTTGTATACAAATTTGTATAATAACCACATTTGAAGATGAGGTGCAAAGAGCTCAGAGTGCACTATATACATTAGTCAGTACATGACATAAAAACAAATACACAACAAACAAACAACATCCACATAAAATACAAAGTACAATAAATAATGTACAATACTATAAATAAATAGTATACTGTACATAAAAGTCTGCCAGAAAAAAACAAGACAGTAGAGTAAAGGTTGAGTTGCTGGTTGGATTCTAGTTAGTTAGCTAGTGTTTGATGTATTTCATATTTTGCAGTTCCATTGTAATCCATACGTCTGCAATTAGGAAGAATTATTCTTTCTGTTTCAGTGTTTACATTAAGGGCGTAGTCTCTCTCTCTCGCTCTCTCTCTTTGATGGGATATTTACCTTTAACTCTCACGCTCTGTAATTTAACATTAGAGAATCTTTGCTTTCAAGTAAATGTTCAGTTGACAGTTGACTTGGCATTAAAATGGTTTGCTTAATTATTAGCAAAACTCAAACAGCCGGCAGAGCTTTGTATTTATCTTTTTGAACAGATCACTTTCTGACTAAATAAGTTCACTAAGCCTGCACTGCATGGTTCACTATATTCAAGTGTCTAATGTAAGTTTTCAGTTGTTTAAACATTTTTTTTTTAATCCAGCTGAATACACTTTAATTGTTCATCATATTTTACTGTTACAGTAGATTATTGCTGTTTAACAATCGTATAGTTCAGCGTTGGGTGTCCGTGTGTAGTGGACGTGTGTGCCAAGAAGCTCACATATCTATTTCTCAGCACTTCATGATTTGCCATTCTGCCGAAGTCCTCCCTCTCCGACCCTGCAAAGGGCAACTAAGTCCTTTATGTGTCATCTTCCTATCAGAGCTTTAGTGCTTCTGAGCAAGCATGTGTGATGTTTCTGTTCCGACATCCAAGCATTAAACTGTACAGACTGGAGGAGGCGTGGCGCTTTCTGCTGTGTCATTCTCTAAAATCAATTGTGTTTTGAATTGGTGGTTCACCACCTGACATGTTCTGCTTGGTTGGCCTGGAAGTAAAAATGGCTCTGGTTGTTGTAAACGCTAGTGAGCGTTTTTGCCACGTGGATAGACGCAGCGCAACATTTCCTTTCCTTGACCTTAGCTTAGCCTGGCTGAATAATGGGAAAAAAAGGAGTGGAGTGAACGTTTCCACTAACCACCATGAGTTATAAAGTGGGTCATTACTGCACATGAGCTTTATGTGTGTTACTTTGTTGCACTTTGTCACACCAAAGTCAGGTGACTAAGGGAGGGAAATCGATTGGCCAAGGGAGTGGCAGCAGAACGATGTGCGTGGGTTGCCTTAAAACAAGCCATCTATACTTTGAATAGAAATGGAGATTAAAGCAGAGCAGGAGATTAAAGCATGATATATATTCATGGATTTATTTCAATTGTTAAATTGACTAAAAGATGTTGTAAGTTTTAACTATATTTTACTACTGCTTCTGTTCCTTTCAAGACTCTGCGGTAGGGCTGCACGATTTTGACAAAAAACCTAATTGCGATTTTTCTGACAGATATTGCGATTTCGATTCAATTTAAGATTTTTAAAAATATTTTATACATTTAAATGCATATGCATTTTATTTCATTTTTTTAAATTCTGTTTTCCAAATCAATTCTTTAAAATTCCATTTTTTTTTTTTTTACAAATATTAATACATTAATTAAACAATTAAACAAAAATGTACGTCAAAAATAAAGTAGATACAATTAAAAGGATGATATAAGTTGTACTGTGAGGAAACTAAATACATACTAATAAAAAATACAACTGTAATTAAACAAAAATGTATGTCAAAAATAAAAAAGTACTTTAAAATAATGAGTAAGATACAATTAAAAGGTAGATATAAGTTGTAGTGACATGGATTATTCTGACTAACCTTTTTAATTATTCATGTCATATTAAGATGTAAGAGAGCAGCATTATTGTTACTCAGTTCCTGTGACATCACATGTAATAAGTGGTTTTCACCACTAGGGGCTAGAATATTTTAAAGTATCATTAATCTACAATGTTTCAGACTCTAGAATCCCTGGCATCGATGGTCTAGTCAACAACAACGGAACAACTTTTACCAAAGATCTATGAGATGTTTAAACGCTCTGAGCAGGTGAAGCTGATTAAAGCTGCTGCTGTTCTCACAGCGTACAGCAGCGCTACATGAGAAACGGACGGAGCTTTACAGACACAGTAAAATTAAGCGGGCACTGGTCGGCTCTGATTTAGGAGTCGGGGATGATTTGCGTAGTTTTTTGCCAGGTTAGACGGTGTTTAGGTGGTGTTTGAAGCGGCCAGGATGAGAGTGGGAAGGACACTTCCGCAGTAGTGAAAACCTTAATATCAGATTCTGTATACAGTATTATGTGTTGTTTAAATTCTTGCCTGCATGTATCGTAACGTGTCCCAGCACTGACACAATGCTTTGACTGACAGTTTGTTGTTGAGATATCTGCATTTTTCTGACTGACTTAGTTTGAGGTAGAACTTCTACGTGACTTTCACTGTTTTGTTTTCCCTCCAAATGATCGTCGGCTCTAATAACCTAACTGTGGAGTAAAAACCTGAACTGACTCTGCAGCTATGATTGCTATTTACATTTGGCTCAACATAGCTTTGAGGGCCATTAAGTTAAGCATAAAAACAACAAACCTAACCATTTTATTACATTGACATCCAGCCTTTCAAGGATTATTCTAATTTTATTTCAAATATAATGGGCATTGATGGAAATGTATATTAATACACTGTTACTGTCTCACCCTTGATAAATTTGAACTATTTTTGATTTATTTTCCTGTTAGTATAAGTTGGCTGCTGGTTGGCAAAAATGTATATGATTTATTGATATGTATAATGTATAACAGCATGAGAATTATACAATGAATAAATGTTATTTCTTCTCTTCGAATGGAAACAAATGACCTGTCGTTATTTTTCTTTTGTATGTTTAAATTTTAATGAACCAAAAGTATATTTCATTTATAAAGAGAATACGGTCACTTAAACAGCTATGTAATTATTTCAGGGCCTTTTATGATCAGCTAATGCAGACTGTTGGTAAAAACTTTTAATTCTGTGACCAAAGATTGACAAAAGAGTTTAGCAACATTGTGTTAATGTGAGGCGCCACGGTTGGATAAAGGCTATATTAGTTTTGGCCATCTTCAGTCTTCGTTTTGATTGTACTTATTACAATGTTAGTTCCTTCATTATTTGTCTTGCCTTTCTACCAAATAGTCAAAAGATGACTTCAGGTCCAGCCTTTGTGCGCTCTGTATAGACATAGTGTTAAGCTGCTTATTTCTGTGTCTAAAGACAAATGAACTCCAGACAGTTTCTCTGCAATTTTTTTCTGGCTGTTGTGCTGGTGCTGCACCTCCTCACTGGTAACCATTGCCTTCCTTTGGAACCTTGGGCTGGTAGTTCTTGGTTTTTGGAGGCTTTTCTGGTTCTTGGTGTAGCCAAAGCGGGCCGGTAAGGGCAGCGAGTTTGTCCTGTCCCTCTCTGCCTTGGTCTTAGAGTGGAAAGAATGCTCTCCGTCTGCTGGGCTGTCACGTTTCAGGAGTGAGGCAGTCTTGTGACATTTTCTGCTGAGTCCAGCCTCCCTCCTTTCAGTTTAACCTTCACCTGGGTTCTGGTTTGGCTAAAAGGTGTCTTCAGTTTTCATGTTAGTTTGGTTAAATTCACTGACTAGGGTGTGTAGTGGAGCCTTGTTGCTGTTGGCAATGTCGGCGACAGTTGCTTTTGACAAAACTCGCCGGTGAACACGCCGAAACGCACACCTGCTCTTGAGAGTTTGCCTAAAAGAGTTTGCCTTAAATTAAAAAATAAAATAAAATTACAGCAATAGCAGCATATATATTACAATACAAACCTAAAGATGTCCATCAGCTTCGCATCGATGCACTTCCATTAAATCAACACACTTCTGTATTTATTATAATTCCTTAGCAAATATAAATACACTTTCTTTGTTTAATATTTTTACCCAAAACATTTGAGAGCGTGAAGTCTCAAATGCAAGCCACACAAAGAGCAAAGAGTGTTGTAAGGGAAAAAAACTAACAGAATTCATGCATTACTGTGGAGAAAGTAAAACACTATATTTTTAGAACTTTGATGATCACTGAAGCGAAGCGTTGTTAAAGTAATCATGAATATTGGTTGAGGTTTCTGAAGTCTGTGCATTATTGTCACAAGATGGAAGCCAAGAATTTGGTTTATAACATTACGTAATTTTTTAAAAAATATGAAATTCAAGTGTTCAATTTTTTATTTCATTTTTGTAAAGTCCGCCTTGTATTTCTCCTACAATCAAGACCATTAAAACCAAATTTCTATTTGTCCTTTTTGAGGCAACCCACGATATATCATTGTTGTATGAACAGCTCTTGTTAGTCTGAAGGGCAGCAAACGTGCCGAAAGGATCAAACGGCAACCGCCACTCGCAAAAAACCTGATCTGTCCAGTCATTATCAGTTTCATTTGGCAATCCGGGGAATATTCTTAAAAGTTAGTTGACAGTTACCGTCAGTTCCCATTTAAAAGTAAGGATTTGTAACTGTTTTTGTGAAAACCAAACATCTGCTTGGGTTAAATACTTATGTTTGAGACAAAGAGTTCATGGCAGTCCTTTGCTCTGTCCAGGCTCATGTTGTTAGCATATGCACATGATAGTGCCAGAATATCACACAAGCTTATCTGCAGCCAGAGAGCAGAAAAGCGTTGAATGCTCCACCTCTCACACACTCTGAATAGCAAATATTGAACAGCTGAATACATTTCATGTGTTTGTAAAGCACATTTAGGGTTGTTTTTGTAGATAAAAGAAAAAAGGTAAAGTCTGGCCATTTTTTTTTCTTCTTCTGTTTGTCTTTTGACAAAACAGAAGTCGTAGAAAAGCACGAGCACTACTTTTTTAGACTAGGCTTATCAGCAGAACTCTTTGGCATCCTGTTGTCAGTCAAGGCAACAATCAGCTCTGACAGCATACTACTTCATGTCATCCAGCATCCTAGAAGCGCTACAAAGGGCCACTTGAAGCTTGCACTACGACAGACTTGGAGTAGAATGTTGAACACTGTCGTTGCCTTTACGTTTGCGTGTGCCTGAAAGCACAATGACAATAAAAGGTCCAAACTGGAGGTCAGCCTGACTATTTATGACCACATCTGTGCACGCTTCTCACTCCCATCAGTGCATCGGGCCGTATAATAGTAGCGTGTACTGTGTCATTCTCTGCAGCTGTTTTTGACAAGCTGTGAGTGTCGTGGCATGGCAGGCCTCCTGTTGACATAACTGACAGGCACTCTGTTGTCCAGCAATGCTCACACACACACACACACACACACATTCACGCACCCGCATTAGGGGATGAGCCCCCAGGCTCTTTTGTGTGGAAGGGATGAGATCATTTGGGGGCAGACCATTTGGGGGGATTGAGCTGGGGACTCTGCTCTGTAAACACAGAATGGGAGTTTAAAATAAGACTTTAGGTAAATAGTTCAATCATAGTTTGTATTTTTCTTACTTTCTCTTCATTCTCCGCATTTTAAATTGGACATTTGAGAGAAATTAGCAAGCCAGGTGACGGACAATAAACCTTTCCAGTTTAATTATCATGGTACAATGAATAAGGATTTACCGTACTATGCCTTTAGGTGGTTTAAAGTGCATACTCAAAAGACTGGCATGTTCAGAGCAAGTGCAGACAAGATGTAGGACAAGTTGCTGCTGTGAGAAATGACCCAAGCACTTTAAGAACGAAAGACTTTAGGTTTCACTTTTATCATCCGCTTTTCTTTCACTCTTGGATTTGATTTGCCCTCCAATATCGCACCTAAAGGAATTATGTCTCTATTTCAATTTCAGATTTATAATAAAAACCAGTGCGCTTTTGTAAAAAGCCGTAAAAATCCATCTACAGGCAAAACCAATGGTTATACAAGACTCAAGAGCACTAGGAGAACGCAAACCTCAGCTAAGTGCCAAATAAACTTTTTGCCAGATATTGGCAGTATGAGGGATCATTATCACGGTACCGTGATTATTCACATTTCAAAGGCTTATCAGAACATTTGTATCTCCGTTAATAACAATACAAAAGGTCTACATTTTTGGGCACCCCCTTTTTTCCTGAAAAATGGTGATAAAATGCTCAATCCAGATCTGATCCGGTTGAAACTTGGCGGAGTAATCGAGGAATTAACCCAAAATATCTTAAATGACAAACCGAGATATGAATTTCTGAAATTTTGCCAATAATGAGATGGTAATTTCTCGATTTGTCAGACTGATCCAGAATTACTATGTTGATTCATATCCCATTTCAAAATGTAATGGAATCTTCCATCATGGCCAAAGGTCTGTCTTCAGTTACCATTCTGTCAAAAACCAGTTAAATACTTTTGACGTAATCCTGCTAACAGACAAACAAACAAATGAACGCTGCTGAAAACATTACCTCCTCTGCGGAGATGAAAAGAAGAATAAATGTCTTGTACTGAGCAACCTTATGCTTGTGGTCCAGCGTCGACATCTTTCTGGTCCCATTCACATGGGTAGGGATAATTTTAATCTAAAAATGTTTCTTTCCCACTATTGCAACCCATTGTGGGAAAGAATCCCAAGTGGCATGTGGGGAAAAACTTATGTAAGCATGTAGAATTGACCCAAATAACAGTATTTTGTCAAATCAAAGCTAACATTTAGCATTCCAACCAAACACAAATGTATAGTCCACGGGGTCTGAGATAGAGCCTGTTATTCTACTTCTTTGTAAATGCTCATCAGTTCATTGCAAATCTATTTCCTCTGTGATTGTGAATCATGCAAATACTGAATTGTGAAAAAAAAAAAATCTTGCAGGACCTTGTAACTTGAATTAAAGCCTTACAGTGACCCCACTATCTGAGTTCAATGCAGACACATAGTGTGACACTGCATCATTGGGGCACAGGAGTAACAGAAGAACAGGTTTTCACATGGGAAGGGATGGGCGGGGCCAGGAGCTCAAGTTTCAACCTTAATGAAGTGGTCGTGCTACTTGTTTGACTTCAGTGGCTTTGTTTTGGGTTTTAGAGATGTGAAAGTCTTGGTTTTAAAGCTCTTGTGTGATTTTTCCATCAGATTGCATGACTATAGGTGCAGACAGACAAAGGACAAAAATGCTTCATGTCCTCATTCTCTCCACTTTACAGCTGCTTTAAAGCTCCTCAGTGCAATCTCCTATCAACACTGATGTTTATAGAGGGCTTTTATTTACCTCCCAGATGTTAAAACGGACAATAAAACCAGCTCTCTCTGCCATTTTGTTTACTCTACATTAGAAACTAAGGCTGGACTTTGTTGGACCGACCTTTTCAGTGTGACTGCAGCCAGCAGGAAACGTGTCACCTACTCGTTGTATGCCCTTGAAAGACTTGCAGATCAGTTTCCTCAGTGAGTAGAGTAACATTAGGCAGCATTCAGGGTCGCAGCGCCTGCCATTGCTTGTAGCTGGTTGCTATGGTAGCGTCAGTCTTTGTCTATAATAGGCTGTCACTTGGAGTTGTTTGTATTGTGGCTAGATTTGTGGTTGACTGGAACTGCCAAATGTTTCAAGACCTTTAAGTTGTAATAACATCAGTTTGTATTTGCCCAACCCTGGATGCAACTTATTATCGTCCTTCTATTGCTAATGTTGTGATCCAATGGTGGTCCTCAATATGACCAGGACGTCACTCTACTACAACTGCTACTTTGAAAGTTGCAGTTCCTTTTCAGTCACACAGCAGTTTTGTAACCTTATATATTCTTGTTTTGTTCTTCTTCTTGTAGTAACTAGGTTACAGCATTGTGCTGAGTAGGGCATGTCTTCGTTTCTCAGCCCGCCTATCTGATAAAGTTTAACATTAATGTTGCGTTTAACGTAAATGAAAATGTATGCACATGCAAGTCAATTCTAAACCACTCGGAGAGGAAGTCATGCCTTCCATTTTCAAAGAACTCTATTCTACAAAGTGGAAAAGCAGCTTTTACGTCAATGAGACATTACTCACCTGTATGTGCATCAGTATCCCATTCAAATCTGCTTGTGTGGAGACTTGTCTCATCAATTGTCATTGAAGAAAAACCCTTTCTTTTACTTGTTTTTGAAGTAAATGCTGAAGTTGAATTGTTGTAGATTCCGTCTGTCATTGCTTTGTGTCTATTTTGGTGGCACTGAGCTGAACTTTATTGTTCACAAAGGCTGAATAGAGTTATGCACGTAACAGCTTGCACTCTCAATTTTGTTGTACTTGTATTTGTGTAATGACAATAGCAACATTCAAAGGAGTTTCTCAAAGTACAAACTGCAGCTTTTTTTAATGTGGTTATGCTTGTCCTTATTATGTCGGTCCCTCTACAGCTGACTCACCACTGGAAAAACTGAACTTCCTGTGTTCTTAAAAGAAATTGTGAACGTGCATGCTTGAAGCAAGTAGTGCTTCCTCTTCTCTGGGAAGCCATTTACTTCCATTTGAACTCATTTTCCTCCATTTATTTTCAAAAATAAGATAACATCAAACAGTGAGAGATAATTTTTGTAACGTCCAGTGGTTTTTCCTTCTCATTTAGGACTAATTCAATCCAAAATTGCTCCAACTGTAGGGATGACATCCGTTGCACTCACGTTCCAAGGTTTTTTTCTTTTTTTTTTTGTCTGCCTGATTTGTGTCCTTTGGGGCATTTCTTAACATTCCTCCAGGCTCACTGGCTCTTCCTTGGCTCTCTGCAGTGAGCGGGGCTTTAATTGGCTGGACATGTTTAGAGCAGTGTTGTGATATACAATGACAGAAGTGTTTGTAAGTGTCGGCCGATTTAGTCCGTTGTGAGGCCACGGACCTAAAGGGTCCTTAAATTGCCTTAGCCTTGCCATCGTTTAGCATTCTGTGGAGATTCGAAGGTGAAGAATGTTCCAAAACCAAACGCTTACTGATGGTTTATTTTCCTCCTAGGTACACACAGCCATGATTGAAGACAAGGGCCACCGAGTGACCGACTACTTTGTGGTGGCCGGCCTGACGGATAAGTCCACGCCTTTGGAGCAGGACCTGTCGGAAACTAAGTCCAGTGGGCCCAAATCCCCCATCACCGATCTGGCCGTCATCAACAGGTCTGCAGGAGAGACAGTGCCCGAAGGCTTCACCTGCATCGAAAACACCTACAGTGGCCAGCCAGCCAATCTGAACCATGGCAGCCTCAAGAGCCCCGAGCTTTTCCTCTGCTACAAGAGAGGGCGGGGCAAGGCACCGCTCATTGACATCGGGTGAGTGACCTCTGTTTCTCGGCGGGAACACATTACACCCATTTTAAAATCGCTGCATTGGCTTCACATGTGTTTCAGGATTGATTTTAAGGTTCTCTTACTGGTTTTTAAGTGTCTTAATGGTCTTGGGCCTTCTCATCTTTCAGAACTACTTTTACCCTATTAGCCTTCTCGGGCCCTGAGGTAGTAAGCCTAAAAGTCAGGACACGCACTCATGGTGAGGCGACATTCCAGTTTTACGGCCCTCGTCAGTGGAACAGTCTGCCGGAGAACCTCAGGGCTGCAGGGAACGTTTATATTTTTAAAACAGGCTCAAGACCCACCTTTTCAAATTAGCTTTTAACTAATTATTTATTTATTATAGGATTGTTATCTGTCTTGTTTTCATGGTCATCTTTTGTTGTTTTTATAGTTTTAGGATTATCTTTTATGTTGTTTTTATAGTTTGTTATTAGCGATGTAAAAGCACTTTGAGCTGCATCTATTTATATGAAAAGCGCTTTTTATAAATAAACATTGATTGATTGATTGATTGGTTGATTGATAGATAGTAAAGTGCTCCATGTCAGTTTATTGGACTTCAGGATTTACACTGTTTTTGTGCCATCATTCAACCAGCCTCAGTTGGGTTACACAAGGGTTGGGGTGTATTACATTTTTCAGTTGCAATTAGGTTTTAAATTACCCATGTTCAATTGCAGTTAGTTTACAATTACAGTGACCAGTATTTTTTCCCAATGACTATTAAATTTCAATTATTTTTATACTCAAAGTCAATTACAATTGCGTTCTCAATTTCTAAAGTTCAATTACAATTAATCTCAATTACTGAGCTTGAATTAAATAACCTAATAAAAGTTTTTAAATCAGTTAAACATAACCTTCCTCTTGTGTTAGCTGTCTGTCAGCAGATTTTATGACAAGGGGGCCTAAATCTTTTTATGATTACGACAGCAACATATTTTTTAAAATTGCAATTATATTTACACCATACTTGTAATTGATTATCAATTAGATGATGACAATTATCATTGACCCCAACCCTGGGTCACACCCATCCAGCTCCAGCTGTTCATGAGGTAGAGTTCTGTTGAACATAGCTGCCTTTTTGCACATGTCCTACTATGATAATGCTGTGTTCCTGTTGGCCTGTGTGTGAAAAGCAGTAGTTGCTCATTAGTAGTGGCTTCTGGTCTTTATTGAGTTTGAAATAATCAGTTTAATATTACAAACAAATACATTTAGTGAGAAAACTAACATTTCAATAGTTGCAACATATTGCAATTCGTGTTTTTCCGGAGATTGGGAGAGTTTGATTGTGGATGGCCAGTTATTGTCAACCAAACAACAAAAGTTTTATTTTTGTTCCAACTCGCGAGGAAGTGTTCATTTTACACGCCTCTGTGTGTCGTCGAAGCGCTCCCTCTCTGCCACACCTCCAAACAAAGACCCCATATGTAGGAATTTTCCAGCTTCCGTCAGTTACCACACAAAGAGGAAATCCATCATAGTTGTCATCACTATGCCAAGAGAACTTCAAGCTTCCTCCTCTTTTTCTCACCCACACAGCAGCCAAAGATAAATCTATATTTCATCATCAGTGCTGCCTTTACTTTGGCGAACTCGCACGTAATGTCTAATGAAAGCTGATGCAAGAACCAGTGCCATTCAAGTTCTCCACCACACACCTAAGTCTCTGTGTGCGTGAAGCCTGTTTGTTTCCCAATAAGAAACTGGATTTTCCAGTTTACTCTATCGTTCTCTGTAAACATGGGTTTCTCCCATTAAAATGCACAACAAGATGTTAATTTCTACTGTTTTTTTTTTTTTAAAGGTTGTACTGTTTGATTTGTATAAATGTGAATTCCTTCCACTCGACGTGTTTTCAAATTGTAGAAGTAATTAAAAAGTGCAGCAGCTGTTCGCACAAGACGAGAAGATAGTATTGTATGACAAGTTTCCTTTGAGTCATTGTGCAATCCAGCTCAGCTAGCAGAAAGCTGCACAGTGAAAGAAGTATGTCAGCACAGCAAAGCATCAGACATACTTTGACATTTGTCTCTCAAAAATAATAATAGAATAATGTATAAAATGACAAATTTCTATACAAGAGTTGAGGATTTTTATTTTGACAAATGGGCACAAACTTAATGAGCCATTAAAAAAGATCACATTTTTGTTTAAATATCAAATATACAGTATCTCCTATTATCAATCCTTCACCTCTTTTCTATAAATGTTTACTAACTTAAAAGTATTTTTTATTTTTTTTTGCCTCCTTGTAAATTTGCAAGCGTTTGAAATGCACAAGTACAGATTTTGGCCATCTTTTTTTGCATTGTTGATTGTACGAGGAACTATCATGTATGCATTCATGCAAGCTTTTTAAAGATATTCTGTTTCACAGCAAGAGTGAAACAGAATATACGCTTAAAGATGGAAAAGATTTCCAGTTAAGGCTGTGCAATTAATTGAAATTTGATTACGACTTTGATTATTACACTCAACAATTAAAAAAACAACATAATTGAGAAAAAAAAACTATTATTAAAAAAAAAAATATATATATATTTATTTTATTTGCTAAATAAAACAAACTTCCACGATTTCGGATATCTACAAAGAATAAAGCTTGGCACACACGAGAAACAAGCTCCCCGCCCCTCTCAAAGCTAACGCTAGCCTTCAGACCAACACGAGCAAAGTTGTTGCAATTCAATTCAATTCACCTTTATTTATATAGCGCAAATGACAACAAAAGTCATCTCGAAGCACTGCAATTACTATTGCAACAACAGATCATCAGTAGGGTGAAATTAACCTGTCTCACGACGGTGAAGTGCTTGGTGTTGTGCAAAAGTGAACATACTTGATTTTAATCCATTTTACATGGTTTAGTACAAAAGATAAATAACTTTTTGGTTGACAATTAATCGTTTGAAGCCCTATTTCCAGGCAATAGTTAGTTGGGTATTTTTGCATGAAGCTGAAAACAACAATGTCTTCAATGTCAGATTTTATTGAGTTAGCTGACAAATGGGTTAGAAGGACATCGTTGATTAAATGTCGACCTGCATTAGCTGCAGTTCCAGAGACAATTTCACGGTCAGTGCCTTTAATAGCTTTGTATAACAGACTTTATGACAAAATCTAAACTCGGAATGTTACTAGCTAGCATGATTTAATGACGTAGCAAACAGGGTAACCAGAGGAATCAAATTAAATCCACTCTGGGAATGTTTCCCTAAGCTTTCTTTAGACGCTGAGATGCTATTGGGCTCTTTGTGTCTCTCAGGGTGTTATACGAGGGGAAGGAGCGTCTGATCCAGGGCTGTGAGATCATTCAGGCCACGCCATACGGACGATGCGCAAACGTCAACAACAGCTCGGCCACCTCACAGCGCATCTTCATCACGCTCCGCCGAGCGCCGCCCGTCCAGCCTCAGAACTCCCTCGCAGTGACGGACATTTGCGTCATCGTCACCAGCAAGGGCGAGACGCCGCCGCACACCTTCTGTAAGGTGGACAAGAACCTTAACTGCGGCATGGCAAGTGCAGATATTTTTTTAACACGCCAAGATTTGAGTTAACTCTAAAAAAAAAAAAAAAAAAAGGTTTGACAGTGTGACCTTGTGTTAACTCTTTCAGTGGGGCTCAAATGTGTTCCTGTGTTACAAGAAATCTGTCTCTGCATCAAATTCCATCAGTTTCAAGGCCGGTGAGTAGATTTCTATGTAGTTGCAATTTTAATTTTGATAAAGTAGTCTTCATCAACACGTAATAGATATTGTATACATTTAAAAAGTAACATTCTACCAGCTGTGTAGCAGGGCAGACAAAATGTTTTTAGGAGTGTCTGGGAGCCATTTATTTTGTTTGTTAAAAGCCTTTGAGCGTGGGAAATAGTGTAATTGTTTGCTTTACCTTTGTTATTTATTTCTAAATGGGCATTGTGCTGGGCATTGTATGTTATGTGTGTGTTATGTTCTAAAAAATTATAAAAAACAGATTTGGAAAAAAGAAACATTGTCACCATCATATTTTTTTTATTGAAAAAATGTTTGATTTTTTTTTTATTGGAAAATGTTTGATTTTTTTAATTGAAAATGTAATTTTATTTGTTGAAAAATGATAAATTTTTGAAATTGTTTAATTTAAAAAATACATACCATATATAAGTTCTAATGTTCTATAATATAAAATTATACATGAATTGGCCATAAAATCTTAAAATGGCCATAAAATGACACTTGGACACTTTAGTTATGAGGGTGTAGATTTAAAATATAATGGTTAAAAAAGAACAGTTCTAAATCAGGGGAGATCTTGAGATCTTTCCAATGATTAACATATTTGTATCAAACATTTATGTATTAAATAATTAAAAAAAACATAATTATGATGATGTTTGATAGTTAATTGTTTTTTTTTTTTACCCCTTGGTCTAAAGTTTAAAAAAGAAATGGTTTATTATTGTGGGTATTTTCAGAATGTGCTTTCTAAATATTTCCACTGACACTAAGTTATTGTGATTTTTTTTCCCCATATTCATGAACAAAACCTCCTGTGGAATAAATTATTCTAAATAATACCAATATATATATATATGTATTGATGGGGAAGGAAGTGTTTTTGTTTGTTTAGAAATCCACCAAAATATATAAAATAGCTCCAAATGAATCTGTATTTGTTTAATATGTAATATGTACTACATATTATGTCGTGTACATTTGACATGTGGGTGCAGGTTGTATGAGATAATGAAACATGGATAACTCAAAGGCCTCGCAGTGAGAAAAGATGGTAGTGTCTTGTTACATCTGACATTTCAAAGTGTCGTGTGGCATTTTGCTGCGTTGTGTATGAACATGCACACTGATGCAGGTTCTCTCTTTTTGCGAGGCCTCGTTTACATGCAGCGGCTGTTTATTCAGCTCACACAGCAGCACTTCCAACCACGCCCATTATTTGTTTGACTGAGTGCATGTGGGTGTGTGTGTTTACATGTTCTCAAAAAGATATGTGTGGCATCTCACCAAACAATGATGTAAAACAGTTACTGTATATAGTAAACATGTGGGAGATCTTCTTTTCATTCAGTCAACAGGGTTTCTTTTTATGACTTCACCATCAGGATTTAATTGAGTTTGTTTTGTCTCCAGGTCTGATCTTTCGTTACCCGGAGGAGGACTACGAGTCATTTCCTCTGTCGGAGTCTGTGCCTCTGTTCTGTTTGCCCATGGGGGCAAAAATTGAGTGCTGGGCACCAGACACTCGTGACCCTCTCCCTGTCTTTTCCACATTTGTCTTAACCATCTCCACTGGTGAAAAGGTGAATATAAAAAGGCATCATTTTACACATTTTTCATTCAGATAGCATTTTTATCAAACAAATCAATAGTATAGTAGGCCTCATAGGTTAAGTAATCAAAGATGAAATTGTCTGTTTTCATCTCCATTGTAATCACTCGCTTTATTGACATTGTCGGAAAGGTTTTTGTGCAATGCATTGTGGGGTGCGGAGTCCCTTACTCATTTCATAAAAGGAATGTTTACAGCGGAATGAAAACAAACTTTTGAGCAGCATTTTCAACTTTTTACTTGTTTTTTTTTTTCTCCAACAAATGATTTTTGATCGATTGATCTATTGGTATGAAGGTAGATATGTTGCAAAATAGGAGAGCTTGTAGAATGTGATGTGAACTTGTATGTAAACATGTTTACTAAAATTTAAAGCCAAAGAAAATATTCACACATGCGTGACTTGAATGTGAAGTCAAAAAAAAAAAAATCACAAATGTACATACAAGTTCAGGTAACAGTTTACAGATAGGGTCGCTTACTTTAGCTCGTTAATAATCACAACATATTACCGAACATTAATTAACATATCAGTTCATGCATTAATAGGCAGGTAAATAATGTCTACTGGATAGTAGGAGTGTGACGATATCTCGATACGGCGATATATCGCAATATTTTTCCGCACGGTCGATTATCGGTATGCTCGTGCTAACTATCGATTTTCAATTTATCTTTTTTGCCCCAAGACCTTTTTTGCTTTTTCGTTAAAATGTGCAGGTAGGTCTTCACAGCAATGTTGTCACTGTTTGTTGAAGGAACCAATATATTGTTTACTGGAATATTGCACTATAATGGTGTCACTGGTAAGAAAGACCCTATTTTTTGTTTACAGAAATCACTATTAGAGATACTTATTTGTTTACATTGGTATATTGACACTTATTTACAGAAATGTTGCACTAAAATAGTGTCACTGTTTATGGGACACTTTTGCAATTTATTGTCTTTCAGAGATACAAAATAAAAACTATATTTTTTCACTTAATCTTTTTTTTTTTCTTCTGTCATAGATTGATTTCTGACCAATATATTGATAATCGCAGTATCATCATATCGTGAGATAATGTTATTGTGAGCTTTGTATTGCGTATCGTATCGTGCGGTACCCAGACGTTCCCATCCCTACTGGACAGATTTAATTAAAACATTATGAAGTGTTAATAAAAGTTACATCATGTAGTTAGTTATCCTTATGTATGCATTACTTATTATTATTAATTAATATATCAGTCAAATGTAGTAACGTCTCTAGAAATCAATTACTTATGGTGTTTATTAAGTAAGGTGTTACGTAACATTAGTAACTTTGACAAAAACCTTAATACATGTACAGGAGTGCCTCATAATGCTTATTAATGCATTAACTAACATTATTTAAGGGACCATTATTGCATGTAGTGTTACCCAAATTCACATTTTTTCCCCTTCAAGTTCTAACATTACATAACACAGTTTTTGAGGCCTACATTATGGATTTACAACAGCTTTGAAGTTCCAAATTAAAGTTGGTTTCGTTTTGTTCTCCAGGTGTACGGATCTGCTATCCAGTTCTTCGAGCCGTACCCGGTGGATCTGCTGAGTGAGAAGCAGAAGATTCAGTTAGGCCTGCTGACCATGGTGGAGAAGAAGATGATCCCCAACCGCCAAGTGAACACCAACAAATGCATCTGCCTGCTGTCACGCTGGCCTTTCTTTGAATCTTTCCGGAAGTTCCTCATGTTCCTGTACAAGCTCTCCGTCTCCGGGCCGCACCCGCTGCCCATTGAAAAGTAGGACCCCCATCGCGGATTTATCGTCATTAGAATTCATTTTGTAAAGGAAACGTTTGACTCCAGTGTGATGATGTACTGATGTTTGTGTATTTCTCTCAACAGGCACATCTCACATTTCATGCACAACGTGTCGTTTCCTTCCCCACAAAGGCCCAGAATCTTGGTTCAGGTATAAAGTAACTTATAAAATGTGTGTTATTTCCTATTATTATCAGTAAATATCTTATTAGATAAAAGAAAATGCCACAATATGTTTTAAAACGTTATGCTTGTGAGGGTATGAAGTGTCATTTTGTTGCTTTTTGTTTTGTATTTTCTGAGTGAGGTAACTTGAATGTTTTATGATTTATGTTGGGCATATAAGCATTTTGCCTGTTTTAGCCTTGAGTTACAGTTTATAGTTTTAAATTGTGATTATGTTTGATCATTTTTGATTGACTGAAACAAATAAACTCAAACTAAAAGAGCATTGTATAAAAGACATTATTTTGGATCACTTCAGGCTTAGTGATTGAAACAAGGCTTCAGTTCTGTCGACCTTTGTTGATCAAGACTGACTAGTTTTAAAAGCATGTTAATATTGTAACAATATTTTCATATGAAGTGGAATACAAACATGGAAAAAAAGAATACTCACAATGTCATGCCTTAAGCAATTGTACTATTTTAAGTCCGTGTGAATTAAATTTTACCCAGTTTTGCAGTTTTTTTATTTTAAGCTCATACATCGAAGCCACAAAAGTGACATTTTTAATCTGTACACTGGACATTTCTCTTTACAGCTTTCAGCACATGACACTTTGATCCTGTCCCAGCCTGTGTGTACACCTTTACCCCTCAGGTACCGTGGTTTTACTGCTTTATATGAATAAATGTTAATAAATATAATGTCTTCTATTTTTTTTAGGTGCTCTATATCTTTTATAAATTTAACTCTGTGCTTTTTTCTCCTATACCTATTGCTTACCTATCCTGATCCATATCCCTAAGCCAGAAGTTTCCACCCTGTTTGTTATTACAAATGTCCAACGACCCCAGGAATTATTTTTTCCTAGAATTTTGATCATGTTGTAATAAAGTATTTTCCAAATACAGAGTAGCCAATATTCACCACCTCAGATATTTTTATTTGAGAGACTTTAAGTACAGAAAACAGTTGTTTGGTATGTATTGTTTCTGTTGTTTTAATTTGAAAAAGAATAATAACAAGAATATTTGCAATTCCTGAAGAAAATGCAAGTGAGGATGCAGGTGCTGGCCCGCGTTGCACTGCATTGGCTTAGCCTTAGCCTAGCGTTAGCATTAACCCAGCATTAATGTTGTTCTAGCATTAGCATTAGCCTAGCAATCGCATTAGCTTTGCGTTAGCATTAGCCTAACGTTAACATTAACCTAGTGTTAGCATTATCCTGACGTTAGTATTAACCTAGTGTTAGCATTAATGTTAGCATTAGCATTAATGTCAGTATTAGCCGAGCATTAACATTAGCCTTGCGTTAGCATTAGCCTAGCATTAGCGTTAGGCTAGCAATTGCATTAGCCCAAAGTGAGCATTAGTCTAATGTTAGCATCAACCTAGCGTTAGCATTAGCCTACATTAGCATTATCCTAGCATTCGTGTAGCCTAGTATTAGCATTAGCCGAGTGTTAGCAATAGCATCAGCCTAGTATTAGCCTACCAATCTCCTTAGCCTGGTCTCAAACTATGTATTCGTTTTTTTTTCTAACTTTTCAACTTTTTAAACTATTTAACTTTTCAACTTTTCATTGTTCCTAGCTGGGACTGATGACATCATCACTGTGGAACTTCTACGAAATTCTGGAGAATTTTGACATCTGTTGAAGATGTTTTGTTGTTTTTTGTTTTTTTTACAAATTACTAGACATTTCTGGTAACTATATTTTAATTCCAGGTGACCCCAAGGTTGAAACACACTACACACTGTCTAGACTAATATGTGTCAGTTTTATAGTGAAAGTTCCAATTTTTTGCAGATTGTTATGTAATGAAATAGAATTTTGATATATACACACTTCTGGTTGACACCATCAGGTTATATATATATATATATATATATATATATATATATATATATATATATATATATTATAACATCTCCATTTGCTCTTCTACCTGCTGCCCTCGTTTGAGTTTCAAACGACCTGAGTTTATCAGTTAATCCGTATCCTCTGCTCTCTTATCGTTATCCTCAGTGGGGCGGACTACGGCACCCTGCTGATGAATTTGGGCCCAGAAAACTGCGCTACACTGCTGCACTTTATCCTGCTAGAGAGCAAGATCCTGCTGCATTCGCTGCGGCCCGCCGTGCTCACCGGGGTGGCCGAGGCTGTAGTGGCTGTGAGTACATGTCGGGGCACAGGGTTTGGGACATTGCACAAGGAGTTTCATGTCTTTCTGGCCTCCTTAGAGATTTTTGTGAGACAAGCAGGACTTGTTTTCTCCAAACTAACTGTGTGAATTATTATAATTACTAAAATTAACTCTGTTTGTGCCACGCCCCACAGTTTGAGGAACCCTAGCTTTATACAAATCCTTTTAAATTCAGTTTTATGACTACCCTGGCTCTGGAACTCTTTGTTCACCCAGGCCTGTAATTTGCAGACTGTCTGTATTGTGTGCGAACTCGCCGTCACCCTGAGCGCTTTCCTGTCTCCCCTCAGATGATCTTCCCCTTTCAGTGGCAGTGTCCCTACATCCCCCTGTGTCCACTGTCTCTAGCAGGCGTCCTAAATGCTCCGTTACCTTTTATAGTGGGGGTGGACTCCCGCTACTTTGACCTTTATGACCCCCCAGCGGATGTAGTTTGTGTGGATCTGGACACCAACACCATCTATCTGTAAGCAGCTCTTTTATTTTGCTGTGCAACTCATCGTTTCTGACTTATTCCTTGTATTTGTGTGTTTTGTTACAGATCTGATGAAAAGAGACACAGTAACTGGAAGAACCTCCCAAAGAAACCCTGCAAGAGTCTCCTCAACTCACTGAGCAACTTGCACCGCCTGCTGGGCTCTGGTATGAACTGCATCACAACTTCCACAATAACTTTCTCTGCAAAGAATTAGAATTTTATTTTGAAGGAAGGTGGGAAGATTTTTAGGAGTAATCAAAAGATATTCCAAATTTCATTACACAGGGTTCTCCAACTTGTGTGAGGAAAAAGCATAGCAAATGATTATTTTTCCTCTTTTTCAGCCAGGCTTTAAAACTTCACAATAATGTGGAAATATATTTATAAAATATAGTGTAGTATAGTGTATCCTTTTAAATCAGTTAACAAACAAAAGATATTTAGTTTAACTTAGGCACATGAGTCAAACTCAAGGTCCGGGGGCCAATTCCAGCCCTTTAGAGCAGGGGTTCTCAACTGGTCTCACACTGGGACCCACATTTTACCACGGTCATTAAATCTTGACCCAGTTTTTTTTAGAATTCAACCAACCAAAGTTATTTTTTCTGTAATAGCTGTTGAAAATACACATATATAATTTTTTAAAAAACATAAATCTATATATTTTCCTGTGTAACATGCATTTCACAGCATGATTGTCAAAAGAAAAGTTTCTCTCAAAATAAAAGACAAATCCAACATGAGAGATATTAAGTATTAATTTATTTTTGACCAGCTGTCCGTGACCCACCCAGTACAGGTCCGCGACCCACTTTTGGGCCCCGACCCACCAGTTGAGAATCACTGCTTTAGAGCATCCAATTCTGCACACAGGAGAAAGTGAAAATAACAAAGAAAACATCAATTATTGTGTAAATTTCTAAATAATCTCAAAATCAACAACTCCAACAATATTTTTTTAGGGAATTCCAGTTTTTTTGTTTTGTTTATATAAATAATAAAAATACTTTATTAATCCTTGAAGGGAAATTCGGGTTTACACTCTATTTTTTAGGGACATGCTTCTCACACACACATAAGACCGAATCACACACATGCAAAAAACGGACCTGTGGACATGCACGAATTGACAGATATCAGAGTGGGGCTGCTTTTACTATGAAGGGAGTGCACCAGAGCAGTGTTTGGGTTCGGTTGCTCAAAGGCACCTCGCCAGTGCTCAAGAAGTGCCCTGGCACCTCTCCAGCAATTTCTCACAAACAATTCCTCTAAATTACACAAAAAAAGATTTAAAAAATCCAGAATCTTTTAAGTGAATTGATCTGATATTTGAAAACTAGAGCACAACAATGCTAAAGTTCCCACTTAAAATCTATGGCTTTTCAGGTGAACCAATGTGTGTTTGTTGGTTGTCTTTTCCTATATAAAATAAATCTGAATAAACTAGCTTAATAGTAAATATTTAGTTATTTTATTTATTTATTTTTTCAATCATTTTAATTTTCTTTTAGAAATGTTCAGTTTCTCATTGGTGAGTTATCCTATTGCTGAGTCAGTATTGTTACTCACTAATAACATTAAACACGTAGGTAGTATAAATGAAGCCTGCTTTGTGGTCTGCGTTGCAGTGCGTCAGATGGCCCAGGAAGGCTCAGCCGTGGACATGACTCCCATCGAGGCCGACTTCACCTCTCACAAGAAGAGGACGGCTCTGGAGATGGAGATCCAGGAGTCCTTCCTGCGCTTTATGGCCTCCATCCTGAAGGGCTACCGTTCGTACCTCAAACCCATCACGCAGGCCCCCTCGAAGAAAGCCACGGCTGCAGACTCTCTCTACGACTTGCAGGGTAACCATGTCACACATTAGAATCCTACTATATATGTTATATTAATGTATAGCGCGAGCCGGATTGTTTAAAGCGTCTTTATTTTTTCATCAGCTATGATTAGACTGTGTTGGGAAATTAGATCACCTCTCTGAAAAAGCTTTCCATTGATTGGTTGATGAGTGAGAGCGGATTTATAAATAACTCTAAACCAAGGAAAGCAAACATTATTGCAGATGTTTAATAATCAGAAGGACCCACAAGGATTCTCTAAAGGTGTCGACTCGGGTTAAAAGCAGTGGTTCCTAACCTTATTTGTATTGTGGCCCCATTTCGATATTTCAATCATAATTTTCTGACAACACGAAAGACCTTTTTAATCTAGAATTAGTTTTTGATCATGTTTGTTACAGTGTTACAAATACAGAGAAGCAAAGATTAGTGACACATTTTTCATACTGCATTTTATTTGAACTATATTTATATTTTCGTACCAAAAAGGCCTGTGATTTGCTATTTTACTTCTAATTAATTTTTTTATTTTCATTATTCCTTTTCCTTATCTATGATCACTTACTTTTTTTATGTGATTTCCTGGAGACCAGATTCATAATTTTATTATTTGATGTTTTATTTTTATTACAATTATTGTTTTTCTTTCTGTTTGCTGGTAATCTTGTATTACTTGTTTTTTTTTTTGTTTTTTTTTTGTGAATTCTTGTGGTTTGTTGTTGTTTTACTTATTTATGAAAAAGTCAATAAACAAATTGTGGGGGGGGAAAGAAAGAAGAAAGTGACAGCATGGAATACAGTTGTTTAGGATTGTGTGTTGTTTTAATTTTAAGAATAATTAAATAATAATTCAAATTTGATGAGAATAATAAAATAAAATAAAAAAATCTGTAACCTTTTTTTTTACATATTACTAGACATTCCAGGTGACCCCACATGGTGACTCGTGGAATTTAAGGTGACCCCCTCCTCTCTGTGCTCTCTACAGGCTTCCTGAAAAGCAGAGATCGTGCCCATCATAAGTTCTACTCGCTGCTCACCAAGACTCAAATCTTTATCCGCTTTATAGAGGAGTGCACGTTCGTCAGCGACAAAGACACGGGCTTGGCCTTCTTTGATGACTGCGTGGAGAAGGTGATTACCGGACAAACCTCTGACTCCTTTGTTTTCAATGTGTGGTTTGTTTTTTTGCCTCCTTTCTCTTCACTGGAGGTTTCCATCAAGGGTCGAGCTTTTGTTTTAGATCAATTTATTGGCATGATAACATCCATATGCTGGGAGTCTAAGGAAAGGCACGATTTCCTGCCATTCATTCCTGTCCCTTTGCTCTCCTTCCTGTCCTTGCAGCTCTTTCCCTCTGATAAAATCACCGACAAGGCCACCAAGGTAACTGCTTACATTGTAATCGGACTTCCTCTCTGCTCTATATTAGCATTAATTTTCTGTGGCAGTGTGGATGTTTCCTGCTTTTCTTCTCAATCCTCAACCCGATTAGCGTGCTACGACCGTCCATGTGTGACCAGGAAGCACTTTGAGGGTTGAATTGTACTCCGTGTCGTGTACCTGCAGGTTGAAGGCGAGACATCAGAGGACACGCGGCTACTGGAGCTAGACGAGTCTCAGAAGAGCGAGCACACGGTTTTCGTCATGCCTCCAGAGCCTCCGGCTGACGACGGGCCCGACCCCGCTCCAAGATTCATGTCAGTGTCTCCACTCAGACCATCATCTAGATCCACCTCTCTGTGCGCGAATATAGTGAACTGTGCGTGTGCTCCTCAGGTATAAAGGGTTCCCCAGGCTGCACGAGAACCTGTTCGAACGTCCTAGAGAGTTACGGCCCGCGCTGAGCAGCAGGGCAGCGGGAGCCATTCTGTCCAGTAGCCCCGCTCTACTGGCTAAAAGGACAAAGCAGGTGGGGATGAACGCACACACACACACACACACACACACACACACACACACACACACACACACACACACACACAGGATGACAAAGGATTGCTTTTGTCACAGTAGCATCTTCAGAGGAAAGTGTCAGACATGAGAATGTTCAGTGAGTAAGTATAAAATAATAAAATATGTATTTTTTAAACAATATAAGGTATAAATGCTAAGCTGAGGAGGTTGCACTAATTACACAATCAAGTGCAAGCTTAAAAGTCCCTCAAAAATGACAAAATGTCCTTTCATTGTTCTATGATTTGGTTCATTAATAAAATACTTTAATGGATCTTGTTTGATAGATTTATATGTTAGGGTCATTTCATGAAATGAGCATCATTGTGCAAGGTTTGCATTCATATTATGATGGAAATGAAAAAAGATTTATTTTTTCATTTAGTTTTTAAAACTGTTACCTGTGGTAATGTGATTGCATCGATGTGAATATAAGTGTGATTCTACACATGTAGACACATAAGAAAGTTTGTATTATTTATAAGCCATTAAGAAATGAATGCTGAGGTATTGGCTTGAACAAGGAAGCAGCTTTATTTCATTTTTTTCTCAAATGTATGTTTTTTTTTTTGACACTGCAGTGGGTTTTACTTCATCCCACTCGATTTCAGGTATTTATGTTTTATTTTTGTATCTTGTATCAGGAGCCCGATACAGACTGGATTTGTATTGAATGTATATTCTATTTTTGTGCAACCTTTTTGTTTGTTTTATTGCCTAGCTCGAAAGAAATAACTGATTTTATTTTGTTTGAATTCTTATACAGGGCTATAATATAACTAAAATGGGGCAAAAAATACATTACATAAATTTAAACAGCAATCATGGCCATAATGTAGCACCACATGATTATTTGACACTTTAAATAAGAAGTAATTTAGTAAGCAACATTTATATATTAAAAAAAAAATCAAAGTGAGTGCATATATACCATATACATATTTAGTATCTTTTTATGCATTTATAGGGGACATATCATGCTAAATCCACTTTTTTAGCCCTTAAATGCATTTTGTTGTATATTTAGAGTGCTTAGAAGTACAGAAAAAATCAAATTAGTCTCTTCAGGTGCTCCATTGATATCTTCATATTCTGTTTTGCTCATATTTTTCAATCTGTTTCGATTTTTCTATTCTCTATTACGTTTTTTGAACTATTACATCACAGTATTTGCAGCAGAACTGCCAAATTAGTACATCAACTCCAGGTCCAACACTTCGAGCAATCCGCCATTTTTATTTCTCGCTTTTATTTTGTAGTCCAAGCTCAAGGATGCAGAAGTTACGAGAGGATAAGTCAAAATGTTCGGTTGTTGGATGTAGTAACCCACACGCTTCATTACACCGTCTCCCAGCAAATCACCTGCGTGATTTCATTTAAGTCTAAAGTTTTCATTAGTCATTTCATTTTGCCATTTTTGTCTTTGAAAAGACTGTATCAAGATGCATTTCGTGACGTTAGCTTGGCGCTAGCGTTAGCTCGGCGCTAGCATTAGCTCGGTGCTTGTGTTAGCTCACTTGTTAGGGTTCTGCAGGTTCATCATCTTCATTTTCATCTCGCTTCGCTGGGTCCGACTCTGGCTCGAACATGTAAGGCTGGATGGACAAGTATTCCGTTGTTGACATTTTGTAAATAACCTCTGAATAAAAAGTTTATGCGCCGCTACATAGCCGTATCTCTTCTATCAAACTACAAAAATGGCCGAGCAGGGTGGAGTTGAACCGAGTGTCACCTGAAGAGGGGGCGGGGTATAGAGTCTCATTTGCATTTAAAGAGACAGCACCAAAACGAGTTGCTCTCAGAAGCACATCAGAAAAGGGGTAGAAAAGGGGCCTGTGGAGCTATAATAATGAGGAATTCAGACCCAAGCATTGCAGTTCCACTTTATATAGACCATAACTGTATGATTTATATGTAAAAAGGAAGGATTTAAAACCATGATATGTCCCCTTTAAAGAAATGCAGTAGGACATAATATTTAGGTGACCACAAATCAATTTTTTTTTAGTTTTTGTGTGACACATAAACTAACATAAGATGATCCTTGTCATGTATTTGTCTTGATTATCCAGGAGGTCAAGTTGGCGTACAAGATGGCCAAACGTTACAACTCCAACTCACAGCTGTGGGCTCGCTGCCTGTTCAGTCACTGCTACAGCTTGTGGTTCATATGCCTGCCAGCAGCAGTGAGACTAGCCAAGTCCAAGAGCCGAGCCATGCAGCAGGCGTACAACGTCCTGCTGAAGATGAGGACCACCGAGGTGGAGATGCTGGACGAGGTACGGACACATGCATCACCTTCAGATGTTTTATTTGGTCACGCAACTCTAGTTTTGACCTCTTTAAGAACAAATCTGAATGACACACTAAATCATATTTAGTCAACTGGGGGCCCTCGGCCTAATTGTATGCAGCCCCCAAAGTAAACACACAAAATTATATTAAAATACTCAAAACAATAGTACGAATACACTAAAATATACAAAAAAATACAGTAAGATGAGAAAAACACAGAAAATACTCCAGAAACACAAACTACTACAAAAATTAACAAATCAACAACAAAAATACACAAGAAATTAAAAATAACACAAACCAACAGCAGAATGCCCTAAAATATACATAAAAATTACATTACAAAACATACAGTAAAAGACAAGAAAAACACAGGAAATACTCTAGAAACACAAAATTACTACAAAAATGAACATAGCAACAACAGAAATACACACAAAAACTCCTAAGTACTCAAAATGACAACAAAAACACACAAAATGTCTCAAAAAAGATACAAAAGTACAGAAAATGACAAGAAAAACACAAAAAAAATGACTCCACAAACCTACAACACTTCAAACAAACTAAACGACCAGAGAAATACACTAAAAAAAACCAACCCTGCAAAATGACAACACAAATACATAATATGACTCCAAAAAAGATACATTTTACAGGAAAAATACACAAAGGGACAACAGAAATGCACTTAATACACAGAATGACAGCAAAACTATCAAAATTACTCTAAAAACTTTGTTCTTTCCTGTATTAATGCTCAGATTTGTCATTATTCAGAATGCTGACATTAATGTACATAATGTGGCCCTTCGATCAAACAAACACATTTTTGTGTGCCCCGTTCTGATAAAACTTGCCTACCTCTGCACTGAACTATTGTGTTTCAGGTGTGTTACAGGGTGGTGATGCAGCTCTGTGGTGTCTGGGGTCTTCCTGTTATGGCTGTGCGAGTCTTGGTTGAGATGAAGAAGGCTGGCGTGCTTCCCAACGCCATCACATATGGTTACTACAACAAGGTATTTAGATTTAAAGTAACTAAAATAAAAGAAGATTCCCTTATTTGGATCTGATTCTTTTTGATGATCTGCTCCCTGCAGGCGGTTCTGGAGAGCCCATGGCCGAGTAGGAACCGTAGTGGCCTCTTCATGTGGACCAAACTGCGTAACGTGCTCCGTGGAGTAGCTCAGTTCAAGCAGCCTTTAACACGCTCGTCTCCTCAGAAGACGGGAGTCCCGAGAACCCCCATAGGTGAGGGAATAGATGTTGATTCATGTCTCGCACCGTCAATGTCAGTCTTCGAAATGTCTGACGTCAAAATGCGTATGAGTATGTGAGAAATACACAGATGTATACTATATCAGAACATTTTTTAAGTATGCACGGTGGGCACACTAGTCTTACTCAACCGCCCCATGATGCATTGTGAGCGGATTGTAAAATCGTCCTGGAACCCGCTTCAAACTAAAGATGAAATCCCCTTTTCAAAATAAAAGCATCTCTTCTTGTCTGACTTTAGTTTTTTTTTAAACCCTTTTGTAAATGGGGCTCGTGTTTGTTTTGTTTTTTTTGCAGTTATATTTTTTAAATTTATTTTCATTTTTTTTAACATTCAAACCAACAAACAATAACAATTTACACACGTGGATGAAATTAAAATAAGTGTTGAAATAAAATAAAATGAACTATAGACAGTATATACTCAATGAGTGTAGTGTAAAGGCAACGAAAGGCAAATGTATTTGTATAGCGCATTTACACAAGGCAATTCGATGTGCTTTCCATGATTTAAAAACAGAAAACATTTAACAGTTTATAAATCAGCAATAAAAACAGTTAAAATCAGCAGTAATAATTACATCAAAAATCTCCCTCTCAGTGTTATACATTAGTATGCGATTTCCAACACAGCCAGTTCTTCCTCGCTTTTTCCCAACTCACTTCCTCCTTCCACCTCTACCTTCATCAGGAGCGTCTGCATCCTCCGACACAGACCGACTGAGTCACGGCAGTGCTGACAGCTCCAGTGAGGTCAACGGTGACCAACACAATCTGTTCGGGCCGAGCGGTGAAACCGTAGATGCAGTCGACAGCCACTCTAGTACAGGTACGCAATTTCACCTTTCACAAGTCTGACTTCTGGTGTTTATATTTGTGCTTTTTGGAACGAGCAGGAAGACAGTCGGACCAAGGCTACGGCTCTAAAGATGAGCTACACCAGGATCTGAGTGACCCCTCACTCTCTGCTGTCCCTTCAGCTGATCAGCAACTCCATGTCAAAGGGAAACTGAATGGTACAAATCCAAAACAGAATCTTTAGCTTTTGTTCTGTGATTGCCCGTCTTTTTTTCCAACACACTGTCATCACTATGTTGTTCCCTTTGAACAGGGGGGGATACAACCGGCTCAGTGGACAGTGCGGTTGCTGTCGGGGAGCCAATCGATGACGTGTCCTTGTCTGGTATCAGTATAGTCAGACTGTCCACGGGGAGCATTGATGGTGGCAAAGAAAAAGGTGAAAATAATCCGCACACACTTGGACGCTATAATTAATCATCCTTATCTTGAAATATTGGCATATGTATGGTAATAAGATTACATTTTACAAAGACTTGAAACATTAAGAGTGTTGGCTCACAGTTTGGAATCTGTAAACTTAATGGCCTGCTGAAAACAAAGCAACGCCATTAGAATTGGAGTCTTAACACTTCCTGTTAGACTTTTCAATTTGTAGACTAGTGGCCGGGTTGGGGTCAATTAAGTTTTTCAATTTCAGTTACATTTTCAATTATCCCTGGTCAATTACAACTCAATTTGGATTACGTTGACCTGCCCTTTTTCTATGAGTTTACACCTTGATTTCAATTTTTTTTTCTTTTTTTTAAATGGTAAAATGGAGGGGGTTGGGGTAACGTAATTTAAAAAGCCAATTTAATAATGGGCATGACAAATCGTGAATGTGGGTGAGCTGGCAAAAATAAGCATGAATTATGGTGAAATTATATAAGCGACACTTGTTGGGAAAAGTGGCGGAAAGTGTTTGAGTGCTGAAAATGTCTTGAAACTGGACAGAATGTTCAGAATAGGCATTGAAATTTGAAGGAGAAGTGTCAATGGCAGTAATGTAGCAAGAATGCATTAAAAAGTGCAAAAATATGGCAATAAAAAGTGATGAAAATATGTTAAAATATGGCAAGTTTGGTGTAGTTGCAGCGAAAGGGTAAAATAAGGAAAAATGGGCTCAAATTGTACAAAATTTTTTTTAAAGTTTTACATGATTACAATTATAATTGACCCCAACCCTGACTGGTTCATTTCCTCTGCATCCACATTTTCAGGTAAAGGAAAGCTGTTCCGGAGACTTAGCAAAAACGAAAACGTGGCTCTCTGTGACGAGGACGCCTCTTTAACGTCCGGCAATGTGAATCCGAGCCAGCACCAGCGTCAGAAATCCTTCTCAGAACGCAGCTGTAGCTTCAGCGCCGAAACCCGCGCCGGAATGCTGTTGGAGCAAGGCGTGGACCGCATAGCCAGCCAGATGGGTGCCGACGCTCGGATTCTAGCCGCGGTTCTCTCTGCAGGTAAAAGCCCGCCTCACAGCAGTGCGTCCAAAGCACTGTTTAAAGATCTGCAGGAAGAGCTGGAGGAAAAGCAGCAGCAGGAGGAGACTCTCAGATCTGCTGAGGAAGATGTCGGTGATGGTGATGAAGAGGAGAAGGGAACTCCGGGTGTTGTGGAGAAACGAGAGAGGAAGCAGACTGAGACTCAGGAAGATGAGTCTGGAGCCCGAGCTGTGGCCTTGGAGAGAGAGGATGTGAAAGTGGGCGCCGACCCGCTCTCCCTCCTGGTGTCTGAAGGTGAAGAATCTGCATCCGTCACCAGTCAGGAGACGCCCCGCTCCGTCCCCGCCGTGGTGTCCCGCAACCTGGCCGAGGAGATAGAAATGTACATGAGCCTGCAAAGCCCCCTGGGAGTGAAGTCCTCCAGCATGGAGCTGCAGCAGTCCCAGGGAGACAGCACCGATGCCCCCCAGCCCAGGCAGCCTTTGGAGAGGAGGTCCAGCCTCCCGGTTCCTCCGGCCCAAACACCCACTGACTCACCGAGCCACACCCCCAAACGCAGTCCCAACACCGTGACTCGCTCTAACACGTTTGCAGCAAAGACGAGGACACCAGGAAGGAGCACAGGGGCGGCGACCCCAGGCCCCAAATCTTCCTCGCTGACGGCGCTGGTCAAGTCCTCCCAGGGAGGCTCTCTGGGTTCTGTCATCAATTCCATTTCAGGCATCAAGATGGACAACCTCCTATCGGGGCCTAAGATCGATGTCCTTAAATCAAGCATGAAGCAGGCGGCTAATGTAGCCAGCAAGGTGTGGGGGGCCATGGCCTCAGCGTACTCCTACTCAGACGATGAGGTGAGATTTTACGCCATTTTTGTCATTTATTATCAGTTACATTAATCATTAATTGTGATTGACCCCAAACCTGGTCTGGACTGTTGAGTTCACTTTCTAAATGTTTTCTGCAGGACGAAGCGGCTCAGGCCGGCGGTGGAGGATTCCCGGCACATCTGGATGAAAGCATGCTGGCTGAACATGACCTGGACGAGAGCCCAGAGAGGCGGCTCATCCCTGGGTTGGTGGCTAATGGTCTGAATCAGAGCTGCACCAGCCTGGGCAGCAGCAGTGGGAGCAGCGACACTGGACGAGGGTCAAACCTGACACGTGAGGAACACAACTCAATACACAGGCCACTTTAGTGACTGAATGATGAGTCGGCGGTTTTTATTGATCTGCGTTGGGTTGGTCTGCAGATCAAACTCCTGGACGTGTCGGCAGAGGTCCCGACTCTGAGCAAAGCTCCTCCCATCATGCCTCCTCCTCCAGCATCTACCAGAACTGTGCTCTCGAGGTGTTGATGTCCAGCTGCTCCCAGTGCCGCTCCTGTGAAGCGCTGGTGTACGATGAGGAGATCATGGCGGGGTGGACGGCTGACGACTCCAACCTCAACACCAACTGCCCGTTCTGTAGCACCGCCTTCCTGCCTCTGCTGCACGTGGAGTTTCACGACCTGCGCACGACGAGCGGGTACCGATCTGTTCTCTTTGCGTTCGAAGAATTCAAAGTGTACAAAATGTAACGAAAAATTGTCCGTTCGCACAAATTTCTCCTTACAGTTTCTACATGAATCCCAGTGCATCCGCAGACAGCATCCACAGCACCAGTGCTCAGCCCACAACCAGCAGCAGTTCTGCTGACATTAAAAGCCCAGACCTCATCACGTTCTCTGAGGGAGAACCATCAGAGAGTCAGGATATTCGTCCTGGAGTACACAAGAGGTACCAACTCGGGCTGTGTTCGAAATGGCATACTAACGTACCGGTACTAAGTCTGACGTCAAAATGAGTATGTCGTGCATATGTGTCAAACTCAAGGACCGGGGGCCAAATCTGGCCCCTTAAAGCTCCCAATTCGGCCTGCAGGAGAAAGTAAAAATGACAGCGAAAACCAAATTTCCCTCATATAAATAAAAATTGGTCACAAAATCAAGGAAATTTAACGTCCTGCAGTGTCTGATTTCTGTTATTGTCAGTGCTTTACATACTTTAAATACTATTATATGTGGAAGTGCAAACTAGGGCACAACAATGAAAAAATTGGTAATTTTACCACCTATAATCTGCAGCCGATATGAGATTAAACTGGTCCGTATTTGGCCCGTGAACTGAAATGAGTTTGACCAATTGATGCCAAAAAAAAGCTACATATTGCAGCTTTAAGAGGGTCACAGATTTGTTTGTGAGAAAAAGAGCAAAATCAACATTAATGTGCCCTGGTTTGCACTTCCATGTATAAATTATACAGTATATAAATTATTATTTTAAATAATGCCTTACTAATTGCCCCACGGGGATAATTAAGGTTTTTTCTGATTCTAATTCTAAGTATGCGAGTACATCAGTCTCTGCAGGATCTTCACCTTCACCTGATTTTGGGAATTTGGGGAAATTTTGTGGAATAATTGGAGTTCTTTCAACAATTTGAGATAAAAAAATGTCTGCCGTCATGTGACCTAAGAACTGGAAAACTGAGCTCTGCAAATATTTTTGATTTGAATTGTAATTGGAGGGAGTGAGATATCTACAACTGAAATAGCATCAAAATGTTTCATGTTTTTTTCTGTCATTTTTCACTTTCTTGAGCGGGCCAAATTTGATGGTCTGAAGGGCCGGATTTGGTCCCTGGTCCTTGAGTTCAAAACATGTGTAGTAGACAGTATATACTTGTTGAGTGTGTCATGTGTAGTACATTAGTATGTGATTTAAGTTCCCATCCACTCACTTCTCTCCGTTTGCCTTCCAGTCTGATTCCTGAGCCGGCGCAGTCGGACCCCCTGGGCCTCCTGGAGAACCAGGCAGCCGGGAAGTATCATAAATGTAGTGGGACGTCACTGACGCGCAGCAACAGCGTCGGAGGACCTCTGCAGAGCTTGGACTATTCACTTACACCAGGCCATGGTATCTCCACCACTAGCCTGCCCTGCAGTCTGCAGGAGGTGTCGGTCAGTGTCCACATAACGTCAGCAAAGCGTTACCTCGCTTGAGCGGATTTAGTAAAATGTAGTTTTTCCCAGGATGGCATGGGAGCGAAGCGCCCCAATCCTAAGCCGCTGTCTGTGCCGTACCTCAGTCCTTTGGTGCTGCGTAAGGAGCTGGAGACTCTGCTGGAGAATGAGGGCGATCAGGTGATCTACACACACAAGTTCCTCAGCCAGCATCCCATTATTTTCTGGAACCTGGTTTGGTATTTCCGCCGCCTGGACCTCCCCACGCACCTGCCCGGTCTCATCCTCACATCCGAGCACTGCAACAACGGCGTACAGGTTCGACACTTACCCATTACTTCTCCAAACACTCAGATTGAGCTATGGAATATCCACTTTCATAAAAAGCAACATCTTTGCAGCTTCCCGTGGCGTCACTTTCCCAAGACAGCAAGCAAGTGTACGTACAGCTGCTGTGGGACAACATTAACCTGCACCAGGAACCTGGAGAACCTCTTTACCTGCTGTGGAGGGCCTTTTGTGAGTGTGCAACAGTTCAACTTCTTTAAAGTCTCCGCATTGCCACAAGAGAGCAGTAAAACTATATTTTTTAAAGACACAACTGTGTTGGTTACGTGGTTTTAAAGCTCTTAAAAAGGAGATTGTCTAAGGCATGGGTTCTCAACCTTGGGGTCACTGGAAGGGGGTCACCAGATGCCTTCAAGAAGCTAAGAATATTTTTTTAACAAGTTTTTGCTTGTTTTGACCCTTTTTCTGCAACTACACCAAACTTGCCATATTATATATTACACATTACATTGCATTTTTGCTACATTACCCCCTTTCTGCCACTTCTCCATCAAATTTCAATGCCTTTTCTGTACTTTTTTTCCACTTTCAAGGCATTTTCGGCACTTATAAACCCTTTCCACCACTTTCCCACCTAATGTCACACATGTTGACCTATTATTGTCACTTTTAACCTCTTTTCACCATTTTTCATGCTTATTTTTGCTAATTTAACCACATTCACGATGCCACTTTTAAGCCCATAGTGACACTTTGAACCATTTTCACAATGTTTTCTGTCTTTTTTGGCCACTCTAATTTGAAACTTTTAACCAATTTCTGTGGTTTCATGAAATCTTATTTCACCACCTTTCCACCATTTTTGGTCACTTTTAACCCATTTTATTTCTGATTAAAACAAGGATTTACATCTTTAAGATGACAATATTCTATGGCGCAAATAATAATAAACTTCCCTGATAACAGTGGATATTATTCAAATAAATAAATAAATGTCACAGATTCATAGAACAATGGACCATCATTTTGCTGACTTTATGGATGGACCCCAAAAATCTCTCCCCTTTATTCCCCCTTATAGATGACCCTGTCTCCACATGACTGTTCTTCAATGTTCATGTCTGTGTTCAAGCAGTGGGGGTCCCCGGTCTCTAAGACTTTTATTTTGGGGGTCGTGGGCTGAAAAGGTTGAGAACCAGTGGTCCAAGGGGTTAAGAGTGTACCGTAATAGTAACATGCTGGAAAAATACACACAATGGGTCCAGAACTGAGGCCCATTTCAATCAGAACGGAACATTTGAGCTGACACTGTGTTGTGTGTTTCAGTGGAAAAGAAAGGAACTTTGGCACCAACGGATCACCAGGAGATCCGAGCCCTCCTCAACACAATTGTGCGCAACATCCAAACCAACGACATGTACGGACCAATCAACCTGCTGATCCGAGAGATCAAACGCCGTCCAGAAGGGTTCAAACGACAGAGGTCAGGCCATTATAGAATGGATGAATAATTTGTCAGACTTTGATCAGGATGTTTACATCAATTAAATGTTGAAATGAGATCAAACGCTTTGTGTGCTTTGCTTTGTGTTTAGGAGCGTCTACAGAGAAGTACTGTTTCTGTCTTTGGTGGCCTTGGGACGAGAGAACATCGACGTGGGTGAGTGACCCATATTTGTGTCAAGGACGAGTTAGGTTTCTCGTGTCAGCATTTTTGGTGACTCCTCAGCGTTGTAAACGTTGATCGACAACAGAAAGTGTTGATTCTCGATGTATGCGCTGCTGATATTTCACACCTTTTTTACTTTTTACTCATTTTAAATCGTTTTTCTTCAGTCACCTTCTTATTTTGACTTGTTTACCTACCTTTTCTGATAGTTTTTGTTTAAGTAATTAATTTATCTCTGGGATAAATAAAGGATTTCTGATTGTGATTACGAATCTTGACACCAGGGTTGGGGTCAATTATAATTGATAATTAATTACAATTATGGTGTAATTGTTATTGAAATTGTGATTTTAAAAATCTGTTGCTGTCCAAATTGTATTTAAATTGCAATTGAGTTTAGATAATTGACTTTGAAATTGTAATTGCCATGAAAATTCTATAAAAATTTGTTGTTACTGTTTTATATACAGTTTTGCACATACTGTATGTAGTTAAGAATGGTTAAAATTTGTTTCTCACATTTGACCAATAAAAATAATAATAATAATAATAATCAAGGGGTATACTGACACAAAGAATATTAAAACCTATATATTTTCATTGATTAGGAAGTCTAACAAGGTAACCTATAGCTAGGAAATAATTTAGATGATCGATATTTGTTTTTTAGTGTATTTTAAAGCTTATTTAGGACCTGTTATCATAATTGATGCTAACAGAAAGCTAACACAAGAGTAAAGTTAATTTTTATTAGGTTATTTGTTTCAGGCTCAGAAATTGTGATTAAATGTAATTTAACTTTAGTAATTGAGAATATAATTGTAAAAAATGATTGTCATTTTAATTTTAACTGGAAAAAATGCTGGTCACTGTAATTGTAATTGAATTGTAATTGAACATGGGTAATTGTAACTGAAAAATGTAAATGACCCAAACCCTGCCCCCCCCCCCTTCCTGTGCGTCCACAGAGGCCTTCGACAGGGAATACATCGCAGCCTACGACCAGCTGAGCGCCGAGCAGCTCAAGCCTCTGCAACGCTTCGACCGTCCCCCCACCGCCAACGTACAAATGTGCCTTAAATGTTTCGGAACGCCGTTCATCTGAACATCATCCCCCCCCCCACACACACACACACACACACACCTCCTCCCACCCCTCCTGCAGGAAGAGACGACGAGTAAATGGCAAAAATGGCACAATCACGGTACTTGCTCTTCACCTCGCCCCTGGAGGAACCCCGTCAAAGTAAAAGCCGTAAAATGTTTAGGAGTAATACTTTTGTAGAAGAAACAGCTGCTTTTAAGCAGGGACTGTTTTTTGTAAACTGTGCAGACATTTATGGAATTAATTGAGCTGCATTTCTTAAGAGATGATGTATAGAAAGATTATTCACTGTACAGAATGCATTGACTACAGATGTAGATGTGTAGACGTTAGAGTGTGTTGACTGCTTAAATCACGCCCAGACCAGGTCACATGTTGGGACCCTGGTCAGATCCTCAAAATGGTATTAAGTGCACTTTGTTAAAAGACAAAAGAAAGAAAAAAGAATAATATGAACTCATTTCTGCCTGTCTGTTTCTCCTTATCAAGTCTTAATGAATGTGTAATTGTACACAGACAATCACTCAACATTCCCCCATGCCGCACGGACCTACAAAAGGAATAAACGTAAGCTATGACGCTCAGTTCTATGTAAAACAAGCTGCTTATGTAGAGTCAGAGTGCCACACTACTGATATATTCACACGTTCACACATCATTACAGCTGTTTCCACGTCTGCTTCTCATCCACTTTCATATCAACTCTTTTTCACGTTGCCTTTTCCACCTCGTAAGGCCTTATTGTAATCTGCTAGATTCCAGCTGCAGCTCACATTTACTCACATTATCACCTAACGCTGGATTGGAAACGAACCATTAGTGGGATTTGAATGTGTGACCTACCAGCAGGAGGACAACTCTGGATGGGTTTTTCTTTTTTTTTTTTTGAAGATAGTGCTGGAGATGGAGAGAGAGTAAAGGACCGTGTTGTGACATTCCAGGGAGGAATGCTGTGAACTCTGGGTGGAGCTGTTCTTTGACTTTGGGAGAGTGACGCTGACTTGTACAGATAAAATACTTACCTTGCACTGCAGTGATTTAAAAACTAAAAAAAAAAACCCAAACTGAAAATTAACAACATTTTTCTGCTCTAATGAAAACTCAATTATTTATTTTTGTATTATTGATGTTTGGATTTGCGGAAATTGTGCTCACTTTTGACTTTTTATGACTAATAACTTTATGACATTTCCCCCTTTTTATCCGTCTTAATGAATTCCTCCCTGTATTGACTTTGTAAATGTCTTTGGGCAAAAGGATGTACAGTAAAGACTTTTTAAAAGTAGTTTAAATGATCTCTTACCGTCCTGTGGAAAGGAAATGAATGTCTACACATCAGTGTGCTGCAATAAAAGTTTTTGGAACTTTATTGCGTGTGGTTTGTATTTATGCTAATGTGCTTCAATGCATCTGAAAGGACACTATATACGGTACTTGGAGCCAATAAATACAATGAGCTGCCCTTCATATTGAGATATGATGATATACGATACTGGGCTCACAAAAATCATGACAATATTTTTGGTAAGAGATTAAAAAATGCTTCTTTTTTTTTACTTTAACTGGGCGTACTTGCATATATTAATTTTCCATCTTAATGGGAATATGTAAAAACAATAACTAATGACACTAAATGAAACAATTTGTTCCTATTTAAAGTGCTTCTCTGCAATTAAAATACAAAAACAGGGTCTGACACTTGTTGTCTTTAATAAAAACCATATAACATTGACATATTTCCAAAAGAAATAATAGTGTATGTGCACAAACTTTGCAAGACGTGAAAAAAAAAAAGACATCAAACTAAAACACTCCAGATTAAAAATATGTATATATTTTTTTTATTATTTATTTATTTAAGAATACATGCTGCAATATTGCCATACCACTCGTACCTGTGACATTTTAATATCGCAATATCTTGTCACACATTATTTAAATATAATCTCAGCCTTAAGACGAGTACCGGTAGTTCCTACTGCATATTTACAAGTTTGTAAAAATAATTTTATTATTGTGCATAGTTTCTCTAATGAACAACATAGGCTCCTTTTAAATAACAAGAATTTAAAAATAAATAGATTCTAAAAAATACAACTGGTTTCCGTGTGTTTCCTAGCAGTAGGACCTAATTGCCGGTAAAGAAATGCCAATAAAACTCTGGAAAACAATAACCAGGAATAAATATTTGCTCCCAGTTAAATACAGTAGCTTTAATAACTGGCACAATGATATATTTGATGATATTACCGCCTGTGCAGCAGTACGGGGCAGAATTCACTCTGTCTCTGGTGTGCAACGGTGAAAGTAATAGTTTACAATTACTCACGTTACTGTAATAGAGTTGCTTTTATGGGTACTTGTACTTTTTTGAGTATATTTCTAAATGAGTCATTTTACTTGTACTTCAGTACCGTTACTGAGTAAATTATTTAAAATAATAATTTAAAAATAAACTAAAAAAAATAACTTTAAATAATAATTTAAAAATAAACTAAACTAAACTAAATAAAATAAACCTAAAAAAATAACTTTAAAATAATCAAATGAAATGACCAGACAACAATCAAATGCATTACATCATAGCCGACCAACCTGATTAAACGTAACGCATCGCGCCAAAACAGCTTTGAATATTTTGAATTGAATTCATTGATGTCATTTAATTTTTAAAATAAGTGTACAATTAATTGACAAACTTTTTGTTTTATACAGATGCCTTTGTTGAAAATAAATTAAGTTCGAACTGTGGTAGATTTGGTCTCTTCCTTTTTAAGTTTATACTGAATGCAAGGCAAGATTCATTACCAACGATATAAACTAAAGTAACGAGTAACTTTTACTTCTATTTAATTGAGCTACTTTTTTACTTGTACTTGAGTATTTTACGTATGACTTACGTGTACTTGTACTTGAGTACAATATCAATCAGTACTCCTTACACCTCTGCCAGTGTCACGGTCGATTATAACCCTAACCTAATCCAATAAACACATAAAACACGTGTTTCGTACACTTTGAAAACAAAAATAAACAAAAATGAACTATTGTTTTTTTTTTTTTTTTTAGCAAAAATTCATTTTCCGGTAGTGCGCACACGCATTCGCATATACAATCTCAGTACTACGTTAACTCAGTACATGACACCGATATGTCTCCGAAATGTTTCTGGATGTTTCCGAGTTTTAGCACGAAACCCCAAACCTTTAATTATTGGACGACTTGCTCTACCACTGAGTCACGGTCGCGACCCACACAGTGCAGATCCGCGACCCACTTTTGGGTCCCGACCCACCATTTGAGAACCCCTGCTATAACAACTTATTTTTGTTGACAAACTTAGTTGTTCTGAAATGATTGCTACATTTTTATTCAAAACAAACAAACAAACAAAAACAACGAGGTAGCTAAAGACATTAGATGTTACACAGCCGTGTCCAGTTGGTGGCGCTATACATGTATATTTCTACGTGTGGCCGCCATTGACAAAGTGAAGAAGAAGAAGAAGCAGAAGAAAAAAAAGAAGAAGAAGCAGAAGAAAAAAAAGAAGAAGAAGAAAAAGAAAAAGAAGAAGAAGAAGAAGCAAAAGAGAGAGACGCCGCTATGCCGACAAAAAGAGCCAGAAACGTTGTGAAAGGACAGAACAAAGAGCAGTCGAGCCTGGGAATGCGACGAAGTAAACTGGCTCTGTTCATCCAGCAGTTTGAAAAAGAAGGTTTGGTCGTGACAGCAGCCATTATGACATGTTGGTTTCATCGAAGTCTCCATGTCTGACGTTATGTTCATTGTAATTGTTGTGAAACCGTGCAGCACAGGAGCGCGTGAAAGACTTGGAGGCTAAATTCGACAACATGCTAGCCACCGTGGACAGAGCATTCACGGTGGAACTGATGAAGAAGCCTCCAGCTCTCCAAAACACACGTTTAGGGGATTTAATCAATGGTGAGAAAGTTTTTAATCCTCAAACCAAACGTCACCTGAGTCGGACATGCGCACTGGGATATTATGGAGGACGAGGAGTGACACAACTAACTAAATAAATACACCGTTCGTTCGTTCACTAATTAATTAAAAGTGTCAATAATTAATGAAATCTATTTTACGTTCATTTTTATTATGAAGTATAAATATTAAATTATGTATATATGTATTTCATGGTCTGTCAAACTAGGTCGTCACAGTCTGTGGGGGCGGGGTTAACATCGATCCAGTCAAAATCTATTGCTTTGGTCTTAACTCTTTGGCTACGACAATGGAGGATGTGCATTAACTATCCAGGGAGTTTACGAGAGGTTTTAGACCTCGCTGAGAATGTAGAAGCAGAAATATAGAACAAAAAAAAAAAAACCAATGTACATGTTTTATAGCGCCACCCAGTGTATCAGAATAATGTTTACGAGTTCTGCCTCAATCCATTGTCAGGGATCGATTTAGCTTGACTTGATGTGCAGACAGCCAATCAGGTGTAAGGAAACCGCCCCCACAGACTGTGACGAGCGACTTTGACAGATAAAATTAATTCATGAAGTGCTGCAACACCAGATAATGAAATAAATAGTGAAACATTCACAAACATTATAGTTTTCAGAATGAAAATTAAACGCAAAATTGATTTAATTAACTATTGGCACATTTGATTATTATTGACACTTTTAATTAGTTAATTAACGGTGTATTTATTTATTTAATTGTGGAACTCCTCATCCTCCATAGGATATAGCCAACCCATTACAGTTAAACCTGCACTTTTTTGTTTTCTTCTATGTTTTGGTTTTTTTTTTTTGTCTTTTTTTTTTTTCTCCTGCGAGCCAAATTACATTATTTAAAGGGCCGGATTTGGCCCCCGGGCCGTGAGTTTGACACGTGGTGTAAAGATATATATATATATCCTACTCAAGTAAAAGTATTGTTACTTAATTGAAATTGTACTCAAGTACATCATACATAAAATACTCAATTACAAGTAAAAAGTAGCTCAATTAATTAGTACTTAAAGTAAAAGTTACTAGTTACTTTCATCCCCACGTTTATTTTTGCTAATAAATCTTGCCACGGTTTCCTTGCATACACTAAACATCTCATGTATAAAATGAAATCTTGCCCTATTGGAATTAAATTTATTTTCCACAAAGGCATCTATATAAAATATAAGGTTTGTCAAAATGTACAATTCTTTTTTAAAAAATAAAATAACACCAATGAATTCAATTCAATATAATACAACTGAGAAAATACCCAGCATTCAATGCTATTTTGGCACGGTACATTACGTTTAATCTGATTGGTCGGCTATGATGCGATGTATTTGGTTGTTGTCCTGGTAATTTTTCTTGTAGTTTCACATTTCACAATGTCCGTTGATCATTTTAAAACAAATATAACTGATTATTTCCTAATTTTAAAACATACTTAAGTACAAGTAAAATTACCAATTTAGAAATATACTAAAAAAAAGTACAAGTACCCATAAAAGCAACTCAATTACAGTAACGTGAGTACTTGTATTCAGTTTCTTTCATCTCTGCTTCAGAGCACCCCATTCGGCCCACAGGAGAAAGTGAAAATGACAGAAAACATGAATAATTGTGCAAATGACCAAATAATTCAGTTGTAAATTGTTGTTGAAAGAACTTTAAAAAATGTTCCCAATCCTGAATTTTTTCCTTAAATTATTCCACAAAATCTCCCCAAATTAAAATAAAAATTGGTCCCAAAAAAAATCAAAAAACATTAAGTATCTGTCACTTAAAGCTCAGATATTGTTGATGCCTTCTGTACTTTGTTTAATTTATCATTCAAAGTGCAAACTTGGGCACATTAATGTTAAAATTGTTCATTTTAAAACCTGGGGTCCACTTGTGATCGAACTGGTCCGTATTTGGCACCAGAACTAAAATTGGTTTGACACCCCTGGTTAAGGACATTCCTGATGTCTCCTGATTTTTTTTTTTTTTTCCTCCTCCAAAAGCACATTTATATGATCAGGCACTGATGTTGGATGAACGAATGTGTTAACTGGCTTTCATTTGTCGTGTTTTTCGTCTGGACTTGGTCGTCTTTATTGACCTGGTATTTGAAGAATCAAAGGTGCCAATGCTAAACTTTGGGAGCATGAAATTGCTGAAAGTGTAAAGTGATGTGGAAATGATACAAACTGAAAAGGACTATGGGATATTTATTGGAGGCCCAACACCTCCAATAATAATGATAATACATCAAAATTTTATAGCGCTTTTTTGGACACTCAAAGACGCTTTACAATGGGGAATAAAACAAAAAAAGGGGATTTATGGAAAAGTCAGTTTAAACAGGTGGGTTGTGAGTCAGAGTTTCTAATGGGCGGTGGGAGTGAGTTCCAAAGGGTGGGGGGCAGCGATGGTGAAGGCTCGGTCCCCCAAATGTTTCTGATTCCTTCTTTCCCCCCAATGACTTGTTCTTTGTTCTACTGCCCTAACCATTAAGTGTCACATTTTTAATATTAAGGAATTTAAATAAAGGGTTCCCTCTCTGATTCTGTGTTTGACTAACTTTTCTGTTTTTGTCACGTCATCAGGCGAAGTGTCAGCCAGTGATGTGTCCATTGCCTTAAAGGTGGGTGGAGTTCACCAGCAACGTAAAGTAGCACCTGCTCTCCTTTAAAACTAATAATATTTTGCTTTCCAACCTCGTCAGAGTGAGTGTAATGGGATGCCTCAGCCCGTCAGGAGGAAAGCCAGCAAAAGAAGTAGGATCCGTTTTTTAAAGTTTAACCAGGATGCACGCGTATTAATCACAGCTGATCAATCGCTGCACTTTGTGTGTTTGTGTTTGCTGAAGCCAAATCCACAGATTCCCCTCCTCTTTTTCACTCCGCCCTGGCTCAGCGCTCCTCATCCAAAACGGCAAAGGTCTTTGGCTTTCATTATTCATTTTTGGAAAAGTGAAACGTGTCATTATGGTCCTGTACTACAAAGCTGAATAAGTATATCTGGGATATCTCTCTGTTGGCGGTCTTCACCTAACCAAACGTTCTCGGTCAGAGAGCCCCTGTACTACGAAGCCGGATATAAATACGTTCCCTGAACCCAGGTGATTTCAGGCTGGCTACGTGCAATCACACAAACACAGAGAAACTGTGCAGACTTGCTTCACAATTGAGGAAAAAAATCTTTAAAAATATGAAAAATTGACATCCATAATTCAGACCAAAAAACAACACTGTTGCTGCAGAAAAAGCAGGAAGGAAAGAATGCAGGAAATGACTGTTAATGCTTAAATTGGTGAGATTATACAACATTGATCAGAGAAAACGGACCCCGTGATCAATTTCACTTTATTAAGGCACAGACCATGTGACCGTGCTGCGTTCATACAACTCAGCCTCCATCAAACATGGGCGACGTGCGGCCTGTGCTCTAATTTTGTGTAGTAAATGCATAAAATTACTAAAAAAAAATAACCAAACGTACAGAAAAATACACTAGACAACAAAACAATGCAAAATCAGAGAGAAAAACTATCAACTATAAACAAATGTGCACGTAAAAGACACAAAAACATCAAATTGACAACAAATATACACACAAAAGACTCCAAAACCCTGTGAATTGACTTCAAAAACACACCAAACGACAACAATACACGAGACGACGACAACAAAAAACACCAAATGAGAGAAAAATACAGAAAATAACATTGAAAATAACAACAACCTCTTAAATACACAAAATGACGACAAAAACACAAAGCAATTTGTTCTTGCCTGTATTAATGCTCAGGTGGTTCATTATTCTAAATGCTGACATGAACGTTGATAATGGGGCCCTCTGATCAGACAGTCACATTTTTGCCGTTCAGCCTAAGTTACCATGGTGATTTAACCAGCGTCATAGTACGGCACAAACGGATTAAAACCCGAAAGTTAGATAAGAGGAAATCCAGCTTCGTAGTACAGGCCCTATAGGTCACGACTTATATTAAAAGTTTCGTTTTTCTCTTCAAATGTTTTTTTTAGGAAGGAAATGCGTCAAAAAGGGCTAAAACGTTAGCTTGCAGCAGCAGCATGGGGCATCTCACGTAAGACCAACATCTACATTTGTACTTGAATGCTACATTTCATTATGATGGAAGTAATGCTTACCTTGACTGGTGCACACGTTGGATGTTTTTGTTGTTTTTTTTTTTAATTTTACAGCCGAACTCAAAGCTGCTCGACAAAAACCAGTCACAGGGTCACTGGAAACCAGAGCAAACCAAAACTCAGGCACGTTTCCTCGCTAATAATTCCAGCTACTTCTTATTGAATAATATGTTAAGGTTTCGTATTAACTCAGACAACCTCTTACTTTGATCTTCTGACATGTTCCGACTGTCAACTGCCGCTCTTCTTCAGAAGCGTCTGCAGATCGATTGAATAATATGTTAAGGTTTCATATTTATTCAGACAGTTTTTTTTTTTTTCAGCCAAAAAAAAAGTTATCATTCCAAAAATTTGGAATCAATAAGCCGAGGTTAAGAAAACATAAAAGTGATCAGAAGGGTTGGGGTCAATTATAATTGATAGTGTAATTAAAATGATGATGGAATTGTAATTGCTGTTGATTTGTAATTAAGTTCAGGTAATTGGCATGGAAATTCTATAAAAACTGTGATTTATAATTGAATGAAAGGCAAAACTCTGGAACCATGTGTGACGAAGAGATGTTTTTTTTAGAGTATTTTACAGCTGATTTAAGACACGAGTCAAACTGGTCCATTATCATATGAGATGCTAACACAAGAGGAAGGATACGTTTTAATGGGTTCTTTATTTCAGGCTTATTAGATGTAATTCAGAACATGATTGCATTTGATTTTCAGACGAAAAATAATAGTAATTTTCATTGAAATTGGAAAAAAAATGCTTTTCACTTCAGTAGGAGTTATAATTTTGAATTGAATTTGAATTCTGAATTCATTTGGGCCGTCTTCATAAAAACAGCACTAAATTATCGAACCAATCTGCCCAAAGGGTGTAGGTTGACGCAAATCAAGGCTCGAGATCAGAATCAGAATCAGAATCAGAATCATCTTTATTTGATATTTAAATAATGATAATTAGGAAAGTAGTTTGAGTTTACACATTCAATATATACTATACACAAAGTTGTAGTCTGTACATGCACATGAAACATTTATACATATGTACACGCATACATACACAATTATGTACAGAATATTAATAATATACTATTTAATACGTACATTTCATCAAATAAATGTTAAATATAAGATACGGTGTGGCCATATTTAAATTATATTCTCTATCACAATATATACCTTGTATTAATATATTTTCTACCATTTTATATATATATATATATATATATTATTGTTTTCTGCTTCTTATTTATATTTACTAACGACATATGATTTAAAAAGCTTTTTAAACTGGTTTATGTTCCATAATTGAACCCATGCTATTGTTATAATCAAACTTTTCACTGTTGTTCTGGCATGTTGCATCTTGAAATGTAGTTTTCCTCTTAAATGAAATGGAATACGGATAATTGAAGATGTAATTGTAATTGACTCCGACCCTGGCGATCAGGGAGATGAAGGTGAATTTCCTGAATAACTGAAACTTTAACATGTGTCCTTTCTGCTGCTGCTGCTTTTCCCAGTGTGCTTTATTAGACGCGTTAATGTTGCGCTGTGCCTCAGGTCTGTGGTCTCAGCTGGAGATATGCGCTGTGCAATGGAAGGTTCTTCAGCACACGTCACTGTGACCACAGGACAAGGACAGGTGAGGAGTAAGAATGCACACACACACACTTACACACACTTACGTCTCTCTTTTTGCTTTCTTCTAGACCGTCAGCTTCTCCGAGGAGACGAAGAATGAAATTAACTGGGACCTGCTGGATGACGTGGCCTGGCACCAGATTCAGAAGCTCACGGTAGCAAAGTTATTATATTTTTATTTATTTTTTGCTAATTAAAAACGATGTATGTTCTTAAACAGTCGGCATGATGGGAAATATTTTAATTTTCAGAGTTTAATGGGAACCCTTTCTCAGCGAAAGAAGGATACCTGAACATCAACGTGCGTGTGTGTGTGTGTGTTTTTCGTTCATATTTTCATAGATGTTTGTGTCTTGTGGGCTTTTTTTTTTTTTTTTTAAATATATTAAAATTGGATGACATTTCAATTGATTGGGTGTTTATTGTATGACCTGGATTTATAAAATAATATTTTTGTTCTATAATGGTTGGTACTTTGCTTTAAGAAAATTATTGAAATCACAAAGTTGATATATATAAAAAAAAATTGTTAAAGGTTATAAACGTTCAATGTAATATTATAAAAATGCCATATTTTAATATCGATCGTAATGCACACATCACAGACGCATGGATTTAGAATGGCTTGAGCTATTGGAAAAATAACAAATAAAAATAAATGTTTTGAAATCCCAGGGGGTTGATTTTTTTTTTTTTTTTTTTTTTATTCAAGTGAAACTATAGAAAACATTTGTTAGAGAATGTATATGTGTTGTTTTAATTTGAAAAACAGTAAAAATGATTTAAGCTCTTTGAGCTTTCTGCCCCTTCCTGCACTGTATATCTATTTCTGTGGTATTATTGTTACTATTGTTTTGTATATTTCTATTATTTTATGTATTTTCTTTTTTTTTTATTATTTTATGCTATTATTTTTTCAGGCAGAGATGGGCAACCTTTATCACAGCGGTGGCCAAAATAAATGTATTTGACTGATCCAAGGGCCACATTATCAACATTCATGTCAGAATTTAGAATAATGACTAATTTCAGTATTAATACAGGGAAGAACAAAGGGTTTGTTTATTGTATAGTCCTTTTGTTTACAGTATTTGTCTATTTTTGTCTTTTTTTCATTGTCAGTTTGTCAAAAATGTTCAGTTTTGTGTGTTTTTTTTGGAGTCATTTTGTGTTGTTTTAGTCATTTTGCATATTTCTCTCCCATTTTGTGTTTTTGTTGTAGTTTTGTGTATTTTTTTAATCATTTTTTGTTGCAAGTTTGTGTGTTAGGCATCAATTTGTGCATTTTTGTCATTTTTGGATTCACGGTTGTGTGTTTTTGTCATCGTAATGTAAATTTTTCTGTTACTTTTGTGCATCTTTCCATATTTTTGGACTAGTTTTAACTTTGGGAGTGGGCACAAAAAACTAATCTGAGGGCCGCATGTGGCCCCCGGGCCGCCAGTTGCACATCACAGTTTAAAGGGGAACTTGGGGACGTTTTTATGTTTATGGACATAATGACAAATAAAAATCCTTAAATTATGTATTGTTTTTTTTTTTTTTTTTTAAATGTGCAAAATAATGAAAATAAATACAGAAAACATAAGAATGTAATTTTAATCAGTGATTTGTCACATTTTATTATTAATACAGGTTGAAAACCCTGTTAATAGTTGACCAAACTGAACTGATGTGATGATGAAGGTCTAGATTAGAGTGACTCCATCTCTACGTCACTGTGCTGCTGACTGGTTGATGGTTGTTTGGTGCTAGCGGATGCTGCGTGCGCCCCGTCCAGAGGCATGCTGGGATAGAAAGGACCAATCAGCCAGTTGAGCGGCGTGTTGTTCACCAGATAATCCAGGACGTGATGGAAGGAATCTTTCATCTTTCCCAGCTGGACTTTACTACTGGTGAACACGGCATCAGGCACGTTGGCTTTAGTGAAACCAGTGTAGACCTGGGTCACAGACTGGCTGAGAGAGAGGTGGTGGGGGAAAGCCCCAATGCCAGAGACCAGGACCAGGCAGGTGGTTTGGAGCTTCTGGGTGAGAGTGCGGCTAAGGGTGACGGTATGGGACTCTATGACCTGTGGAATGAAAGGAAAAGATGAAAACATGTGATGGAATCGTAATATTTAGGCTTTAAATGATGCTAAGTTTGACCTCTGCCTCATGGCTGTTCTCCTGGCTTTGGACTCTGGGTGATTTCCATCTCATTAATGAGCTTAACTTGTTGTTGGCTTCATTCACGTTTCTCCTTCCATAGCCAGTCTAGGTAAAGATCACAACAGTGTATATCACATGTTTAGAAGCATTCAATCAGTGGCTTTCTGTGACCCCCAAATACCTGTTTATACTCTTTTATTTAAACTAGATTTATATTTGAGAAAGGGTTTCAGATTGTTGTTTAAATTTGAGAAATTTCATGATAAGAATTTAATAATTACAAAAAAAAGTAATTAATTTTGTATGTTTAAGTCATTTTGTGTATTTTTGTCGTCAATTCACACATTGCTCTGTTATTTTTTGTGTATTTGTTTTATATATTTGTCATGTTTCTTTGTATTTTTGTTGTCAATTCATACGTAGCTGTTATTTTTGTGTATTAATAGTTTTGTGCTTGCTGTTAATTTTGTATTTGTTTTTTCCCTTAATTTTGTATGTTTTTTTTTTTTTTAAATCATTTTGTGTATTTTTCTCGTCAATTCACACATTGCTCTGTTATTTTTGTGTATTTCTAGTCGTCTTGTGCAACTTCCAATTAATTTTGTATATTTCTGTTCACATTTTATTTTAATTTTTTTGCTGTATTTTTGTGTTTTTGTTATTTAAATAATCTTGTGTATTTTTGTCGTCAACTCACACATTGCTCTGTTATTTATTTTGTGTTTTTAGTCTTGTGCGTGCGGTTAATTTTGTGTATTTGTTTCATATATTTGTCTTATTTTTGTTATGTTTCTTTGTATTTTTGTTGTCAATTCATACGTTACTGTTATTTTTGTGTATTTAAAGTCTTGTGCGTGCTGTTAATTTTGTATTTGTTTTATATATTATTGGTTTTTTCCCTTAATTTTGTGTGTGTTTTTTTTTTAAATCATTTTGTGTATTTTTGTCACCAATTGACACATTGCTCTGTTATTTATGTGTATTTTTAGTCTTTAGTCTGCATGTGGCCCCTGATCCTCCTGTGGCCCCTGTCTGAGCTGGAGGTGATATAATTAGAATATATATATTTTTAATCATTAGACATTTCAGGTGACCCTAAGGTTGAAAAACCCTGCATTAAATATGACATTTCATACATGGAGTGGCAGTATTTGCAGAATAAATACACACCAGGTCCACAGTGGAGATGAAGTCCATGCTGCGCCGCCTGCCGTCCTGTATTCTGGCCACGGCTCTTGAGTAGACCCGGTTTCGGACTTTGGAGGACAAAGATCCCAGGCGGATGTAGTAACTGGGGTATCTTCTGTCAAATCCATTCACTGCGTCAGCCTCCAGCTCTGTCCCAACGCACAGACGTAGAAAACTAATGCACGACGACAAACCGTTGCTTAGGAAAATCTCAGCAGAAGAATGTTGATAAATGGGGAAAGCTGGCGTTGATCCTCACATAGCGAACAGGATCGTTTGTTACATGATTCTGAACAACAACGTCTTTATTTACTAACGGACATCTTAAAGTTTAATAGAAACTCCAAAAATGCATAATCTTGTGAAATCTGTTTCCTTAGGACTAAACAAACAGACCATTATATTACTGTTACAAAAAAAATATACCTAATCACTTTTAACTGAGCAAAAAGGCCTTTACAGTAGATTTTGTGTTTTGAACCTTGAACACATGTTTTCTGTTATGATCATGTTCCTAGTTCCATGATCACTTTTATTGCAAGATGTACAGAACAGGAGATATAAAATATACCAACATTCTTTCAGTTTGAGACCGATTTGGTCCCTTTAACTGATATACTGTTATCCTTTTTTACCATAAATACCTAAGAAATCTAAGCCGCTATCTTTAAAATATGAAGTTCACCTTATTTTTGTGGAAAAAATGCAGAATTTGTATTTTTTTTCATTGAAAGAAAGTGTTTTTATGACAAAAAGGCCAAAAAAAACTAAATAAACTTAAAAAATAAATGAAAAACTATATGTATGGTTGGGTCTGAAATTATTGAAAAGATCTGATGGGGAAAAAATTATTATATATGACATAATAAAGACTTTTTTTTTTTTTTTTTATGAAGGGTAGTGTTTTAGTACCTATTAGCTTTTTTTGTCAATAAATGCTCTTAGCTCTAAAATTAATAATTCCTCAGAATTAATGTTCCGATCAATTATTGACACAGTCAAGGCTGTAATACCTTCATACCAAATTTTCAATTTTGTATCTTATTTTCTTGGGGGGAAAACATTTATATTTTGAGTTTATTCTGTTTTTGTTATTGAAAAAAAAAAGTTTTTTATGACAGAAAAGGCATTAAAAACTTACTTTTTTTTTTTTAAATACAGAAATATGATGAACAATTATTTGAAGTAAAAACATTTATATTTTATTTATTTATTTAAATGTATATGATAGAGTGTAATTTTTATTTTTTTTAGCTTACCTTGTTGGTACTCGCTCACAGGCAGGTACTGCTCCAGCAGGTTCTCAGACGTACTGAGGGCTGAGTCCACTCCACTGCTCACCACCTGAACCACTCTGCTCTCCAGTACTGCCCCCACACTCCCACTGATGACTGCTCTGGTCTTCTCCATCCCATCCTCTGCAGCGTCCAGAGTCTTCTCCACAACATTGGTCAAAGCACCAGACACGCCTCCTTTCACTCTGGACACGGTGCTCGTCACCACGTCTTTGGCCTGGGAAACAACCTGTGATGTGGAACGATGAGTTTATCTTCTGGGGCGTCATAAAATCCAGAACCGAACTTTGCGATTATATTTGAGGAAGAGAAGAAGACGTTACCTGATTGGAAGGCTGGTGGAGAATGGATAACCTGCTTTCAATCCTGTCCAAACCTTTACAGGCCATTTTATTAGCAATGGAAACTGCAGACAAACGTACAATCAACGTGTTAGGCAAACCTTTAAAGTAAGTTAATGAAAAAGGATTCAATTATAGGTGCTGCGCAGAAAGGGTCGGGGCCAGACAACTTTAGACAAAGCAAGACAACAGCTTGTAGCGTTTAAAGGCAGATTTTAAACGACTTTCCAAAAATGCACTTATAAAGACATAAATCTGAAAATGCACGTATTGCATTGACTCCAGTTGTTCACATGAGAGTGAAATTCAAAATACTGTAAAAAAAAAAAAAAAAAAAAAAATCAGTTTTTGAGATAAAACATCTACCACGACTCCCAATATGTTTTCTCAATTTTTTATGAACATTAAAAAGCATATTCAACATTTTTTCTTCATAATTTGCATTTGACGAAGCCACCGTTCTGAGAAGGTAAACAAAGAGTTAACAGCGATGAGTAAAGTGACAAAAAAAAGTAATATGTGGCAAAAAAGAGTGAAAAGTGACTAAAATGGGCCAAAAACAGTCAAAAATTACATAAAAGAGGAAGCAGGTGGTATGTGATGTCTAAAGGTAGCTTAAATGAGTGAAATGTGGCAAACAATAGTGAAAAAGGGCAAAAAAAGGAAACAAGTGGTATTTATTATTTAAAAGGTAGCTTATTTGGATGAAAAGTGGCAAAAAATGGTTAAGAAATTGATAAATATTGGATAAAAGTAGAGGAAAATTCACGATTTATCGCGATTTTTTGGGTGCGGATTTTAAATAAAAAAATGTATTTTAAATATTTAATCAATATTTTTGTGCATTTGTGCAATATTTCAGTGGTGGTTCAAATGCTTTCAATATGTTGCAATGGTTATTTAATGATTTTATGATGGCGGTGTGCAATGCCTGCAATATTTATGTACGTACAGATATTTTATTTTTATATAATCTGTTCAGATCAGTGTTTAAACTGACACAATAGGATCAATTATAATTTTTTCTTATTTTTGTGCATTGTCAGCCACTCAGGCTGCTTTATCCTTAATGTTCTCACTTACAGTTGTCATGGTTACTTTGAGACTTCTACACAGTAGTTTCAGTGAAAAGAAACTTTATTTGATGACGACGGTGTGTAACACTGCATTTTCTTTTTTTCAGTGAAAACGTGCAAAAACACTAATAATAAATAATAAATAGGATGTTTTGAAGCAAATAGACTCATTTTGTCCTCTGAATGATCAATATCTTCTGATGAACACATACAGCAACTTGATTTTTCATCTCTACGTTTAATTGTGATATTAACTGGGTAGAATATCGCGATACGGTATCGTGACCCAAGTATTGTGATACGTATCGTATTGCAACATCCTTGCCGATACTCACCCCGAGATAAAAGTGTAAAAAAAAAGAACTAGCAAAAATGAGGAAATGGGATTATTTATTGGCAAAAGGGAGCTAAAATCTGAAAAAAAACTTTAAAAAAAAAAGTGTCAAAAACGTTTGGAAAAGGGGCAAAAATGGGACAAAGGAAGTTGTGGAATGGCCAAAAAAAAAGTTTCCCTGGGGTGATAATAATAAAAATGAAGACATAAAGATAACGGCTTTATCATGGATTTAATAAATGATTAAACTAAATTAAGTCAATGGTTGTCCTACCATTAGAACACCCTCACTATTAAAATCGCTGCTCCACCAACTTTCTATGAACCAATAGGTGAAAGATCACGATGAGAACACAGCAACCTGACCTGGACTTTCTATGACTCATCCATCATAGCAACAACCCATGACACCGTTTTTTTTTTTTTAATATTATTATTGCTTCATCTTTGGATGACGACTAACACGAGGCCAAAGATCAACGTGTACACTGTGAGTCAGGGTTCATACTCTGTGGTTCCAGTTTGTGGATGATGGGCGATGCCGTGGTGAGGGCCACAGAGGTGACGGTCCTAAGCCCCTGTTCTGCAGCCTCACACACGGTCCTGATGTAGGGGTGGTTCTCCTTAGTGCTGGAGTACACGTTGGACACCAGGGTGAAAGTGGAGCTGATCAGAGGAAGGCCGGTCACACGCTCCACCACATTCTGCAAGAAAAAAAATCAAGATTTATATGCTGACTCAGCTGATTAGCCTGGGGTTTTCTAAAGAGTTCATGTAACAGATATATGATAACATTCTGTTTATGTTCAGTTAGTAGGGATATAAATCATGGGTTATTTATCTTTGTACATATGGAGGTAGATTTGTGTCTATTATTCAATAAAAAAACACTTTTCAATCTTAAGAAAAATCACTTAAATAAAAAAAAAAATCACTTTTTAATCAAAAAATACAAGTGTTAAAATGCTAAAATATATTTAAGACCCAAATAATTGCATTTTAACACTTTTATTCGATTGAAAATATTTTTTTCTGATTTGAATGTTTTTTTTTTTTTTTTGATTGAATAATAAAGACACAAATCTACCTCCATATGTACATTAGATCTTTTTTTTCCTTCCCATCCCATTCACTTGATAAACTAAAATAGTGTGAAACACAACACATATTTATATATATATATATATATATATATATAATATAAAGTTTTCCCGTCTGACTCACCTGACTGTTAATAACTTCCACTGGTGCCATTTTCTCAACTAAAAAAAACCTTTAAAGAAGACAACATTAGTTTTCTTTCAGAAACATAACAAAGTAAAGCAGATACACAAGTTTACTTTTTTTTTTTTTTTTTTTTTTTTTAAAGATACATATATGTACAAAAATAGTCCTACTAATTAAAATGCAACATTCCCAGCGTTTAAAAAATAAATAAATATATACAAATATATAAATGAATGTACTTACAGAGTGTGTTTTCCCACCGTGGCTACTGTAGTTGTGCTGAGTTAAAGGAACAGGCAGCGCACTTATTTATCCTGCTGAGTTCTCGCGAGATTTAGTGCAGAGCGTTTCTGTGACAAAGGGCAAAAGTATAAACAAGTGATGACGTCAGACAGATTTCACAACTTTCCACACAAAGCGACGTTTTCCGTTCACAGCAGAAGATTTAGATTTATTGAGCAGCACGCAAGCGTGTAACGTGAAGTAGGTCACGTGAGTGTTCACGCACACGTGGATATTAAAAAAATAAAATAAATAATAATAATTGAAAACTGTATAAAACACATGATGAGAAGGAAAACAAAACATATTTCCAAGTTAGAATGTGAAGGTAATGATTCAAAAGAATGGCAGTAAAAAAATATTATTATTATTATTATTAATAATAATAATAATAATAATAATAATAATATTATTATTATTATTATTGTTCTCACTATTATTATTATTAATATTATTATTATTATTATTATTATTAATAATAATAAAAATAATAATAATAAGGATTGACCAATATGGCGTTTTTAGGGCCGATACTGCTACAATATTTAGAATCGATAATCAAAATTTAGAATAACACACCTAGGATTATATATATATATATATATATATATATATATATATATATATATATATATATATATATATATATATATTAAAAAACACATTAAACTATTGTAGAATAAAATGTTTAATGTTCACTGAATCAAATAAATTAATAGTCACGTCAAAGTCCGGTCTGAGTCTCTCTAATCTCTAATGATATGTTTTTTTCTCTTCCAAATTTATTAAATTACATTATATTTTATTTAACATATTATATTATAATGAACTATTGCATTTACCATGTGATTGTTTTGTATCCAGTACAAATGTTTTACAGAACTTGAATACACTTGTTATGGGTTGCAATGGTAAATGTCAATATTCTGAATATTTAGCTCACTTTCATCAAAATTTGCTCCTGTTCCTCCCATTTAAGAGAGAAATTCACGTAAAACAACGTGTTATATGTAATTATTCACAGTGTGTTTAATATATTTACATTGCATCAAAATCCTATTTCTATATATTAATCTTCGTTTTATATACTGCATCATATCTTAAATTCATGTTTAATCTTAAATTTGGATTAAAATCCTTAATGTCTCACTATAAAGTAAGCACACCGAACACTAAACAGTTGAAAAAAATGAAAATGGATAGATTAGTGGATTATTAAAAGAAATGTTTACACCGTAAAATGAGTGCCTTGCATGCTACCAATAACTGTTTCCTTCTTCTATTTGATGATTTACAATCTGTTACTTAATAACCACATGTTGCACCATATCCTGCTACAAAGTTATAGAAAAATAATTCAAATCACAATCATTTATTATAGAAAGAGCCAACATTATTTTCACCCATTAGCGAATCGCTATCTAGCAGTTCTGCTTCTGCACAGGAAGTTGTGTCCATAATTGTCTCAACAATGGAATAATGGAATAATCCATAGTCTTTCAACGTTTTTTTTAAGTCTGCGATTATGTATCTGCAACCCAAATCAGTGGCTCTGATGTAAAACCCAACACTGAAGCTAATGAATGAAATGATGCCTGTTCTCTGTTCAATGTGTAATAATAACCATGACTTCAGCCTTTAATAAACACTGGATCTGTGCAGATCTAATGTGTTTAGCAGGCGCTGACCACAGATTCATAGTGAACTGAAGTCCTATTAAAACCTGGCTCTGTGCAAATGTCAGAAATAATCCTCGAATAATGACCACGGCTCATTAGCTCAGACATTCAGGTCAACCCACTTCAGTTCACGTCCCCTCTGTGAGGATCAAGTGACGCAATAACGCTTCATTTGTACACGTTTAAAAGTGTGAGGAAAAGGTCAGTGTCGGGGCACGCTTTGCTTTTGAAAATTGAAATCCTTTACATTCCAGTGGGGAAACACATCCTGATCTCACTTCCACCAAATTGATGATTTTTTTTCCTGTAATGGTTTTCTCAGGAAGTGGGAAAAGGCGTCTCGTGTTGCACAGTCGGTCAACCGCAGCGCTATTCGATGACCTGTGAGACACAGATACAACCGTTAAGTCGTTCTTTGGAGCAGAATATTAGTGATTCTTGACTTTTTCGGGCCGCAAAAGTTTTCGTTACAATTCATTCGAAAAAGTACAATTCTTAATATAATTTACATGAATATACAAATACTCTAAGTGTCTGTACAAAATATGTATGAATATTGTTTGTTGTTCTTTGGCGCTGAAGTCACGCGACCATCGTATTTCTTTCAAGGCTACAGGCAGGGTGGTTCTTCTTCTGTTGCTCAGCTCTTCTTAACCATGTAAAACGGTGACGCGAGACTGCGACTTGTCCCACCTGGAAAGAATCTATGAATAAAATGGTTTAAAAGTCACCAAAAATGGTGGAAAAACAAAAAAATTGGTTAAATGTCACAAATTGTGGGTAACGGGATTTAAAAAAATGTATGGGAAATGAGCTAAACTGGCAAATAACGTGCTTGACAAATCACGAATGTGGTTAAATTGGCAAAAAATATGCATGAAATTTGGTGAAAAGAGGTTAAAAGTATGTGACCCATTACGGTATTGTATATAGTCGTCTTAAAGATGTAAATTGTTGTTTTAATCAGAAATAAAATGGGTTAAAAGTGACCAAGAATTGTAGAAAAGGTGGCGAAATGCGATTTTAAAAACCAAAAAGTCAGAAAAAGTGGTTAAAAAAAAAGGGTTCAAAGTGTCAATATTAGGTGGGAAAAGTGGTGGAAAGGGTTTATAAGTGCCAGAAATGTCTTGAAAGTCAAGTCAAATGTATTCTTCCATCCTGTTCAATGACAGTCAGTGCAATTCACGTGTCAAAATAAGAGCATGTTGAAGACTGAGCGTTATTATACGTACGTGCCCCTTTTTGTTAAACAAAACAATGTCCAAGTGAATGGTCGCCGATCAATTCTGCTATTTTTAAATTATTTTAAATTCAATTTTTTTTTTTTACATTATAACAGGTACAACATTATTGAATTAATTTTGTTTGTTACAAAAAAAACCCCAATTTTTTTTGTTACAGATGTCAATAGTTTAATATATGTTTAATTTACGGATGTCTGTGGTTTTCAATCAACAACTTTTTATACATGCGTTTAATTTGAACAATAGTATGACATTTTTTTAAGTTGTCATCGAATGAGTTCCAAAACCTGATCCCAGTGACAACCAAACCTCTCTGTTTGAGAAAGTGGAAAAAATGTGCAGAAAAAAGTCATTTAAATGTTATGTAGAAGTGGCAGAAATGGGAATAATGTCACAAAAATGCATTAAAAGGAGCAAAAATGTGGCAAGAAAAAGTGAGGAAAAAAGGTTAAAATATGGCAATTTTGGTGTAGTTCGAGGAAAAGGGTAAAAATAATCCAAAAAACGGAACCACTTGAGCAGATAACTGTGCAATGGTGTCGAAGGCATGGTCAGACAATGATCGCAAACGACTTTCTGTCGTGTGCAGCTTCAGCGCCGTCCTGCGTGACCTCTCCGTGTTTCCACAGCATCCCATCATCGCAGAGCGTTTTCTAAGCGCCGCTGGGATTAGCCGTGGACCGCCTGTTTGTGCTGGCAGAGGGGCAGCACTTCACAGCTATGCTTGCTGGGTGCTGTTGCTGACAGCCTTAGCACGACTTAGTAACTATAATGAAGAAGGATCAGGAACTAAATGCCCTCGCCGTCCTTTCCAAGTGTGCGTTTACAGAAGACAGCTGCTTAAATAGGCATTAGGAAGAACTTAGAAAAACATTTTTTATTATGTCCCAGTGTGTGTGTGTGTGTGTGTGTGTGTGTGTGTGTGTGTGTGTGCTTACATGCGTGGGTTGGCTCTCTGGGCACCTACACAGACAATCTCTTTGTTTTGGAAGTGTTCTTTTAGGCCTTCAGGGGCAGAGCGGAGCCAAGGACAACGTGGGAACAGGACCGCACTTCACTTCTGCTTTCTCTCTGAGTTTTCTCCTCAACATTGCGTTGGATCCCACAACAGTACCTGAGGCGTGCAAAAACGTTGGAGGATTCAGTCTAGCAAGGCTCGGACATGATGGACGGCGTAGCAGGAACCAAAGTGGCAGCTGACAGCCAAGATAAGCTGTCTGCCATTCCCCCCTCTGCTCGACCGCGTCGACTAACGCTGCTAGACCTCTGCATAAGGGGTCTCCAATGGGTTCTCCCGCATAGAACATGATGCTGAAATATAGCGCAACAACATCACTGACATGGGTTGATTTCAACAGGAGGCCTGCCCGGGCCTGTGGTTCTCTGTGCTGGCCGTTTTCTTTATAGTCCTGATGGTTTTTCATTTTCCAGGAAATAAAACAGATGAATCATTTGAATTCTGAAACAATGACATCAAGCACAGATGTTCATCCACAGAAACATAATGATACTCTCGTTATAGCTCAAGATGTTAATTATAGCTGATGCGCAGCAATGGTTGGGGCCAGACAATTTTAGGCAAAACAAGATAGATTGTAGCTGTGTGATTTTTAGGCCGTTGCTCAGGTTGCAAGTTCGATCCCAGTGCTTGCTATGCATGTGTGAACCCTAAGTTGCTCACAATGGTTGACTAGTGCCTTGCATGGCGGCGCAGTCCCAGTGGTGTGTGCATGAGAGTGTGCATGGGGGGAATGAGCTGATATTGTGAAGCACTTTGAGGCTACTTCTGAGGACGCAAAAATGTGCAATATAAATCAAGTTCATTTACCATTTACCATCTAAAAGCACATTTCAAACAACTGTCAAAAATGAAGTTATTGAGACAAGAATAAAAAAACACTGGTAATTTGTTTTTAACAATGATTTACTGGCTGAAAAACTGATGTTGAAATTCAAAATGCTGTAAAAAAGAAAAAAAAGTGACTTTTTGAGCTGAAATGCTGATATTTCCCAAGCATTATATACCATGACTTCAAAATGTAGTCATTTAAAAATAAAAAAGGACATTAAAAATGTATTTAGAAAGAATTTCCCAGCATATATCTACAATATTGATCTCAATTTTGGATTAATCAATAATCTGTGGATGGTTTGTGAGGAGGAGATATAGGTTTCTTAAGTTTTACTGAAAAACAAAACCAAAAAAACCCCCACAAATACACAAAATAAATAAAAGCTAGAGTGATGGACTTCATAATTTGCAACAGATTTCATTGTACAAAGGTTTCTTCAGTATTGGGGTTTCACATCTATATACTGTATATGGTTATGTGCTGTGAATTTTCAAATTTTGGAACTCCAGAGGCTTGCTGTAGTGTGGCGTCACCTTTAAGACTATTGGCTCATTCTTGTAGCGGAGACAATCTGGCGTGGGACTGGACCTTTGTGCAGAATTTGGTAATTGTTTGTGCATAGGGACATGATTTCCTAAGAAGAACATACAAGATAACAAAAAATTTTTCCCCTGCAGCGTAGAACCACCTGGCTGCTAACAAATGCATATATTCTATAAACCCATATATACAGTATATACATTTATATCTACTTCTACTCAGTGTCAGAGTGTTGCACCCACGCTGGACATTTTGTCAAGTGCTTAGTGGCAGACGGCATGCGTTGAATACAACATGTCTGCTGCAGAAACAGATCTGCTCCATCACACAGACAGCTCACTGTAACCCTTAGCGAGCTTGGCATTCCCAGTGCTCCCAGCAATGGCAGGAGGTCTTGTTTCCTCTCGAGTCTCTGGCATCAGCAGAGACACGGACACGCATACATACAGAGTGTGTGTCAAATTCCACAGGAGTGTAAAAGGCAATCATGGGCAGATGAGAAACGTAACCGAGTAGCAACGAGGTGCAGACGGACTGCGAGGAAGCGCTGGGTGACACCAGCAGAGCAGCTGGGAAAGGACAGTTCGAAAGTTCAATAACACATTAGCCAAAGCGACCAGCTACCTACCCACGATCATCTTTGAATCAATAAGCTATAGTGCAGTAGTTCCAAAACAGTGGTACGCGTACCCCGAGGGCAGTGTTTCCTGAACTTTATTGCCCCATGCACCCCTTAGCCTTTCATTCTTATCGCAAGTAGCCCTTAGCTCATGTTAAACATTATTTATTTGTGTCTGCAGGCTCGTCGAAACTTTTTCCGGTGTCTCGTCCAACATTAACCTTGAATTTAGGCCTTTTTATTCATTTATCTCTGATGTTTTGCTTGTTTTAGAATTTGAACTTTTGCTGTATTTTAAAGAGTTGTGCCACAAATATTCATTGATGGGTGAGAAAAAAGTCTGTGTGAAAGTCAAAAAAAAAATGATATAATGTTAAAAAATAAGCTGACAAATGTTTGAGATGTGTTCTAGTACCCCTAGGGGTACACGTACCCCAGTTTGGGAACCACTGCCCTAGGGGTACAGGAGCATGTTGCATGGGGTGCTACTTGGAAAGATTCATCAATAATCAGGAAATGTTCCTAATTCATTTTTAGTCTTATTTTTTTTTTTGTAAACTAACAGTACTATTGCTCAATAAAATACTATATTTTCTTGTAATTTCTTGAAACAGGATTATTATTTTATCTCACGTCTGACAATAGGAGACAATAATTAGCTACATTTTACATAGGATGTCGTATTAACTTACTATTAAAGTAATCACATGAAAGTTTCATTTGTATTAAAAATAAAAGTTTTCCTCGTAGAAAGGAAAAAGGTCAAAATTGTCATCTCCACACTGCGTATGTTGAAATTTCCACGCATTGCATTGTGGGATGTGGAGTTGTGGAGACGGGTGCACGGAAGTGTTTTCGCTTCATTCTGATCTCATGGGGAATATGAGAACAAAAATAGTGTCAAATGAATCAAATTTTCTTCCTTGTCTTGCGAAGAATTTATTAGAAATCACTCACAAAAATATAAACAAATGAAAAGATAGAAACTTTCAAGCTGTAATTTCAACCTTTTCCCCTTTCTTTTTGTAGTAAATGATGTTGATTCATTCATCTATGAGGCGTACACTTTGATGTTAACCTAATAAGAAGTGATTGTGGCGAGCAGCTTTAACAATTTCGTAAGTCTTAAATTGTTTTGTTGTGCTTTTAGCTTAGCTTAGCATTAGCTTAGCAAGCAGGAGAAACAGCTACGATAAGCTAAATGATGTTGATTCATTAATCTATAAGGCATACACTTTGATGTTTCCTAATAAAAAATATTTGTGAGAAGCAGCTTTAACATTTTAATGAATCTTACATTGTTTTGGTGTGCTTTTTTATGGCTTAGCATTAGCTTAGCAAACAGGATAAACAGCTACAGTGAGCTCATTAAGGAGCAAGTTGTGCTTGAAAACCTAAAAGGAACAAAATATGCTTTTATTTGAGGTGTTTTTTCTGATGTGCGAGCCAAAAGCACTGCTCTGTCCCGTCCTAGCCAAAGTGAACACACACGAGTGGGATGAATCATCAAATCCACGTCCTCTCTTTCGGAAGCCAATTAGCGTACTTCCCAAAATAGTCTCTCTAGTTTCACATTTGGATCTGTTGGTTTCAGATCAGCTTAGTTTTTTTTTATACTGTGCCAGCTTTCTTTTACATTTTTTTTTTTTTTGAAGTATAAGAACGAGCTACTTTCTCTCCCAGGCTAAAGCTATCTGGTAAATTCCTGCGTTCTCTTTGAACACATGTGACAAGCAGCTCTTTGACTCTTAGGCCAAATAAAACTGATCAAACAGCTATGTTGGGTGTCAGCTAAAGGGACACAACTGAAGTACTCATATGGCCGCTACTGACCTGCTGCAAGTATGTTTAGCTAGGAAAACCAATGCATGTACTGTAGCTTACATACCATGGCCCTTCTTTGCCTGTGTAAAAGTCATACTTGTATGGTGAGTGCTTGAACTACCATCGGTGTCTTTTAATTTGGGTCCTGAAGCGTCCTTGAGCTTTTTAGGCTTTTCATTGCATTCAGACAAAAGGATCTTTAGCTAAAGATAGTCATTAGTTGTTACCCCAGGCTCCTATTTGTCCACCCACTCAAAAAAAAAAACCCTATAAAATCTGCTGAGCAAACAACAAAAACATGCCATCGATGCAAAAAGTACGTCTAGGATTGATTCTGCGTCAAAGTGATGGCAGTTTAGCTGACAACCACCAGCCGCAGTGAACGCAAACTATTCATGTTGGAGAGGTATTGCTCTGACTTTTAGGGGTTGCCATACTAGTCTCAAGGTTCCGTGGTAGGGCCAAAGTTCAACTATGGACGTCCTCTTCATTTGAAAGACTTTTGTTTGAGTGGCACAAGCCGGCAAGGCTTAGAATTTTAAGGAGCTACTGGACTCTGAGGTGGAGAAGCAGTGACTTTAGCAGCTAGTACCACATTTCATCTTCTGTGGGATATAAACATTTACATTCTTCTCCTCAGTGTGCTAATTGAGATTAGGTGGAATCAAAGCGTGCGTGTCAGGCAGCAATTTGTGTCGTACATTCCAATCATACCGCTGATGATCTTCAGCTCTCAAATGGGATCTTCTTTGGTCTTTGAGCTTAGCCGGGGACATTCTCCAGGAATGCTGTTATTATGGGGACTCTGTGCAGCTTCTAAAGTGACAGGCATGTCCTCTGTGGGGTCAGGATATGAAGACATCCATGTTATGGAGTATTTGAGAGCCAAGAACAGAAAGCACCAGACGTTCATCAATTTGGAGAAATGTAGGGTTAATGTCAAAGTACGCAAGACCTTAAGATAATGTACTTTTATTAAGGCCACAAGAGAGTGTGATGCACTATTATCAACAAGAGATAACTGTATATTTCATTGGTTTAAATCAGGGGTGGGAAACTCCAGTCCTCGAGGGCCGTATTCCTGAGACCTTTACATGTGTCCGTGCTCCAACATACCTGAATTAAATAAAAGGCTTGTTATCATGCTTCTGCAGAGCTTGATGACAACACTTTGGTTTCAACCAGGTGTGTTGGAGCAGGGAGACACCTAAAAATCTCTAGCCCTCAAAGACTGGAGTTCCCCACCCCTGGTTTAAATGTAAAAATGTGCCTAGTTGACCTCAGTTGACAAACAGTCATACTCTGACTGATAAAACTCTTCTTGACCTTAAATGGCACTTGTTGGCAGTTTAGCCAGAATCGTAAGGCTTATGCCTTTCATAACTGTGATGAAATCTAAAGCTGTGAAAAAAAAAAAAGAAGCCCAATCCTCCATGGGCGTAAAGCACATGTTCCAGCTGAAGCCCATGGGTATGTGATTTTTAGAAGGAAGGTTAAAAATAGAGCAGTGTTTTGAGGCATCAGAGTGACATTTCGGCCTTAATAGTGTTTCCTCAGCAGTGAAGCATTTAATGAATAGTGGTTTAACTACGAACAATAATGTAATGTCAACATTGTATGTCAGTGACTTGAGAAATATATGAGCCTCGGGTTTAGGGACTAGATTTTAGGGGCCACTCTCCGACATCATGAATCAGGTATCACAGAACACATTGGTGTAGCACTAGCCATGTATCTGGCATAGATAAGAAATACACATAATGAACTCAAAAACACAAAATAACACCAAACGCACACAAAGGGCATGTACTACGAAACTGGATTTCCTCTTATCGCGCAAATTCAGTGTGTGCTGTACTACGACGCTGGCTAACTTCTTCTCACCGCGCTAAATCACCATGGTAACTTAGGCTGACCCCCCGAGTCTGGTCGAGACCAGGTTTTGTTGTTGGATAAATTCTGAGCGAGTAAAGAAGTCCCGCCTCCTGACCAATCAGTTCTCTTGGAAAATGACCTGCGCATTGTTAGAAGATCCTGGTTGGTGCACGGAACTCATTCATTCATGCATACGCTATAGTCACGCAGAAAGCATCAGCAGGAACATTCTACAGTGAAATAATGCGCTCTCATCCCAGTGTGTGATGGAGGATGAATTATGGATTATAATTCTTCATATTTTTAAAGAAGTAATCCTCAATTGTGACGTAAATTTGCTCCACAGTTTCTACGTGTTTGTGATTGGTCGGACAACTGCAATCTCCACCCCTGTCACTTGACAGGAGTGCGCACGTCGCCAGGCTGAAAACACTCCGTGAACGTTTTTTTTATATCCTGTCTCGTAGTACAGGGGATCTCTGATGGAGAATGTTTGGTTCGGTGAAGCCTGCTAACGGAAAACAAGTCATTTTAACATTATTGTGCCCAATTTTTCACTTCTATGTATACATAACTGGTAAAAAATGTGAGAAACCGACCATATCCAAGCAATAAGTGTCAGATATCAGTCCAAACAGGATCTTCACTTTAAATTTCCTAGATTTTGTGACAAATTTCTATTTAATTACAGAAAAGATGATGTAATAATTTGAGGAAAATTGAAGGATTTTGTAAGAATTTTGAGGGTTTTAATTTTTTTATTTTAACGATTTATGATTCAAAATCATATACTTATCCAGCTTTGTAGTACAGGCTCAAAAGGATAACCAAAATACACACACATACAAAAAATAAATAAATAAAAAATAACAGAAAAATATGCAAAGAGACAAGAAAAACATGAAATGAGAGAAAAATCGACAGAATTACAGAAAAAAATACATAAAAATAATACCAAAATAAACAAAAAAACAAAAACAAAACAACAGATTAATAAAAAAGATGACAAAAATACATTAAATGAGGAAAAAGTATACAAAATGATTTCAAAAACACATGAAACAACAAAAATTTTGAGGGTTTTTTTTTTTTTTTTTTAAACGATTTATGATTCAAAATCATATACTTATCCAGCTTTGCAGTACAGGCTCAAAAGGATAACCAAAATACACACATACAAAAAATAAATAACAGAAAAATATGCAAAAAGACAAGAAAAACATGAAATGAGAGAAAAATCGACAGAATTACAGAAAAAAATACATAAAAATAATACCAAAATAAACAAAAAAACAAAAACAAAACAACAGATTAATATAAAAAGATGACAAAAATACATTAAATGAGGAAAAAGTATACAAAATGATTTCAAAAACACACGAAACAACAAAAATAGTCTAATCTCTTTGCTCAGATTGGTCATTATTCCAAATGCTGACATGTTGATAATGTGGCCCTCACATGTTAGTGGCCCCTGTGCTGTAGGTAGGTGTAAACAGAGCATCCTCTGACTGCAGAGCAGCACCGGCCATTGGGATCGTGTTTCTTTAAGAATGTAAGGTGGGAGAGACCCTTTTCCTGACGCGCTCCTGGTGCGCAAACATAAATTTAGCAGCAACGTGTTTGCTGGTGGAACCAAAAAGCGACCGTTGAAAGTGCCATGTCGTCTACAATACTTTCCTACAGCTGACTCTTTTTCTTTTTCCCTCCCCCGGTGAACCGGAGCACAGCGCAGCGCAGCGCAGTGAGCGGGACGCACCGGCACCGGTTCAGAGTGTCTCAGCTGTCTCTCTCTCTCACCACTTTCCCAGACTTCACTTGCTTCCGAGATGAGTGGGAGTAGTTTGTGCAGAACTGGACTGGTCCTCCTGGCTGTGTGTGTGAAGGTAAAGTCCCACCTTTTATTGTGAAAAAAAAACATTTTATTTTTTTTATTACTTTAAACACATTCATTTTTAATTCCAGTAAGGGATAGTTTAACCTCCACATTGCAGGTTGTAGACTACCTCTGATAGCAATGACACTTGTGTGTAAATATTTTGTGGTCAGCGTCAGGTACCGCACATGTGTCAAACTCATGGCCCGGGGGCCAAATCCGGCCCATTGGAGCATCTAATTCGGGCCGCAGGAACAAATAAAAATGACACGAATCATTGTGTAGATCAAACTCAACAATATTTGCCTGTGTAGTGTAAAATAAACCTAGCGCGAAAGTTTCCTACGATCGACAGTAATCGTGCGCAAATGGCGAACTGCGCACGCACGTCGGTCATGTTGAAAAAAGCTGAGAATCTTTCCTTTAATTTTTAGGGTTTGGGTTTATCATAGTAGGAAAATTTAAGGTAGCAAAATACTGAAAGTATACGTGTAAATATTTACTACGCAGTGCGTAGGAAACTTTCACGCGTGGGATTATTTTACACTACACCGGAGCTCACAGTTTTCCTGGTGCTTATGTTTCATGATTGCAGTTGTTTTGAATGATAAACAGTTAAAGAAAAAAAAAACCCTCAAAATTCTTACAAAACCCTTCAATTTTCCTCAATTTATTACATCATCTTTTCTGTAATTAAATAGAAATTTGTCACAAAATCTAGGAAATTTAAAGTGAACATCCTGTTTGGACTGATATCTGACACTTATTGCTTGGATATGGTCGGTTTCTTACATTTTTTACACGTTATGTATACATAGAAGTGAAAAATTGGGCACAATAATGTTCAAATTACTTGTTTTCGCTTATAAAATCTGTGGCCCAATGGAGATCAAACTGCTCCTTATTTGTCCCCTGAACTGAAATGAGTTTGATGCCCCTGAGGTACCTTTACTATGTAGAGTTTGCATGTTCTCCCATTGCCGGCATGAATTAAATACACAAAATGACTCATAAAATACTATAAAAACGATACAAAACCAGAACTGTATATACAAAAAATACTAAGAAGTACACAAAATTAATTAAAAAAACCCATAAAATCACAGAAAAATATACAAAACCATATACAAAACAACATCCAAAATACACAGAATGACTCCAGAAAATATACAAAATTGCAGAAAAATAAGCAAAACGAATGCCAAAATATACAAAAATAACAGAAGAATATGCCAAAAGATGTTAAAAACTAAAAATGAGAATAAAAAAAGCACCTGGTACCTTACTATGTGGAGTTTGCATGTTCTCCCATTGCCGGCATGAATTGTGACCCATGTGAAAACATGCCTGTTAGTTTAATATGAGTCTAAACATGCCCCCTTAGTGTGTGAATTACTTTTCCCCCTCCCCACAGGAAAACAATAACAACAGATTGTTTATGAGAGATCCATTTCTGGCCCATTAGTTTGTTTTAAAGTCTTAGTTTTTCTTTCAATCCCTGGATTACTGTTGAGTTGCATAACAGAAAGTGATGAGCTGCTTTTCTCCTTCCACTTATTTCCTTTCTACCACAAAAATGCATTACCGCTTTAAATATTGCAGTTAATTTGTGCTGTTGGATTTAAATTTTGGCCCCAGGTAGTTTGTTTATATAATAGTTTTCAATTTCCTCTGGCATTACCCATTCTTCTTCTTTTTTTTAAAAAAGAAACAAATAACTTGTTGTAGTTAGTGAATAATAACTAACTTTTGACAGTGTATTTTGGTATTTTCCTTACCAGTTTCTGTGTCAGCCTGTGTAAAAAAAAAAGGTGATAATTGTTGGCTTTATCCCTGCTATAGTTAATACAATTTTCCCACTTGAATTTAAGTAAATATGAGGCTCAGTGGTTCCCAAATGTGTCTTCTATTCTTTTGGAAAGAAAGCAGAAACTTTCCTAAATTGTAAACTAAGTGTTGTGACAATAAACACCTTCTTATGCTTCTTACTGCAAGTGCTGCAACGCCACAGGCCACAGTTTTAGATTCACGTGTGGAATAAAGGATGGAGGAATGTGAAAAGGATGTAAGTATGAGGTGATGTCATGTTGGAATCAGTCGTGAATTGATGGTAGAGAAGAAGAAAAAATAACACAATGGAGAATCAGTAAAATGGGACTTTTGTGTTTAATTATTCATTATTGAGCTTGTTCATTTTTCAACTTATTTTTCTTTTTTTTGGGACCAAACGAGTCTTGCAAACCGATACCTGACATTTAAAAGAGAAATGACGTGTTCATTCTTCAAAAGGTCAAACACCTTTACGGCCAAACAAACTCCATAAATCACAGCCCTCAGGCTACGCTAATCACCAATGAAACACTTGGTTGCTGCCACTCTTTTTCCTGCAGAGCTAAGAGTGCTTTTAAATAGAGCACAAAGCAGTTGTTTGGTGTGTGCATGGCATTTTTAGTGCTCAAACCACAGAGACACTTGGCCACTGTCGGCATGAGTAAATGACCACGACAGGTGCTTCAAGCGCTTTAAGATGATTCGGGATTTCGACGCTTTGGCTGTGTTCGAAATGGCATACCCCGCACTATGCACTACAAACGCAATGAGTATATTCTTTCTATTATAGACTATAAGTATGGTTACGATGATGAGCATTCCCACTAAAATATACTTACATGTTTCCCAAGATGCATTTCGAACCTACGACAAAAACCCGAAGCACAATGAGAATAAATATCTCCGTTGATTCGCCACCTTTCTAAGTTCTGAAAGCATTTTAAGCGAGAAAGTGACCAAGTAGAATATCAACATGTGGTCATTTGGTCCATAAAACTCACAGAAACACATTTCATGCCGACATTTTGGAAATTTTTGGAGACCTGCCATTGTGCTCCTGACAAAATATCCGGTTAACGTCAAAACGAGAGCTTTATACAAAAGTGTTTAAAACTAATGGGACACAAGAAAAGATGCTTTTGTTTTGAAAATGAGATGTTTGATTTTTAGCTTGAAGCCGAACCCAGGACGATTTTCTGTTCGACTCGCAATGCATCATGGGGCTCACCGTGCCTACTTAAAACATGTTCTGATATGGTATACATCTGGGTATTTTTCGCATACTCAATCTTTCCACGCAATCGAATTGAAACGCACCACATACTAATTTTGACGTCAGACTTAGTATGAGTAGTACGTTGGTATGCCATTTCGAACACAGCCAATGTCCAGTGTTGGTCAGCTGAGGTTACGTGTTAGATAGGGATGTAGGAAAAAAAAAGTTGTGACATTTTACAGAAGCTTTGCACACATTGTTTGATTCAGCTGCTCAAATATAAACAAATGATATTTTCTGTCTTTCCATGTTTTAAATGAATCATGCTTCAAAGGACATCTGGTCTCTTACGGGGCAGGTTGTGCTCTACTAGAAGAATTGATCATTTTAGCACGGGTCCGTGAGGCTCTGAATAGTCTGTCAAAAAAAGACTTGCGGTTCAGGTGAAGACTGTGTACGTTCTGGCTGTTTGGGATGACTCAGATCTCCCTGTTCTCACACACCGGCGCTGACTCTGCTCGGCTTCCTTTGGAGGAGAGGAGGGGGTTGTGGGGGATCAGGGGCCAACAAGTGCTGCCTCTCAGGGTCTCTGGACTCTGCAGTGGCCTTTTCTTTTCATCCGTGCTCTTGGGTCGGAGCCTCCGTATTACTATTTGGCAGAAGAATGCAACTCTTGACTTCTGTGTACAGGCTTTTGGAAGTTGTGCTTGTGTGATTTGTGTTAGTGGGGGCTAAATGGCCTGTGGCTCCAACCCCTAAATGGATGAGGCCTTTTCTTTGTGGGTGACACATGACATCGTTCTAGTGATTCTTGGAGGGTCTTGTTGACCTCGCTTGATTCCACTGGTTTGTTTAGGGAAAGAATGATCATTTCCAGAAAGGCTTTCTTTTGGTTCTGGATAAAGACTTAAATGTTGCAGTGTGTGTCGAAACCTATTGATACTGCCACAAAGTGTTTGTTTAAGATGTCCTACTTAATGGCAGCCAGGATAGATTTTAGCATCTCACAGCAATTATTGCAATAAGAGAGTCAAGAAAGTCTATATTTATTCATCTGCTTTTTGATTTAATTTCTATTCCTCTTGGTTTTTTTCTTTTGTTTTGTTGGATGTCTTGTACATAATCTGGTCCTTTGCCCTCTACCATCTCCCAATATGGATTTTTTTTTTTTTAAATCAATCAATTGTTTTTCTATAACAGATGGAGGCAAATTCCACAGATAAGACCCTCTTTAGCGCAGCAGATAAAACACAGACAAATAAACAGGCTGTGACAGTGATATCTACTGAAGTGGAAAACATGACTCTCTGGAGTATTGCTGTTGAATTATGCGGTATGTGGCTTCAGCGTTTGATGGATATAATCAGACTTTGTCACACAGGAGGGCTACAACACTCACTTTCCTGCATGCCTTTCCTCTAATTACTCAGCTGGAATTCAGAAGGAAATTAACCACAACAGCAACCGATTTTGATGTTTATTCAAGGAGATACTCCCACTCTAACTGCAGCCAGTAGAGTGTTTTCAAGTGTTTGGGATTGGGAAGCTTTGAGTTCTAATAGCAGGATTAAGTGGGGTCATGGCGTGCAAATAGTCCCGCGCGTGTGTCCGGCAACAACAACATCGCTCTCTGGAATTTGTGCTCCTAGGGCTGATGGTTTGATCAGAGAGACCACAGTCGTTTTCACAAGTGGCTTTGTTGTGGATGCAAGTGGAATGGAGAGTGGGAGTTGCTATTGGGGCTCGGCAACTCCTAAAACGCAAAGAAAAAAGGCTTCACAGAACATCTGGCCAGTGATGGATGGATGAAGCGAGGTTTTGGAGTGCGTTAACAAGACCAAGTGTTTTCAGTTACACTGCAAAAAACTTTGATACTCTTGTCATTGTTCCCATCTGGGCCTAATCTGTGGAGTGAGACTGAGCGTTGTTTTGTGTAGAAGCATGTGTGCGTGCACTAATACTTGTAATCCAAGGGGAAAAAAATGCACCAATACGCACATTTGCATGATTTGTCAAAGTATCCACAGACTTCTTTTTCCTTTTCAAGCTGTCCACCGAACATCTTGTCATGATTGCGGTATTCTCCTGTGCAGGTGGAACATGATGCTTTTTTGAACCCTTAATATTTCAACAATTGCTGCTTACCCTTTAAGGTTTAGAGCAAAAGGATGTAGCTTTCTGCGTTTTGAGCAGACCATTGAAGGACACTTCCTGCAGAACAAGATCGTTCTGTGTGAAATCTACAGAATGACCCAGTTGGTGCAGTGGGTTAGCATCTAAATGTTTGTAACATTTTTTTTTGTAAATCTTGACATTTGCAGTTGTTATTTTATCAGATGGCATTTCAGAAAAATCTTGAGATCAAATCAGAAATTTGAAATCAGGCATTACCATTTATATGTAACCCAATGCAGACTATCACTCATTGGTCTCACTGGGCACATGACTTGTGTTAAGGCTAGTCCCGATACAACTTTTTAACTTCCGATATGATACTGGAATTGCGACCTTACCTATTGGTCGATACCGATACTGATCCGGTACAATATCAGTGTGAATCATACATACTTTTATCACTTATTTTGTAGTGTGAAATGCCAGAAAAGGCTTGGTTAAGTGATATTTCACAACAGAGAACACTTGTCATCTTGCTGGAGCCGAGTCTAGAAAGGACTTTCTTGTATCGGAGCGCTTATATTAAAAATTTTATATGTAATCTGATACTTTTTTTTGCTGATTTCGAACCAACATCTGATATCAATATCGGATAGGGATACTCCTGTTGTCTAGTTCAGTGGTGCCAGACTTGAGTCAAAGCCAACCCTATTTTGCCCAAAGTGAAAATCACAATAAAGACAATATACCAGAAGTGTCAAGCTCATTTTATATCATGGTCAACATTATTCCCAGTTTGATATCAAATAGACCGAACACAAATTTTTTTAAACAAAGAAAATAACAAGAATTTGCCACGTTTGTCCCCTACCTTCATATTAATCCATGTAAATCAATACTTGCAAATAAAAAAGAATCTGCTTTACATCTTAAACATTACTGTGTAGGGGTTTTCTTTATAATTCCTGTTTTCCACGTGAGACCACATTGGGTCTTGCGCGGTCCCTGAAATTAAAAGAGTTCAACACCTCTAGGTCTAGATCCTTGTTTGGCTAAATTTTATTCTCATTTGAAGATTAGTAGCATCATGTTTTTTGCCCTGAATGCTTTGGTCCACTTAAAACTTGAGCTTGAAAAGTAGAAACAGCAAGCACAGCTCAGTTTGAGGCAATCTACAAACAAGGGTTTACTAAGTCCAACCCTGCTTGTTGGAGACTTCAGAAAGTCAAAGTTTGGAAAGGCTTTGGAAAGCTAGATATCCTGCAAACCTGTTTTGCATTCAGCACAGAGAAATTTGAGCGGCCCCACTGTTATTCCCAAACTCTGGGCAAAAAAACAAAAAAAAGTAAAACAACATGTTTCACAAAACGTCAAACAATTGTTTTGTCATCAGGCGCTGATGAACTAAACAGGCCATGTGAAAAGTAAAAAGATATGATTGGGAGAATAATGTCGTTTCACCTCCAAGATTTACTGGAAACTGATACAGAAACGATGCAATGTGAGTGTTCAGAGTAGCCTGGGCCAGTAAAAGACATAACTCAGTGTGATCATGTTAAATTGTCATGCCAAGGACTAAACAAGAGGATTTTCTGTTCGGACAACGATATTAGGAAGAAGTGATGAGATTTGATGATATCATGAAATTACTAACTGATTGAAACGGCTGTCTCAGTTTCATCATGAGTTGCCAGCAGATGGCAACATTACAGCAAAAGGACGTTTAGAGTCCACTTCATCAGGATTAGCCTCTGTGCTGTGCTGGAGCTCCACGGGGAATAACTCGCTCTTTTTCTTGGATCTTTTTTGTGACTGCCCACTTGTTCCTGCTCTACTTTCCCAATGAAAGTATTTGTTCCTTGATCACAAGATTTATTTGCCATCGCTAAAGCTTGAAAGCCAAGCCTCTGGCTCTTGGTTCCACTGATGAAACATCTAAAGCTCCATCTGCAGTGATCCCTTGCCCCGTCTATTAGCTCGATTGCGCGTTGTTGTTTTATCCTGTTGTGTGTTCCTGGCCTCAGACTTCATATGCGGCAGCTGGGGCCATCAGTGAATCATCTGGCTTGCATATTTTCGCAAAAACACACCCGTGGTTGATCTAAAAAGACGCAGAGACTCTGGCTTGAGCACATGGGTTGATTTCCGTTTGTTATGTTCTGGCCTGGCCTTGACCTCAAACCCGTACCACGGTGGGATTCCAGTAGGAGTAATGGGGAGCGGTGCTAACAAGAGTGGAGAAGCAACAATTTGGCTCCTCTTCTCGTGTATAATTAGAAGTGAGGGTCAGGTAAGAGGTGTACGTCTAAGAGTGCTTAGAAGGTTTGTCAGCAGTTGCATAGAAGCCAGGTTGGACACAAATCAAGAAATCAGAGAACCTGGACAGTAAACATTTTGGCAACAATGAAATACCTAGCTACACTTAATTAGATTAAAATACCAGAAAGTCTGCCAAAGGTTTAAGATGGCCCATTTTAAAGAAACAAATAAATGGATTATTAATGATGTGATACTGCTGGGGATTCAAGTGATCACATCAGGGACACACACAGACATACAAGTGTCTGAAGAAAAAGGGAAAAGGAGCTTTATTGATTGAGTGTGTTGGGATGGGTTGCGTGAAATATACTTGTTGAGCAAAAAGAAATAGAACAAAGAACAAAGCCAGCGGCACAGAATGAGAATTTGAAAACATAATTTTTCAAGTGTAGCTTCCTGGACTTAATGGAGATGGTGTAATTCCAGTTTTAGTGACTGGATGGCTGGTATGTGAGAACGAGTCTCGTTATTGCTCCTCAATGACATCACTCCTCAAGGGAAGAGAAGGTTGCACACAAGTGTGAGAAAAGTTTGGATTAAGTGCGGAATAGACTGATGGCTGATTCCAGGAGAAGCATGATTGACTGGGAGTCTCGCCGGCTGCTGTGGTTAATGTTTGCGGGGCTAATGATGCTTCCTGGGGTTCTCACATCTGTTTCCCTCCTCGTGGACCCATGTGCTTAGAGTACATGCTAAAGAGCCGCCTACGACTAAACACCAGAGACTCAATTACAAATGACGTACTATCAGGAAGTTCACGTCCACAGCAGTAAATTAATCAGCAGGTTATCAAGCAAATCTGGTGAACAGGTCTTTTATATGATTGTGGTGCCTTTTTGTTCCCATGAAAACAAGGTAACGGAGTAAGGTCTTTTCTCATTTGATCAATCTCTATTAAAAGTTGCTTCAGCACTTGGACTACGAATGATTTTTAATCAGTCTTTCGCTTTCAGTGTATTGATTCTGACTTTCTTTTCTAATGACTTGAAAAGCCGAAATGCATTTGATGTAGACAAGAAATGTGGCCGGCACAAAATTTTGCATATTTTTGAGCCGAGTTCTCCACGCTACAGGGGAGAGAGTCCATCACAATTCGCTAATTATCTCTTGTGAAGGGATTTAGCAACCTAGCGAGCTATTGGCTAAGCTAGTAAACATGATTGAGTAAGAATTGTGCAATATTTCAGGATCGTCATCTTGGAAAAAGCCAAGTGTGTATCCAATGAGCTAATTAGGACAATATTGAGAAGTATTTGCATAAAGCAGTGAGTACTAGGAAAGGGCTGATGATGATTATGGGGCCTTATATCAACTATTTTCGTTTTTGTTTGAACCGTTTATTAAAATGTTTTGTATCTTAAAGTGTCTGACTTGAAATAATACGTTTTTAATGACTGTTGTTTTATACCGTACTTCTTTTTGTTGCCTTAGCATTGTTTCATTCTACATGGTAATGCTAAATTACCTTTACTTGAGATTAGGGTGTGTATTGCCTGGCATCTGGCGATACAATTCGTATCCCGATACGATACATCCCAATATTAAAGTATAAGACAATTATTGCGATTTGAAAAAAAAAAAATTATATGACTTTTTAGAAACAACTAATCTGTAAATTTCTACACCTTCATGGGAACATTATGTATGAAATATATTTTATTGGCTTATTTTACACTCAAAACATTGGCTTTAACATGCCATGTGCCAACAACTTGAAATAAAAAATAACATACAATCTGCCTGTGGCTTTTAAACCAACTCTGACTTAGTGCAACATGACTTCAGTGAAATTTATCTGAGGTATATGCCCCTAGAACAACAAATAAATGCAGAAAGTTAGTACTTTTTATTTTGATTTTATTGAAAAAAACAAGATGGTCAACATGCCCAGGTTTCAGAGCACTTCTTTGTGCTGTTACAATGTCTCCTGCAGTGGAAAAGACTTTCCTGGTTAAATAAAGGTTAACAAAAATGGATATAATTTTTCTTTTTTTTTTTAAATAAATAAAAATTGATATGGATGCATAGAGAATCGATTCGAGAATGTCGCGATATATCGCCGAATCGATTTTTTTCAACACCCCTACTTGACATTGTGTATTTCACATCCTGGCAGTTTGTAATTGTTGGCCCCCCCAAAAATAATGGATAAAAAAATGTAAAATGACTGGGTCATTGAGTTGTTTCCATAATTGTGTTGGCTGGGTTGCATAATGTAATGGGATTATTGTCAAACATACTCGACTGTGCTAATGTAAGTTTGAAATATACAGTTTGCTATACTTGTTTCTGCTGTTTTTAAACCAAGATCCATCCATCTATCCAATAAAGAGCAGTTGGTTTGATTGTTGACTAAGCTAGATGGGGCCTTCGAGTTTCCAGGATCGCGGAAAATGGAATGAGAAATGAGAAATAGCACTATTGTTGTTATTTATAATTCTTTGAAATTATTTTATTCAACAAAATCATGCTGAAATTGCAATGTGACAGGGAACATATTCTTACATTTATGTTTTGGGACAATATCACACATTTACACACAATTGTTTACCGTAAATGGGTGGGCAAAGAGACGGAAATGTCAGTTCTCCCGCAAACAATGACGGAGTTCACCTGCTTTCAATAGGAAGAGCAATATGACACCCATACCAACATATTTTGGGACAATAACACACATTTAAATAAAAAATGGTTTAACTGGGATGAAATTGTGGAAATTTTGCAACGGAAAATCAGAACCTCTATCTAGTTCATGTCCCAAAATGTTTTCAACTAAGATCCTGAGCACTGCATATTGCCCATATGTTTTGTGAAGTGCATTTACCCTACTTATGTGGTGGTAAAGTCCTTTATTAGTGGAGTCCAGTATACTGTTTTGACACTTGCACACACTCAGTGCACAGTTCAACCAAGTCACCCCAGTAAAGAGGCCCGGCTCAGTCTCCTCTACCCTCTGCCCCTTGCTGGGAAATCTGTGTGGTCCTCCACATGTGCATTTTAAATGTTTTTTTTTGGTGTGTTTTACAAGCGTGACAGACTGAGATGGTAAATATCTGTTATTCTTTAGGTTGTTTGTAAAATGTAAGCAGTATTTTCCCATGATTTACTAGTCCCACATGTGAACCCATCTGCAACCTTTATTTTAGGGTTATATTTTGTTCAGAAAACCTACAGTATACAGTCTTATTGTTTGTATGTTTTGCAGCAGTGAATATCTGACCATAGTTCGCTGCTCTCTTCAGTCATCTGTGTGTTACATTTGTGGTGCCACTGGGGAATCCTGGTCCATGCATTCCTTGTCTGTGCAGTGACATCATACACTGTGAGGTCTCCGTTTGATGTCTGGGCGACTCCGAATTGTACCATCGCACAAAAATGCAGTCTCATCCATACAAGCAGCTTGTTTGAATCTGTCGTACTCAGGTTTGAATCCTTTCATCACCTTCCCTCCCCTCCCCTGGCCGCTGATGAAGGACGTGCAGCTTGAAAAGCATTTGGCAAACCTAACCTGACAAAAGTTCACATATGACATTGAGCAGTCGTTCTCCATCTTCTCCACTTTGCTTTAACCTCAGTGGGGCATAACACACCGCTAAAGTAGGTCTTGTGTGTTTTGCAGGGGAATAGTTGGAATAGTTGGCATTGTGGTGATCAGGTGGCCTATGAAGCCACCTTCATGGTATGACTGGAGTCCGAGGAGAGGACTGAGAATGTGATTATTTTTACAGTATATACAGTATGTCTTTGATTTTATTTAGTTTGTGTATTTGACATGACGGAATGGAACTTATTTATCAGAAGCAAAGCTTAAAACTTCTGTAAATGTGTCCAGACTGGTTAGCTTTCATCTGCTATACCTAAGAAATGTGCACTAGAAAACAAACTCAATGAGTATATACTGTCTACTGTATACTACAAGTACTGCTAGGAGGATTAAAATGATGACCGTTCCCACTGAAGTATACTTCCAAGTTTCCCAAGATGCATTTCAAAGCTAGAACAAGAAAAACCTGAAGCACACTGAGGCTAAATATCTCTGTTGATTCGTCACCTTTGATCAAGTAGAATATCAACATGTGGTCATGTGATCCATAAAACTCGCGGAAAACACATTTCATGCCGACATTTTGGAGATTTTGTGCTACTGACAAAACATCTGGTTAACTTCAAAACAAGAGCCCTGTTTACAAAAGGATTGAAAAACCAATGGAAGGCAAGAAAAGATGCTTTTGTTTTGAAAAGGAGAATGTTTGATTTTTTTAGCTTGCAGCCGGTCCCAAGACGGTTTTACGTTCCGCTCGCAGTGCATCATGGGGCGGTTGAGTATGACTCGTGTGCCCATTGTGCATCCTTGAAAATGTCCCTTTATAGTATACTATACTGTACGTCTGGGTATTTCTTGCGTACTCAATCTTTGCATACTATCTAATGTGAACACACTTGATACTTATTTTGACGTCAGACCGAGTATGAGTAGCGTTTGTATGCCATTTCAAACAGCCACAGTTATTAAAGTAGTCTTTTTTAAAAATACTGTATGTAGTCTTTTACAAATAACAATACAGTGCCAAACATAATATTTGAAACAGTCGTGAGGTTGGGGAGGAATTGTTATGTTGTGTTTACATTCTACCAGTGAGTGTGTTTGTGTGTGTGTGCGGTGAGGTACAGATGGAAATGATCATGTTTTAAGTTGTAATATTTGTGCCCAGGATCAGCACATATGCCCCTCAGCTTCCCAGGCTTTGTAAGTACAAGTAAACATCGAGGTCACATGTTTTGTCTTGATGCATCGGGAGCAGCAGACTGATGTGATGAGAGATACTGTATGTGTGTGTGTGTGTGTGTCAGTGCATTAGCTGATGTTGATTGGCAGTCGGGCGCAGCAGGAATGTGGCCGACTGCTGCTCACTGGAGGATAGGTACAAACTACTCTATCATCGCATGAGAAAGTAATGCTTAGGGGCAAATCATTACATGATCTGAAAGCACTCAGCCTGGGCCAAATATGCAGAAGCCTGCATGAACCTTGTAGAGGTGGGTATTGTGGTAAGTGAAAGAGGGAAGGTTTGACGGATCATAAATATAGATGATGGTTGTTTGTTGGACAAATATGGGAAGATGAGTTTTAGATTGATTTAACAAGTTGAGAAGGATTTATGTCAAGGATTCATTTATATCCCTCAGATGACGGTGTCCAACATTTTTGGTATTATGGTTAAGATGAAGGTTAGACACCTGTCTTTACCTGTCCCACAGGCTCTTCTCCCATATGCTGCAATCACTGTACCAAAGAAGGAATCACTCATTTTGTCTGTAATAAATAAATCGAAATTATATTCTAGCAACAGCACAAGTCAAAGCAGAAAGAATTGTGGACAACCCCTCATTCTTGACTGCGTGGTGTCTTTTCGGTTACGGTTTCTTTTATTCAGACATTTATTCTGTTTTTCAGGAAATTGTCTTTGACCTCCTAACATGTTTCGACTGTCAACTGCCAGTCTTCTTCAGAGGGATCTGCTGATCCCGTTGATGTTTCTTTGACTTCCGCGTAATAATTCCAGCAAGTTCTTTTTGAGTATTATCTTAAGGCATATGTGTCAAACTCAAGGCCCGGGGGCCAAATCCGGCCATTTACAGCATCAAATTTGGTACGCAGGATAAAGTCCAAAACACAGAAAACATGAATCATTGTGTAAAAATACCAAGTAATTCAGTTGTAGATATCTCAGCCCTTCCAAATACATAAATTCAATGAATATCCACAATATTTGACAGGGTGCACAGTTTTCCCACGCTTTCATCACATGAAGACAGTCATCATTTCTAATTACAAATTGTTAAAAAAGAAATCTTTATTTTTTTTCCCAAAATCCTGCAATTTTATTAAAATTATTAAAAAAAAATTCCCCATGTTGAATAAATAAATGGTCACGAACTTTAGTAAGTTTAAAGATCGGATATCGTCTCTAACTATTACTTTACGTATATATTTATAGGGCAGAATAATGTTGAAAATGCTCATTTTCCCACCTAAAATTTGTGGCCCTCTTGAGATCAAATTGGTCCATATTTGGCCCTTGAACTAAAATATGTTTGACACCCGTGTTTAGATTTCTTTTATTCAGACATTTATTTTATTCAAAAAGAAGACAAAAGCCATCAGCAGACGCCTCTGAAGAAGACTAGCAGTTGACAGTCGAAACATGTCATTTTCTGCACTTACCTCATTATTTGATGTATTTAGATCCCGGACAAGCCCCCAAGTGTTACGGCGGTTTGGATGAATAAGTAGAAATCTCATGTTTTGCATTCTTTATGTTTGTGGATCTTATTCAATATCTTAACAGATTTATATGGCATCAAAATTCCTTTGGGCTCTTTTGTATTTCACAAAACCTAATAAACATACAAGAGTTTAATAAATCTATTTCACATCACTTTTTAAATAGGTATTAATTACTGATTTCTTAATTGTTTTGTTAACGAATCCTTAACTCATTGACTCAAGGCGTTTTTTGGCTTTGTAACGTTGACTGACAAAGACGTCTAAAGACGTTAATTGTGTTTTTCGGCTGGGGTTGCTAGGAGACACTGTGACGAAGCTCTCCTGTGAATATCGAGCTTGTACCATGATTTAGTGACCAACTGGTGACATGTAGGTGGCAGCAGCGCACCTTTGGATGAGAGATCACCCATGATGAGCAGAGCTCAGAGGGAGAGGAAAGGAGTTTGCAAGACAGAAAATGGCGCTACAAGAGTTGATGCTGAAGTTCCCACCAGTTCACAGTAGCTCACACTCGATCAGAGCATGTGTGGAACTAAGTGGACTATTGAGAGTGTCGCGATGGTGAGATAAAACAATCGGCATGTCCGGGAGGAGGAAGAAGTTGCGTGTGTGGAGAATGACGGGGGAGAGACTTGGAGGAAAGCCATTCAACTCTGAAACTAAATAGCAAAATAATCATAATTTTGCCATCCAAAGCCTGGTCTGAGTGTTGTTTTTGTAGTTTTATAGTAGTCCCTAAAGCAAAAAAAAAAAAACGCTTCAAAGTCACTGATAGGGTTTTTCAGAAAAGGCCGTTTTTCTCAGCTTTTTGTCACAAACTGGCGACATGTGTGAAACTTGCCTCTATTCAACTGCTGATTGCGGAAAAATGAAACAAGCTAGAAACAAAATAATTTTTTCTGATGAAGCGAGAGAGTCTAATCTTTCAAAATCTGGTATCAGATCATCTAAAACGCCTGGCAGTATGGGGTTGGCTGCTCTGGAAAGGGCTGGCAGTTAATGAGCTAATGGCTAATTTGCACAGACAAATGCTGATGACCCGTTCAAGTCTCTCCAATCAGCTGAGAATCATTTTACCCTTGTACAGTAATAGACAACCCTCTATTTCTCAAGGCTACATAGCTTTACATGAATCACTCATCAATGGCTTCCATGATGTAAAATGCATTTTATGCAAACTTAATCCTTCCCAAAAGCCAAACACTGCAAACAACGAGGCCTTTTCCCTTTAAATATTGTGACTTTGGAACAAATCCCCTAAAGTACCATAGGCGAGCTATTCTTTCCATATCACACTAAATGATTACAGTGAAACAGTCGGCCAACTCAGCATTTATTAAACATATTACTGCTGCACCTAAATGTATTTGGCCAGGAGTCTTTTTTTTTTGCTCACCATGTTTGGAATTTATTGCCTTTGCCCCAAGCTCACAAAAATGTCAACCTCTCACTTCATACTCACCGCTGCTCACTCGCTCCATCCTAATAAAACATTACGTGGCTGTAATTGCAGAGGCTTAATCTACGCAGACAACAAATATTTTCCTTTAGGCCAGACCCAGCTAGCAGAGCTCTAATTGAAACAACACATATGAATGTGGTCTCGCAAAACCTTTAGTTTTACAGACAGCTGCTTAAGTGTGCTAATCAGTGAGGCATGAACCGTAAAATCTGAAGCCATTTATGAATCAAAGCTTGTGGTTTGGGAGAATGCTGATTGCTGTAGCGTGCAGGGCAGGTGAGTCTGGTAGAAAACGCCTGGAGCCAAACTGAACCAAGAAAACAACGCAGGTTCATGTTTGACAAAGTGCGCCAGAACTGTTTCGCTTGTCGCTTTTCACTTTCCATCTGTGCAGCCACGTGGAGACGTAACGCAAACCTGAATTAAGTCCTGCTCCAACATAACGTTGTCTTTTAAGCCAGGGGTTCTCAACCTTGGGGCCGTGAGACACAGGGAGGGGGGTCGCCAGATGCCTTCAAGAAACTAACGATATTTTTTGAACAATTTGAGCCCAATTTTTCTTATCTATTTTTTTACCTGTTTTTATCACTTTTTTCTTTTCCTTTTAATGCATTTTGCATTTTTACTCACATTTTTGCCACTTCTTTATCATATTTCAATGCCTTTTATGCACATTTTGTCCACTTTCAAGGAATTTTCAGCACTTATAAACTATTTCCACCACGTTTCCCACCTAATATCTTGTATATTGACCCATTATTATTACTTTTAACCTCTTTTCACCATATTTAATACCTATCTTTGCCAATTTAACAAATTCACAATTTGTCATGCCATTTATTTGCCATTTTAAACTAATTGTTCCTACTTTTTAAATTACATTACCCCCTCTCTCCATTTCTGCCACTTTTAAGCCAATATTGACACTTTGAACCCTTTTTTTACCATTTTTCTGTCCGTTTTTGGCACACTCTAATTTGCAACTTTTAACCAAAAGCTGTGGTTTTTAAAATCCCATTTCACCATCTTTTCTACCATTATTGTCATATTATTTAACCTCTTTTCACTACATTTCATGTTTATTTTTGGCAATTTAACCACATTCATGATTTGTATTGGCCATTATTTGCCAGTTTAAACAAATTTTCTATAAACTTTTAAATTCCATTACCCACAATTTGCAACATTTAACCTATTTCTGTGGCTTTTAAAATCCTATTTCATCACCCTTTTCCACCATTTTTGGTCACTTTAAACCTCTTTTATTTCTGGTTAAAACAATGATTTACATTTTTAAGATGGCTACATAATGTGGCGCAAATAATAAAGGTCTTGGATGACAGTGGATATTATTCAGATAATTAAATAAATGTGTTCATCACAGATTAATAAAACAATGGACCATCATTTTACTGATTTTATGGATGGACCCCAAAAATCTCTCCCCTTTATTCCCCCTTATTGATGACATGACTGTTCTTCAATATTCACGTCTGTGTTCAACCACCTTCAGGTACAGTGGGGGTCCCTGGTCTCTGGGTCCTTTATTTTGGGGGTCGCGGGCTGAAAAGGTCTAGAACCACTGTTTATCTGTCTTGTCTTTTCATTTCATCTTTGCATCTGCTTTAAATTTGTGCGTATGGAACGAGGTCGGCAAACAACGTAACGATATGTTTACGTCATAAATCTGTGCCTCGTTATTTATTTACTTTTTTTGTTCCGTGTGTAGCCCTTTGGACATCCAGCCTTGTGTTCTGCGTTTAGGGTTCATCCTCTGCCTCTCCCTTTTCCTGGATCTTGGTTCCTTCAGCTGTCAGGCTTCCTGTACTAAACAGGTCACATGTTGGAGTGCAAGTATGTAGGAGGGGGAAGACAAGGCAGTGACAGATGACCAGTGCGTCCACACATGGGGTCAGTGAAAGATGTGACAGAGGAGACCTCACCCTGTTCCTCTGCAGGGCTGTGACTGGAGCTGTGGATCAGGACCTTTCTGCAGCTGGAATAAGGTTGTGGTTTTTTTTGCACAGATGTCATGTGATTCTATGACATGTAGGGTGACGTGCGTTCATGCTTTGTTCTACATTTGGCCTCCCTCAAATTCTCATTTTTTTGCTATCAGATTGGAACGTTGCTCTTTACATTCAGAGAGTGAGTTACACACAGACGGAGATAACTTTGAAAGAACATTTTTTTTTTTTACTTTTGATGGATTGGTTTTTCTCTCAATGCACAGAATCCGTCTTGTCAGTTTTCAGGTTTTTACAAATCAAATGAAGCCACTAATCACACACACACGCAGAGATTTGTAAAAAACTCCGCTGTAGGTTAATACTTGGTGACTGACAGTCGGCCATTGTCAGGCGTGTGAGCGGCTGGGTTTGTCAGGCTGTTGAATGGAGCTGCAGAATAAGCCGACTTGGCTCATGGACTCTGGGTGAACTCGCATGCCCCAGTCGTCTGTCTGACACCGAAGAATCAGCGCTGATCCACTTCGTGTTTGGCATTAATATCGTGGAACACCCAGCTGTTGTTACAATGCTGCTGCGTGCCGCTTCAAGTTTGGCTATTCCAATGGTGAGAAAAATCATGAAACTCATTCTTTGAACCGGGGATTCTCAACCTTGAGGTCAGGACCTGATTTAGGGCCACAAGACTCTGGGAGGGGCCCGCCAGCTGCCTTCGAGAAACTACAATTTTTATTTATTTTTTAGCAATTTGAGCCCATTTTTGCTTATTTTTACCCTTTTTTTGTAACTACACCAAACACCACTTTTTCTTACAATGTTTTTGCTCCTTTCAATGCATTTTTGCAGCATTACTCCCATTTCTGCCACTTCGCCATCAAATTTCAATGCCTTTACTGCACATTTTTTCCACTTTCAAGACATTTTCGGCACTTATAAACCCTTTCCACCACTTTTACCACCTAATGTCACATATTGTTCACCCATTATTGTCACTTTCAACCTCTTTTTACCATATTTCATGCTTATTTTTTCTCAATTTAAACACATTCCCAACTTGTCATGCCAATTATTTGCCAGTTTAAACTAACTTTCCATTAATTTTTAAATTCCATTACCCAATTCATATTCTGTCTGTTTTTGGCCAAAATTATTTTAATTATCAAGCAATTTCTGTGGTTTTTTAAAGTACCATTTTGCTATCTTTTACACCATTTAAGGTTAATTTCTGATTAAAAGAAGGATTTACGTCTTTAAGATGACTATATACTATGGTGAACATAATAATGAACTTCCTGGATATTATTAGTGGATATTATTCAGATAAATAAATAAATGTGTTTATCACAGATTCATAGAACAATGGACCATCATTTTACTGACTTTATGGATGGGCCCCAAACATCTCTCCCCTTTATTCCCCCTTATAGATGGCCCAGTCTCCACATGACTGTTCTTCTATATTCATGTCTGTTTTCAACCACGTTCAGGTACAGTGGGGGTCCCCACTCTCTGGAACCTTTATTTTGGGGTCACGGGCTGAGAACCACTGCTTTAAAGCAATCATTCACCAGATTTGGTGTAGAAATTGATTCAGATGTTACTTACCACATGCCTACTGGTTTAATTTACAGTGAAACATGCATTATTCGCAGCTATGGTTTTAACTCCTGAAATAATTTTCACAGTGATGAGAGTGAAATACCGAGAAACCAGAGGCTGCGAGTATCATAGCCTGTGGTGCCAAAGTCAGTCCACTGTTTAATATCTTATTTTTATTGCCTTAAGATTTAATGAGCTCTTGTGGCCACTGAAAGCTCATTTTATAGTCATAGTTAATAGGTTTCTCACCATGCTCCATTAACATTTTTGTTATTGAAAGAATTGGATGCGAGTATTGAGTAACGTTTAAGACTTAAAGCAAGAGTACTTAAAAATCCATTTGAAGGGTCTCTCTTGAGTGTTTGCTTCAGTGTTTTATGTGATTTTACTCTTGGCCTGCGTCCACATTACGAAATAATGCAGTTCAAGGCCAACCAGCACACAGACCTTCACTATATAACACGGTTATTCGCGTCAGACATTTGGTGATGGATCTCATCTGTTGTTGGGTGTTTGCAGCTGTACGGAGCTGATAATGGGGGAAACTTAAATAATACCAGTGATTGGATGGTATTTTTAGCTCACTGTGGCTAGTGGTTTACCATGCGTACTATCCACTTTTCACGCACAATTTGCTGTCGATTAATTTTTCTTTATTTACATTTCCTTTGATTAAAACTGACTGCATGTATAGTATCTCTTGGACAACATTTACAAGGCTTATCATTAAGGAATAACTAAACCACAAAACCACTTTTCAAAGTATTTCAATTTGGTGCATTTTGTCATAAAAATGTAAGAGTGACTGCCCTCTATGGGTTGAAACCCAAATATTACAATAATGGTGGTTCGGGACACTTGGTGGCTTCTTACGTCACAAATAGGCTCCGCCCCTCCTAAAAACTATCACCTGTGCACTCGGCAATCTGTGGTGTGTAGGTTGGATTGATAGAATTGTAAATAAAGAGTTATATTGAGTATTGAGTTGATAGTTAGCATGGCATAGATTATTCTTTGGTGATTTCATAGTACAGACTGGGCGTGTCTTAACTGCTCCAGGAGCTCCGCCCATAATTAAGGCATTTTTTTAATTTCTAGACTAGACGTACATTGACCATCACCTCTGGGATTTAGTTACTCTTTAAATTGTCAACTCAAGGTTATGTGTAACACCTATGTTTGGCCCTGTAGAACAGAAGAATCATCTTAGAATACAATAGAATAGAAAAGAAGCTTTTATTGTCATTGTAAAACACATACAACGAAATTAAGGTGCTCTCCAAGAATGACAAATTAGGAATGACATGACGCACTTAAATAATATATTGGAAAAATGAATATATATAAATATAGAATAATATAATACAACCTACTTACCGCATATGTAAGTTGCAAAGGTGTGAACAAGCAGAACGAGTTTTACCTTCAAGTTTCAAAACGGATAATGTCATGCAGTGTCTGGATTGCTAAAATAAACAAATAAGATTATATGTTAGGACTGTTAGACCTTTTGATGTGTTTCGCTGTCTGTTTGTATGGTTTTTATGGACCCCGAGTCAGAAAATCTATCTGTCTAATAATAAAATCAGTATTTTTAAGTCTGGCCATGAGACAAAAATGCTGTTTATTCACAGGAAGCCCATACAAAGAGTTGTTTCTGTGGATCACAATGATGCACGGTGGAGGTTCTTCACAAGTCTGGCTGGATTTCTACAGATGTAGTTCAGGATTTATTGGTTCTACATCAAATGTAGTACCGTCTGGGAGGTCTCACTCTCCATCTCACTCAATGGCCTAACTGATTTAAGGATGGATTGTGAACGGTATGTGTGTCTTAAGTTGTGGCCTGGAAAGTTTGCAGTTATTGTCGTTAAGATGGATCTACAAAAATTTCTGCAGCAGGACAATTGTAACATACAGGCAATTGAAGTATTGGTTCGGCTGCCACAAAGCACATACTTTAACGTCACAATGTCGTTGTGGGATTGTACGAGACAGGCGGATTTCAGAAGGCCTTAAACTGCTGAAGATCTGCAAGTTGTTCTCAAAGATTCTTGGAACAAGCTGCAGAAGTTTCTCGAAGATCTGTAGAACACAGAAACCTGTAAAGCAGTGCAAACTGAACTGCCTTCATGCATAACACGACCCAGCAGCTACCTCACCGTCCTTTCCATGACCCATAATTCCTTTCTTCCTGCCTACCTACCTCTTAAAGATTAACGGAGTGCTTACTACCTGTCCACCTGCTCCAGGCATCATATTTACAGGCACCGGGTAATCCCGTGGGTCTAGTGGATTTTCAAATCCTTGAAAACAGAAGTGGAGAGCCCGGCCAGGCTCGGGGTACTCAGCTTTCAGGCGAATCTCTTAGTAGAACGTCTATTGTTCAACCTGGGGGGCCACCTGTATCAATGTCACCTATTATTGTACCAAATGTGACTTATTTGGATATTATGTTCTCGTCTTTTGACTTTTAAATTCTCTTCCCAGGTTAAAGACAAGGCAACAGATTACAAAATAGAAGCCTTATGCTTTTGTTTTTGGCAGTCGGTGTTTTTTTTTTTTAAGAGGTCGTGTCCTTGTTCAACAGCACATAGTAGCGTTTAGTAGTGGTACATGATTACCAATGGGCCGTATATGAAGCTTAATTTCCCTCTCTCTGACTTCAAGTAATCCCCTCTGGATCTTTTTAGTGTCACCCAAATATTTTAAGCCAACGTGGAACCTGCCAAAGATGAAGCTACTGTTTCACGATCCAATGACAATGGGAAGGCTGCTTTGCACATTTTGATGGTTTTGGTTTGCAGAAGCAATTTTAGCGCTATCTGATGGAAACCCAAGATGTTGGTGTAAGTCAATTTCTCAGAGGGTTGTGCTTCTTTTGAAAGCAATTTTGAAATTGTACCAAAAACCTCTTGACAGACAACTGCGATCTCAAAGCCGTTGAAGAGTCTATTGGGAGGGTTTGGACTCCGAAAACATTTTTCGGGATCCAAAATTATTCAGTTTTATCATTTGTGGTTGCTCATAAAAAGATAATCGAAGTACTTAGGCGCCTTGAAAACCAATGATAAGGAGAATATTGTATTTCCATAAGTTAAAACATGTGGCTGTAATGTAATTCTGTTCATTTGGCTATTTCTGTATCCATCCAGGCTTGGTAACTTGACGCGCCACAATTTTTTAGCTAGAGAGCTTTCCAATGCTAAATAATAAATAATTTAATCATTATTCCACTGTCATTAGTCACGTAACATAACCTTAAAGTTTTCTAAAAAAAAAAAACAGTGTGCCCAAAGCTCCGTTAGCATGCTAGTGCTACTAGGTACTGTAAATCTCATGAGTGTACCTCAGGAAGTGTTTAGCAATGACCCTTATTTCCTTTGTAAAGTAATCAAGGCTAATTTTCTCACATGGGGAATAACAATATTAATAATTATTAATATCCTACTATGCCACGCCACTCTTAATATGTGTACACAGTGAACTTTGTATGGGAAACATGGATGGATATTCAATTCTTTGACTGCCTGTTGAAAGTATATACAGTATGTTGTTATACTGGTGTTACTTGGAGTGAGTGCAGTATTGCATTGATATTTGAATTATACTGTACATACTGCCAGGTGCATTCTGTGAACAAGCTAAAAACAACATAGAAGCATATGATCCACCCTTAGCCTCACGTCAAAGAGAAAATAGGCCTATTTATTCAACAAGTAGCAGCACTATTACCTAAGGTTGCTAAGAAATCGCTTCACTTTTTAGTACAAAATTATTCTCACACAAATGTGCCTCCGAATCTTTTCATAAATAACAAGGTTTAACTCTGACAGTGTACATCTTACTTACAGGATGTCATGTGATAAAAGTCTAATCCTACTTTGTCCTTGGTAGACTAGAAGAAGACAGAAGCCAGGTCAAGCTGCCCTAGAGCTTAAAGTGATAGAAAATCAGAAATGTCTTCCATATCTGAAATGTTTTTTACAGGAAACCTCCTGTGTGAGGATTTGGCTCGCATTTTTCTGAGAGGGGAAGGGCAGGGAGAGTCCTCCAGCGTTCCTTAGTGGGCTTGTGTAGTTGCTGTGCCTGCCAGTACCAATCCCTGGTCCCTGCTGAGATGACCCTGGGCACATGATCCAGCTGTGCAAACACAGCTGCTTTGCTATAAGCGCTCGCCCGCACGCACATACAGGCATGGGCGTATTAGCCAACGTGTATCATCTACCATGCTTTGAATCGTTGGTTTTGTTTCATTTTGGCTACTCTCCAGTCTAGAGATACATTACCAGGTAGAAAGAGGCTGATCTATGGGCTTTACTCTACCATCTCATTGGATGTTTCTATCTCAGCGTCAGTGTTTGGTTAAAAAAAAAAGAAAAAAAAAAAAAAAAGTAGTATCTTCAAAGGCAGCTTGTTTGAGGTTTTCAATTACAGGGTGATAACCAATAAACAACAAGCACATGCAGGTCAAAGTCGTGATGAATGCCCAATCCGAGGGCCACGTTATCAACATTCACGTGAGCATTTAGAATAATGACCAATCTGATTGTTATTACAAAAGAACAAATGTTTTTGTATCTTTTTGCAAATGTTCTTTTTTGATGGTTTTTGTGTATTTCTTTTAGTTTCTGAGTACCTTTTTTGTATTTTTTTTGTCGCTAAGTATATTTTTCTGCTATTTCTTGTGTTTTTGTGTCCGTCTTGTGTTTTTCTGGTGTAATTTTGTTGTGATTTTGTGTATTTTGCTTGTCCTGTGTTTTTTTTGTGTGTGTGTTTTTGGATCAATTTCGTGTCCTAATTTTTGAGGCCGCATAAACATAGATGGAGGGTCACATGTGGCTATGTCAACGTGAGACTTTCTCTGTGTGATTGGAGATAAATTTTAAGTAGGTGTGGTTAATATTGTTTTAAAAGATCTCTGATCTGTACATTGCGTGTGCGTTTGTACGCGACATGTCATCTTCTGACTTCTGGCTGTATTCTTGGTTAACATTAAATTATAAATTATAAAAAACAAAGTGATTGAAAAGGAGGCTCAACCCTTGTGTGACGCATGGTTTTATGATTATCTTTTTCGCTGAATAGATCACCTTAGAAATGTAACCTCTGAAGAGATGAGTCACCAGTTGAAACGTTGAACTGGAACACGTTGAAACCTTGTACAACTTACACGCCATGACACCAAATATTTTTCCTTCCTCCCTTTTACATGTGTCGTTGTCTTCATGCAGCGGGTAAAAGGGTTTTGTCTCTCACGTGGTGCAGATACGTGACACGTATCAACCTGTGTAAGGTGACGTCTCCATGCACCTGCACTTAAACCAAAACAGACGGGAGAGGTTTGTCAGTAACTTTTTGTTCCTCTCTTGTGCAAATCAATGCGAACATTTTTCACTTTGGGTGTCTGAAAGATGCACAATTAAACAGTCAGCGGTTTAAAACATTCGAACATTTTATTCTTTGATACAAATCAATATGCAGGACCGTACTTGCAAAAAAACAAGATGTTCTTCTTTATAAAGTAAACCTGGTGCCACGAGGGAAGAAAAGTGTGGATGTTTTCATTAGTTTGACAAGTTCCCGTTGCAGACATTTACCAACATTGTTAATCCCAATGGCTGCAGAATTGACTTTACAACAAATGAAAATATTCAATAATAATCTTTTATTGTCCACGTCAGTGCGATGCAACTCATAATCACTACATTTTTGGAATAAAATGTCTATTTTGTAGTTGTGGTGTGTTTGGGAAAGTGTAGTGAAGCCCTAAAAAGGTTTTCTTAATCACTGAATCGTTAAGTTGAAATATAAATTATTATTTTTGTGATCGATTAATCTATCCATCTCTGAATCGGATAATCATATAAGGAAAAAAAAATGATGCTCCTTTTATGCTTTATGATCTTATTCCGTAAATAAAAGATTTGCGTCACACAAAAATCTTTTTGAGCTCTTGTTTTATTGTGCAAAACAAATTAACAAACAAGAATCTACCAAAATATTAACACATGACCTTTTAAATAGGTGTTATCGTACTTAATAAGTGATATTTAAACAAGCAATGTTAAAAAAACAAACATGAAAACCCACATCTATTTGTTGAGCATAGTAAAACAACAATACAAATAGATAAAATATGACATTTAAATTAAACTTTACATTTTTTGGATGTAATAATGTACAAAGCTTGTTGCTATGCTTTAACACTGATATCTGTTTGGGGTGTGTCCAACCACAAAATAATGTAATAACAAATACAGCTTCCTTTAGGCATTAAGTAAAAAACAACAGAACATTCTTTTTCAAGTAATCATTGCCATTCATTTTGAAGTGTTTTCTTAATCTTTATCTATATTTATAATAAATAAAGGCAAAAACCCTTACATGGGCGTGCTGAAACACATGGGGAGTTAAACAAACACAATCCATACTGCAGACTCTCACTTGATGTCGGATAATTCTCCGATGGCGTGTTTTGAGATTTTACAAGGCGCCTCCAATCTGTCTCTCTAATATTGGTATGCGGTGGCTAAAATGTGCCAACTCACCCCTTTACCCACGTTTCCACCCGACACACTCTTTCTTTCTTTTTTCAAACATCACATTGGCTTTGTCCCAGATGTCAGCAGTCGTTCGTCAAACCGCTCCCTCTCGTTTGTAATTACACAAGTATGACAGCGATGCTGGAATCATTTTCCTTGATGCGCTCTCATTGTCACAAGCCTCTGCAATCATTCTCCATTATTGGCATTAACTGCGGAGCCTCAGCACACTTATTTCAGCTATCTAACCCCCCTGAACTGATTCTTTCTAAACCCACATCCATCGCAGGTATTGTCATGGTCTTTTCAACTTTTCTGAGTTATCGTTTTCTGCTCTTTTACTCAACAAAGCACCTTTCACAGTAATTATCCGTCAGACTCCCTGAAAAATGACCTGCTCTGCATTCTTTGGATGTTGACATGACATTGAACCGACACATCCAAACTCTCAGTGACTGCATCATCTTTGATGAGGGAAACGTATGTTGAAAGCACTTTTCTCTGCAGTCTATGTAAGATTCCCTCCAGGCCAATGTGGTCTTCAGAGGAGCTTGGACAAATTGTTTGTTAGGCTGCTGGAGTGTGGGGATGAGTTGGGATGTCTAAGAACAGTCTACAGTTAAGATTAAATGGTGAACACACAGCAATCAGATCAATTTAAATGTCTATCTGAAATAATCAAATTTAAAGGGCCCATGTTATGCTAAATGGACTTTTCTGTGCTTTAAACATCATAAAGTGCTATATGGGCTTCATACACATGCCCAAAGTGGTTTTTTTCATTGATTCCCTCAATCGTTAGTTAGAGGGTGATTTGCTCCTTTCTTACTGCAGGGTGAGCCCAAACACCTCACTCCAATTTGATGACGTGTTCCCACTTTGATGACGACTTTAACACAGCACTGAGCTGGAGAAACCGCGCCTCCAGGAAGCTCTCTGCCATGATTGACATGTAAACACACACACCCACGAAGGTGAGCGTGTCTGTGTTATGTATGTACTTTCTACAGTCTATGTATGTGCCGGTGAACGCCCCGCCCCCACACTCTGTCTCGTGTTTTTGAGCAGCATGAGCTTGGCTACAGAATGGGTGGGAGGAGGGCGGGCCGTCCTCTGGCCCTACGTAACCATGCGGGGAGGAGGAAGTCAGTGTCGAGTCTATTGGCACGCCCACTCATGAATATGCTTAAGTAGGCCGCAAATCAGCCTGTTTGTGTAGAGTTGCTCAGAAAGTGACTTTTCAGAGGTTAAAACTCTGGAGATGGGTGAAAAATAGCATGATATGGGACCTTTAACTGAAGCATTGCTGATTCCTTATTTGTCCACAGAAAAATAGTCGTATTAAAATACTTTATATATGATGGGGGTGGGACAGTGTTTTCCCTTCAGATCGTGACATGCTAACTTCCTCTACCCTCTGTTGTTGTTGTTTTTCTAGTAATCTAGACTATAACCACTGGTCTATCCAGTGGTTCCCAAACTTTTCACAGTCCCGTACCCCTTCAGACATTTAATCTTATGCCATGTACCCCCTACTTCTGCACACTTAAAAAATATAATAATGAAATGCAGTGTTTTTCAACCTTGGCGTCATTACTCATTGTGTGGTCGCCTGGAATTCAAATAGGATCCCCTGAAATGTCTAATAATTTAAAATTAAAAATAAACAAAACATACTGAATAAATTTTTTTTTTAAAATGTTTTAATTATTATTCTTTTTCAAATTTTAACATCGCACGCACGCACGCACGCACGCACGCACGCACGCACGCACACACACACACACACACACACACACACACACACACACACTTGTGTGATATTAAAATTGGTTCATGAGCCAAAAAAATTAATAATGTAATGCCATATACAATGTAGCCCTACAGTGAAATGTATTTCTAAATTTGACTTATCCTGTTGAGTAATAATAATAATAATAAAAAAAAAAAAATCTGTTATCACGATTAGTCTTACATCGGCTAATGTGTAATTTGTGGCAATGCATGGAGGCTCCTGACTGCTGGTTGATTTACAGTATATTCTATTTTCCAAATTTTATTTTTTATTCATGTACTCTCTATGACAATTTGCGTACCCGTACTCCACTTTGGGAACCGAGGCTATAGACTGTTCATTTTTTTAAAAAGGATGTAATGATGATGATGACTGTTCTAGCTTCAGACTTGCATAATCTATCAGTTTAGCGGTCGCACTTTTTAAAGGAAAAATCTTTATTTATTTGATTGTGTTTTTTTTTGATAATAGTTTTATATTCTGTTTTAAATGTGTAAAGCTAGGGATGTAAGGATTCAATCAACTCCCGATACGATTCGATTCACGATACTGGGTTTACGATATGATTCTCTCATGATTTAATTTACAAAATGGGACTGTCGTCAAATGATGACTGAAAAATATTCCGTTAGAAAATACTGTATTATTTTCCTTTTATTTTTCATTGTCAAAAGAATCTCTTTATAAACTATTCAAAACAATGCAATTTAACTAAAAATAAATCTTGAATGAAATAACTAAAGGAATAATACAAATGAAGAAGAAACCTATTGATTTAAATTCTGGTTCTATAGTAAACAATGCAAAACTGCATAATAGTTATTTTTCTTTTTAAAAGTGCAGCTGAAAATGTATTTTGTGCCTTAACAATTGGACTTAAAAAGAAGTCATTGCACTGATTTATGTCAGATATTTTGTTGGACCAGCAGAGGGCGCTGGTAACCCAGTTGTCGGTTGGCATGCAGAAATTCTTGCAGTGAAGAAGAGATGATATGCTAGCAGACAGAGCTAATAGAAAAACGTGACTTTTACAGATATTTACGTAATATTACAGATATTCTTCGGTGCTAAAGGGGTAAGGAATCATTTATGAACATGTTTAAGAGTAGATGGCGGCCAGAAACAAAGTCGTAGCAGATTCCGCCCACTGTGTACACTGCTGGACAGGAGAAGGGATAAATATATATGCTGTTTAAAAAGAGTACTGCGATTCAATTTTCAAAGTATCGATGTCAATCTTGATACCTATGAATCGATTTTTAACTGCCTTACGATTAATCATTACATCCCTATGTAAAGCCTAATCAGAGTCCAATGAATTTGAGTTTAATAAATATAGTCAAAATCATATTAAATAGATAAAATAGTAATTTTCTTTTATCAATCTCGTGAATTCAGTGTTTCGTCCTACCCCTCCTTGTGGACTTTATGAGCAGCAACTCAGCAGAAGAGAAAATTTGCCACAAAATTTTACGAGAACCTGGAGCTGCCGCATCTTCGACCAAATTGTACAAATGTTGACTTGTATATCCCAAGAATGAGCCATGTCACGCCAGAGTAACTAAGTATTGGACATGATAATGAGGTGTGTACATGCAGTCTGATACCACAGTTGGATACCAGTGAGTAAATGTAGCTTCAACCAATCAGATTTGGGTTATCAATCAATCAGTCAGTCAATATCCTCTATTAACCAGGTAAATAAACTCATTGAGATTCAAAACCTCTTTTACAAGCGTTACCAGGCCAAGACGGCAGCACAAGAAAACAGCCAACACACAAAACACACTATAGAAAAACAAGAGTGAGGTATACATGCTTACTCAATGACAATCACAGGATCCAATTAAGCTTATTTCTCTTTCTTGTAAAATGTTCTTGAATTCCCACAGAGTTACAAGGTGTGTGTGATCAGACAGTTTGTTTGTGAAAGGTCAATGTCAGCTGTGTAGACATATTTTATGGTCAGAGAGAACAACTTGTGAGCAGCAAAATTGTCCAGAGGAAATGAAAAAATGTATCACTCATGACAGTACGCAGTATTAGTGAAACACAAATGAGTGTTTGTACTCGTATTTACTCTGGAAAAAGTGGTATTAGACATCCTTTGTATTTAGTTTAAAGCTAATCAGGAAACCACTTGACAGACGTCACGTGAAGGTAAGTGTTTCACATCATGACTTCATTGGTGGTGTTTGAGTCCAAATTTGTGGTCATGTGCTCTCAGTCAAATTAAAGATCGGATGAGATGCTTAATAAGCGCTACGCCCCATTTTCTTGCCTAAGTGTTGGAATTAAATGTGATGCCAAATGGGTATTTATGACTGAACTCCTATACGGGTGTTTCATTTTACTGAGTGGTGGTCTTGACCAAGGCGCTTGTTTTTGTGGCTTTTTCATTTACTCTTTATGATCAAGGCTTTGTTCTAAAATGATGGGAAAGTTCTTGGGTTCAAGGCGAATCTTTTTAATCTGACCTTTAGTCTTCTACAGGCAGAGACCCACTGGTGCTCAGAGTTTACTGAGCTCTATTGCAATCACTTCCCATTTGAAAATAAGTTAACCAAACTGATAAGACAAAAATCTAATTCAGGGACAGAGGAGGAATGCTGACAATGAGTTATTTGAGGAAATGTTCTCTCCAGTGTCGACACTGCATTGACAGCGATGGCTAACGGCCAAGGCGAGACGATACTGGCCATGCACATCCAAAGCTCGCTCTGACTTACTTAGGGAGGACTCAAAACGGCAACTGCTACCAAGCGGGATTTAGAAAATGCCAAGAGATGAATGTAAATCATTTTAATGCTCTATAATCTTCCAAATATTTTTGTTTTTAGGCAATATCAGCCCCATGCTTTGGATATTTACTCGGATACAACTTGTACATAGCTCTTCCACAGTGGACTCTGGGAAAGAGATCAGTGTGTGAGATGGAGCATCTCAGTTTCACTGAAGAGGAAAGCAGACATTTAAAAGTTGTAAACTCAACAACAGTTTTATGAGCCTGAATGTTTGCAGTAATGTATCACTCAGAGACTAGCCAGTCAAAAGGATCTTTGGGAGAATTATCAGCAGCAACAAATTCAGTGAGAAAATATGTCCAACATTGTATCTGCACTTTTTTACTTTCCAAATCAGAAGTTTTGACCTCATATAGATCTAGAAACTGCTTTTTGAGCTTGAATTAAATAATATACTGAAAGCTATATCTTCATTTTCACAATATGAACTGAGCTAGAATATTGCAAAATCCCAGCAAACACTTAATTACCACAATCCTCTACATCATATGTGGCGACTTCAGCTGGAATGTATTTATATATGACCTTTTTAATTTAGACTTTTTTTCAAAGGCAAAATACTTTGGCAAAAAACACACGCTGTTGTTAAATGCTTTTGTGTATATTGGCCCAACTTAAAAAAGACTTTGCTCATTTTCTATAGCAGTTCATTCTTTGCAGGCTTTGGCAGGATTAACATTTTCTCTGCACTATAAGGCAGTGACACTGTTTTATACGCATTTGATAGTCTGCTAATGAGCCTTAATGATTAAACACTCACACAGTAGCAGAAAGAGAGTGTGTGTTAGCCTAGCGTAGCTGCTAATGCTACAATAGATCATGCAGTGCACGATGCAAGGCTTAGCTGAGCTGATCAAGTACAATTCACTAAAGCTACGTTCAGACTGCAGGAAAATGAGGGCAAATTTCTGATTTGGTTCTAAATCCAATACGCAAGTTAGATTTTACAATGTTTTTGCGATCTGAACGCTCAGGTTGCATTTATCAGACCTTTACATCATTTCAATAGGATAATTGTCACAATTCTGCATCCAAAAAGGAGCAAAGGGGGGGAAAAAACCAGCTATGGCGGAGGACGGAGTGGAAATTGAGCATTGAGAGGAGAGTGAGGTCTTTGAATGAATGAATATTTGCAGAAGCAAGATGCCTCCATATTTACTTTTGTAAACACTGTGCGTGCCGCGTGGTCAACATATGACCTCAAGACCTTTTTTTTGCACTTCAGAGCCGCATTCAGTCACATTTAGTGTGTGATATGAATGAGCACCTAAACAAAATTCAGATTTCTGACCCTACCCAGCTCTCTTGTTTCTCTCCAGTGAGATCCTTATTGATAAATGGTTGCCAGTGCTATGCTCCTGCTCAAAAGAAAAAAAACTATAAGTAAGACTTGCATAAAGCTCATCTTTCTAGTAAACGTCCAAATTCTTTCCACTTTTTGCTCAGTCTGTACCTTACGTCCAACACAGTTGAAAAATGGAGTGTGAATTATTGGGCTACTTTAAGATGCCACGCTGCAGGCAGGGCAACTTTTCATTATTTCTCCTGCTGCCAGCCGGATGAGATCAGGGCTGGAGAATGCTTTTGGGAATGGAAATAAGGATTGTTCAATGGTCAGGCTAGTCTGCAAATGAAGGGCTCGATTTGAATCAGCGGTGGATCGCACCACTGATTCGATGCAAACCGCAGACATTGCAGAAGAAAGCACTGGGCCTTTCAGAGCAAGTTAGCGAAAAAGGTTTGGGAAACTCTCCTTTCTGTGGTGTGAAAGTAGGGTCTTCACAGATCACAGGGTCTCTATTGCTCACGTTTCACTATTAAAAAGGCTTGCAGTCGGACCCCCGGACCTCCCACCACCCCTCAGTTTAATTTGTTTGGCTCTCAATGATGCATGGTCCCAGTTCAGGCCAACAGGTTTGTTCTTTGTCGTTCTCACAGAAAACAACGGTTTGTGGGATCGACTTCTGGGGGGTCTGGCATCGACTACATATGCAAATTTAATGAAGGAATCCATGTTTGGGCCAATGCCACAGTTAATTCTGCAGAAGCCTGCAATGGCATGTTTTTTTAGTTTTTTGTTGAAAAATGAATCAAATATGAGAAACGGGCACATCCTTGATGAGTGGAGTTTGATGTTTTGGCTTTCAAAATCCAAAAAGTCTGAACTGAAGATTTATGCTCAGGAAATGAACACAGATAATGGATATTTTTCCATCACAACAACACAAAACAGGAGAATAATATGGACTGTGCCATCTAAAAATCTTTTTGCATTAGTCTTTTGATCTCGTCTGAGTTCCTGTAAGTGGCTGAAAACTAAAGACGTCAATGCAGCTGGATCAAATCTGGTCATTTGCATCTTTTTTTCAGATTTCCTCACAGAAAGTGGTTCTTCAAATGTGTTGCACAAGAAAATATCTAGGATGTTGCTGCACGTTTTAGATTAAACCTCCCAGCTTTTTTCACTGGTGGTTTATGTTTGTGAGAGGAGAAAAAGGAGCGCAGCTCCTCACTTCACCAAGCAGTGAAACTCACCGAGTTGGATGTGTCGCTGGTGGGTGAATGCAGCATGAGCCAATCAGGACGCAGAACACAATGCGCGTTCATACGCTGTAAAAAAATGCATGCAAAATTACACTGTAAAAAACACAGAGGCTGCGAAAGGTGAACCGCGATATAGTGAGGGACTACTGTATATGTGTAACAGATTTAGGAGACTAAAAACTCTTTTGATAAAGCTTGTCATTTAAAATCACTACAGGTACTATTTACACTTACAGTAAATTTCCTAAGTGGGTGGAAGTCTTGAAATACATTGAAATTAAGAGGTTCTATACTTTGTTATACTTGCACAAAATGTTGAGTCTTGCCTGACGAAAGTGGCCCAAAGGGAGATATTTGAAAGACCTGTATTGTCAGTGTAATAAAAACCAAATTTTTAGCTCCACTCCGATGTTTCCTCTGTGCCGACATCAGTTGATTGTCTTTCTTGAGCTTTTCCCAGATGCGGTCATACCCTCATGTCTTGTCACGTTGCTTTCATTGTGTATCATTGAGGAAACTCATAGGAGAATGCCTTTGTTTTTCTGCAGCTGCTTCACACTGTAAGGGTCAGTAGCTCATCTGGCTTCAATCATTGCACTTTACAGTTAATTCCAAACGCCTGTTGTAACATTCTTTTGGATCCGTCACAACCACAAATATCCGTTTATGGGTTTGTTTTTCATTGTCATTGTTTGTTTTTTATTAATCCCCTGTGTCGATCTTACTTAAAATTTTCTGTCTTTTTTTTTTTCTGGCACTGGAGATGTTATTTAGTTCTGTTCCCTTAACTCTTCTTTCGTGTTTTCAGAGTTTGGTCATGGTTTCGCCTGCTCCTTCTGTTCAGTCTCCGTCTGGCCTTGATGTTTTCGGATGTTGTCAGTCTGTTGCATTTCAGTTCTAACTCGGATTGTTACTTTGTTTGTAGATATGCATGGTTTGTTAAATTATTTGTTATTGTTGGATCAGACTCCTTTTTTCTCTGAAATGTCCTGTTGTTGTTTTTAGTATCTGTTTTATGGATAATGACAATTCTGTGCTTGAAAGTTAGTTTGCTTATCACATCTATGTCCTTCGTTCCAATTCCAATGAAATATTGACTATGTATCCCAGAATTGGTAAAGTTCAAGCTTGACTACAATGTAAGTAGGTAGTAGTACTTGCAGTTGTTTAGATTAAGCAGGTGATGATGTTATCTGATGATCAAGTTCTGATGGTGTTGGTAGTTGCAACAGTAGATGTTAATAATGAAGAACAATTGCAAAGCTTATTTAAGGTATTGTGGGTTTTATTTATTTACATTAAACAAATGTTTCATATTAACTTTTGTCTACATCAGTGATGGCATTAACACTTTAACTATAGTGTCTCTTCTTTGAATTTTACTCAGTATTGTCACTGGCTGTCTTACTCTTTTAATTACCCCTAAATGAACTATGTGTACAACACACATTTTGGATAATGTGTCACAGATATAATAACCAATATTCTGTCCAATATTTTCCATTGTATATCTTCTTTCTCATCACAATTGCTGTTGGAAAATAAATTAAAGTTTGATGATCTATCTCACAGGTGAACAAGGACTGTTAATATTTCATTCCGCATGCTTTCTATCCTACAGTTGCTTTTTAGATTACTAATGTTGCTTTAAAAATGGCGAGAAAGGCTGCAGTCCATTTACCTTACGAGATGCATGAGCATTAAATCAAACGAACATTTCATTCATAGCAGATTTAGGATTATTGTTATTTTTAGTTGTATCTCGTTTCCAGCTGATTTTCTGTGTCTAATCAGCACCTTAACCTGGGTTTCAGAAGCATTATCATGCCCCTGAGGGGTCCCGGGTCCATCGGCATATGAGAGCTGCTCTAATTGTTGTGGTTTCAGTCTTGGCTCCCAGTGCTGCCATCTGAGCTGTCAGAGGTCCTCGTTTAAAACCTTCTCGTCAATTTTAAGAGTCGCTTTTATCTGAACAAGGAAACCACACGTCTGCTGCAGAGATTAATGCTTTGGTGAAAGTACTTTAGCAGCTAGTGTCACCGCTGGTGAATGGAATACAAAGTCTTCTCCAGTGGATTTCACTACTTAGTCTGTATTGATAGTTTGTCAAAGCCACAACATGATATTTATTGTTCCAAACTGATTCCTATCAGCGGTTACTGTGTCTATCCGTTAGTTGCACTCGCTTACCACGTCAGGTTATAGTTGTACATTATAGGTAGCTCGAGCTGCATGGGGCCCTCGGTCTAAATTTGTACGACCCCCAAACCAAATCCCCAATTATGGTATTTTAAGTTGGAAGGAATATAATTCCCAACACGACGCACAAAATCACTCCCAAAACACACAAATTGACAGAAAAATGCTCAACAACCACTTAAACAAACAAAATGACTATGAAAACACAAAAACAACAACAACACATTGTAGAATAGCTCCAAAGACACACAAACTGTCAACAAAATTACACAAAATGACAGGAAAGTACAGAAAACCACAACAAAAATACAGAGTGACCCCAAAACTGCACAAATCGACAACATAAATGACAGAAAAATTCTCAAAATTACAACAAGAATGCAAAAAATTACCAAAACACACTAAATGACTAAAAACTAAGAAAAACAAAAAAAAGACAAAACCCTTTTTTCCCCTTTATTAATGCTCCGATTGGTCAATATTCTAAATGCCGACATAAATGTTGATAGTGTGGCCCTCGGATCAGATACAATCACATTTTTGTGGTCCCCGCTGTGATAGTGTTGCCCAACCCTGCTGTTAGCGTTCTGTGTTCTAAAGCTTATTTCCCCGTGCATCGCTAAGGAACCATACATCATTATGAGACATTTAAACCTAAGTGAAACAAATTGCAAATACAGACAGTGCTTGGAAAGTTTTCCATCTATCAGTGATAGATTTGTTTTCCCTTCCTCGAGGCTTCTCTTTCCTTGAGCTGCTCATGGATGAAAGGTGGTGGGAGTTGAAGTTTGCAGCAATGGAGACAAAATGAGTTCCTGCGTCGCTCGCTTTGTATAGACTCCCTTTAGAAGACACAGAGCAGTAAATCAAGGCCGATGAATCTGGCACTGCAACTAGCGAGATGGTACATCTTCAGAAGCTCCGAGGAAGAAGAATAGCGTACTAAACAATCCGTCAGACACAAGAGAACGTGATGAAAGTTGTTGTTTCACTTTTATGTAGTTCTCTGAAAGAATTTAGTCATGGAAACCTGCATGCAGGTATTCTGTGCTCATGCCTGAAGGGAAAACTTTTGACTCCTTTGCACCAAAGAGTGTCTTATGGCCCCAAATCTTGCCAAGGTTCTGTCGATGCCTTCATAACTCCCATTTTTATCAGTCTTTACACACTGAACTACTAATATCATTCAAAGGGCTCTGAATATCACGGTTCTTATATTTTGAGTGGATAAATCATATACCAGACCAGTGGGTGAAGGCCAAGAAGTAAACCCTGTGAAAGTCCTTGGACCAGAGGAGCGGCACCTTGATTTCTTTCCCCATGAAAGAGTAGGGAGGATGAAATAAACACCACAATGTTTCTTTCCACAAAATGTGTTAAATGAAAGCTCACAAAGGTTTCACTGAAAGCAGATTAGCAAAAATATCTTTTCATCTTGGGTTTCACTCGCACAGAGTTTGCCAAAAGCGGGGCGTCCTTATCTAAACATCAGAAAGGAATTGTATTAATCAAAGAAAGCAGAGCATGACCTGCACGCCTAGTTGCTGGAGTCGTGTAACTTGGTAAAAAAGTCGCTCAACTTTTTCACAGTTTCCACCCAAACAGTGGAAGCTGGCACCACAGTATGGGAACGTTCAATTATGATATCAGGTTGGATGTTATTGCTGTTGATTGTGTGCTTTTTGAAGACCCGGTTTGCCCCGGAGTTCACTTCCTTTCCTCTCCCATGCTTCAGACGCGCTTTTTGAAATCCAACCTGACTTGGAGGTTAATGAATCACCGCTTTGGTTCCCTGTATTACTTCCACTCAGGCACAGCGTGACACTGACACTGACACACACACACACACACACACACACACACACACACATTGAAACTGCCTTTGAGACTAATGCATAATTTTCAAGATTTCATTTCCATTTGGAGTTCAAAAACCCATGACCCCACAAACTAGGGGTGTGTGTTTTCTTAACCTCTGTCATGTTCATTGGACAAAAACGTCTGTTAGTTCATACGGGCAAAAGAATCGACATATTTTAGATTCCACTGAGAAAAGAGGCTTCATGTCAGGATGGTAAATTAAACAGTAAAAGAATTAACCTGCAGTTCACATGACTCTAAACCATAAACAAGCCTTAACAGTTTGAGTTGTGCATTTTAGGTGAAGAATTTATCTGAAATCTCTCTTCCTTTCACTTAATGGGGACTTTTTTTTTTGGCTGAAGTCACGATAACGAGAAAGTCATGATGTCAGAATTGTCAAAATGCAATGCCTGCGGGCCAGATCTTGTACTGTGGGAGGAAGCTGGAGTACCTGGAGAAAACCCACACAAGTATGGAGAAACAAGCAAATTCTACACAGAATGTTCCCAACGGAACCATTTGGGAATCAGACTAAGACGTTCCTGCTGTAAGACAGATAAAGGCTTCACACTGGCTCACGGTGCTGCCCATAAAACATAAAGTTCCGGTACAACTTTAATACAAGGTTATTACGAGATTACAATATAATTTAGTAGACAATATTATTCAAATGATCTCAGGTGTGTTCATTGTAAACCCAGTCAATAAAGAATCAATTTTTTTGATTGATTAGTCCATGCAGGAAGACTCCTCTTTAAATTAATTTCTAAAATAAAATTAAATCAATAAAGTAATCATCTTACATTTGCACACTCATGCATTAAATAACTAATTCCGGCACAAGTTGTTGGTAATAAAAGTGTTTAAAACTATACGATACTTTTCCTTTCTGCGTAACTCAGAACTGGGGTTCAACTGGGGTCCAAATCTGGCCCTTTGGCCTGGTTCTCAACTGGTCTCACCCTGCGACCCAATTTTGCCACCGTCATTAAATCGCGACCCACTTTTCTTTTTTTTTTTTTAAGAATTCAACCAACCAAGTTTAATCTCATTAATCCATATAGACTTTTTTCTAAACATAAATCTATATATTTGCCTGTGCAACAAGCATTTCACAACAGGCCTGTCAAAAGAAAGGTTTCTTTCAAAATAAAAGACAAGTCCAACCCAACATGAGAGACATTAAGTATTTATTTATTTTTGACCAGCTGTCCGCGACCCACCCAGTACAGGTCCGCGACCCACTTTTGGGTCCCGACCCACCAGTTGTAAATCACTGCTTTAACTCATCTCTCTTATTTCTGAATTTCCCCCATTGTCCGACTACAACAATTTGCTCGGAATAGTGTGAAAAAACTATAGATCATAAACATAGAATGATTGAGTGATAACACACATTTTAAATAATCAAATTTTGTAAATAAGTGTCTCATGAATAGATTTATTTCAATAGTTTTTTTTTTGTTTTTTTTAGCATTTCTGGTCATCTCACGAATGGTGTGTTTTAAGTTCATGTTCTAATCAAAATCATTACCATCATCATTATACTGATTACAATTTGAACTAAAAATTTTACATTATAAACCGCCATTTTTTTTAATGTTTTCATTTGTTAATTTTCAACTCTCTCTCTAAAGTACCCCCCTGTCTTGCCATCGCGTACCCCCATTTGAGAAACACTGCTTTAGCAAGAGAAAGTAGAAATGACAGAGAAAACAACAATTCATTTGTCAAAGACCAAGCAATTCAGTTGTAGATATCTCGATCCCTTTAAATTGACAAATATAATGAAATTCCACTGTAGGCAATTTTATTTTGCCTATATTAAACAACAATACTCAAAAGTTCTCCAGTCTTATGAATACCTGCAATTTCCCACAGACGTTCCCAAATAATTCTCCAGTATTAGAAAAAAAAATTAAAAAAAATTGAGAAAATCAAGGAGTCGTCATTTATCACTCAAATATTGGATGTGCCTTACATACTGTATTTAAAAAAAAATGAAATGTGGAACTGCAAATTTGACGGAAAATGTTTAAAAAAAACCAAAAAATTATCAGAAATCTGTGGCCCAGTTGAGATCAAACGGGGTCGTCTTTGGCCCCGGAGAGAAAATGAATTTGAAACCGTTGCGTTGAGATGTATCAACATTTGCCACATCCTAATGTTTCATTGCTGCGGGCGTTTACTGTGGAAGCCTGACATCACACACAGCAGGAGACATGAGCTCCACTGGTTCTTTTTACATCTCCAGTGAAGGCGATTGTTGTTTGATTTTTAAGTCTCATCTCAGCGAGGCCTTGTTTAAGCCGTGAGCAAAGACATCTGCTTGCTTAGGTTGTTTTCAGTACGTCATGTTTGAGACACGTGCGCGCTCACACACATAATGCATGGCTGCAGTTTGAACGTTTCTCTTAATGCGTGCATGGCTGACTGACGCTTGCTTTTCCCCCTGAGTTGTGGTCGTGCGAGATTTGTAATTCCCAAAGTTGGTGGCGAGGAGGTATGTGTCATAGCTGTGTTGGTTAAATCAGCTGAGATTTTACAGGTGGCTGCGTTTTGTTTTTTAACATCAGGTCTTTTCAGCAACTTCATACCTAACCGTATACATAAAGTTTTCATTATATTGAACGTTTTTATGCTCTTTCCGTCATGAAAACACCATTTTTTTTTCAATGTAAAAAACACAAAATATGCATTTTTTTTTCCACAAATAAGGTGCAAAGTGGAACATTTGATATGATGTTTTTAACAGCCTTGAGTAGGTCAATAATTGACAGGAACATTGATTTTGAGGCATTATTATTTTTAAAGCTATGAACATTTACTGGGGAAAAAAACCCAAAAAAAAAACGACACTCTTTGAGCTTAGGTACCAAAACGGTACCCTTCATAAAAGTGTCTTCAAAATGTCATATATACATATTTTTTTCCACATCAGATGTTTTCAATAACTTCAGACCTCCCCATGACTATAAAGTTTATCATATATTTTTTTAATACTTCTTTTTCCCCCATTTTTGTCATAAAAACAAACAAAAAATGTAACGAGACAAACGGAAATTACGCATTTTTTCTCCAAAATCAAGGTATTTTGAAGATTGAGGCTTAGATTTATTAGAAATTCATGGGAAAACCACTGTTGCTGTATATGTCAGGATAACAGTATATCCATGAGTGTCGGTACACTTTATATCTCCTGTTCTATACAGCTTGCAATAAAAGTGATCATGGAATTATTGATATTACATGACATTAAAAGAAAAACCTGGCTAATGTTCATACGATTAGTCTTTAAACTGAATGAGATATTGAGAATTCAAAAAACTTGAATAAGCACAAGGTACACGTTGGGTCCCCAAAGGTGCCCCGGGGGTTAAACCAGTGGATGACTCACCCAGTTCCTCATCTTCAGAACAAGAAGCACTTGCTCCAAAACTGAAAACCAGCACCACCCCCTGCACTGTGAAGAACATCAGGAAATATCACCCAAACCCACATTCCCCTGCTCCTCACAGCTTTAGCACATGACCGTGAGGCAGGCAGGCAGTTGACCCGGGTCATTACATGGTGTTTATGACCCACGGAGAGCAGCTGAGGGCCCCTGCGCTGTCATTTTGTCCATCCTCAAGAATGCAGGCCTCACTATGCTGCTAATGGGCCTCATCCAAGATGCCTCTGAACCGCTCCCACCTCCGCCACCACCAATCTCCCATGAAACCACGGGTAGTTAAAGCCAGTGATAAAACATGTCAGAAATGGACAGTTTGCATTACAGTTTTTGTAATTGCGCTATTAAACCCAAAACTCTGTAAACCATGGGATTTGTGTTGACAGTAGACAAACTAGTGTTTAATAAAATATGGGCCATAAGTGTTCAAACCCAGACATAAAAACTTGACTTTAGCTTCTTGTTTGTGAAATAATTTAAACACAGACCATTAAACATTGCATTTTTTGATTGTGGTTTCTCAGCTCTGTATTTAGCGTCCAAAGAGAAGTTTAACACATTCTCATTGGTTCACCAATGATCTTAGGTGCCTTTTGTTTCCCATGTGTTTTACATTTATGTCTTCCATGATCCTATTGGCCACACCGATGATGATCCTGGCGTCTGTTTTTGTCCTCCTTTCTCCCCCAGGTGTCCATGTCATGCACATATGTTATAAGTTAGAACACTTTCGATACGGCTTCTGCAAACACAAATGCTTACATTGCATACATTATATTTCTTAAGCAAATACAGAGATTTTTTTTTTTAGAATATACTTTGTGTTGGCTGAGTAACATGTGCCCTCAAGAAATGTTCCAAAGTATTTGAACTCAGTTGCTGGAGATTTATTTTTTTTCAAATGAGATCCATAGTGTAGGCCTCATCGATCAATAAATCGAAGATAATTTTCTTTAAAAAAGATGTAAAAAAAATGGAAAGTTTGTTTTGATTTCCGTTTACTTTTCTGAAAAGTTTCTCGCATTGCATTGTGGGATGTGGAGTCTCATAGCGAGATGCATAGAAGGGTGTTTTTTTTTTTTCCTTCTTTATTCTTAGTCATTTCTTGTGTTTGCCTCCATAAACACCAACCAACCAAAACGACTTTCCAACACATTTCTGGTGTTTTCAAAGAATTAAAGTTGTTCCAAACCAATGATGAATGTTTATTTTGGGGTTTATACGTAATTAAATGTCTCACAGTAAGAATGAATGTACACGTGTCAAACTCAAGGCCTGGGGGCCAAATCCGGCCCTTTAGAGCAGGGGTTCTCAACTGGTCTCACCCTGGGACCCACATTTTGCCACGGACATTAAATCGTGAACCACTTTTTTTTAGAATTCAATCAACTAATTTTTGTTTTTAAAAAAAATAGCTGTTGAAAACACAAACTGTATATGATCATTTTTTTTTTCTTAAATAAATCGATATATTTTCATGTCTGCAAAAGAAAAGTTTCTTTCAAAATAAAAGACCAGTCCAACATGAAAAGCATTAAGTACTTTTTTTTTTTTTGACCAGCTATCCACGACCCACCCAGTACAGGTCCGCGACTCACTTTTGGGTCCCGACCCACCAGTTGAGAATCGTTGCTTTAGAGCATCAAATTCGGCGAGCAGGATAAAGTCCAAATCACAGAAAACATGACTCCTTGTGTAAAGACACCAAGTAATTTAGTTGTAAATATCTCAGCCCTTTTAAATTCAATGAGTATTCACATTATTTACCAGGCCGCACAGTTTTCCCACGCTTTCATCACATGATGACAGTCATTTTTAAATTGCAAATTGTTGAAAAATAAGTCTTTATCTTTTCCTGCAATTTAATTCAAATTACTCCGCAATTTTTTACCAAATTGAATACAAATTGGTCACAAACTCAAGGAAATGTAAAGATTGGATTTTGTCTCTGACTTCCATTACTTTACATATATTTATAGGGCAGAATAATGTTGAAATTGGTTGTTTTCCTGCCTAAAATGTACGACCCATTTGAGATCAAACTGGCCCGTATCTGGCCCTTCAACTTATATAGTTTGACACCCTTGAACTCAGGCTTTAAACATTTGGTATTTTGCTTTTGGGAGTTTTTTAATAAATTCCCATTCCTGCTTAGGGTCTTTAGACCTCAAAGGTTTTTTTTTTTTTTCCCCTTCTATCCCACACAACTAATATGTTTGGTGCTGCTCTCTTGTCTACCACAGACGTGTCAATGGGTTTACACACATGAAGTCATTGACTGCAGATTTATTCTTCAGGTGGTTGTGTGGGCGAGCAATGGCGATGCCGTGTTCATCAGGGAGTTCACTCTGATTCGACGAGATCACCTCTCAGAAGAGACTCTGCAAGAGGGCAGCCAGAAACCAGAAGATCCAGTAAGTTACATAAAACTGAAACGCTGATGGGAAATCGGTTAATTTAACACAGAGTGTGAAAAAAAAAAGAAGTCACCATTGTACCATTTTCTAGCAATCTGTTAAAATGTATACCAGTAGATTTATTCATTGTTATTCCATCATGATGAGTAATGCTGCTCTCTCCTGACTTTAAATGTAGCACTTTATTTTTTTATTTTTAATAGCTTCAGGGACATTGTGCATCTTACATTTTTCTAAAGCTATTCCTCAACCATTACGCACGCCTCACTGAGTGACCCCAGATCCTCCACTTTTGAATATTAAGAAGATATTCCAGGCACTTTCTGCTTAGATTTTGTCCTTTAAAAACAAAAAAAAAGAAAAAGAAGTTTGAACTGTTTTGTGCTAGATTGCCTTAGGTTTTCTAAGAGGATCAAAGATCATTGCGGACATGCTTTCCTTCAGTTCTTACACTTAAATCATAAATGTCCGTCTTGTTTAAGTAATTTTTATGTGCCAGGATTTTCACTCTGTCTTTGCCTTTGACAAAGCAGACATAATGGAAAAACCATTTACGAGGAGTGAAGAATTTAAATGTTGTGGTACATGCTCACTGGTCTGCAGTTAAAAACCACAAACGGCTACCTTTGCAGCACTTGGATTTTATAATGTAACCAAGCCAGCTGTGTGATGAATGGTGCACTGACCTCAAGCATTTTTGATTTTTTGGAATATGCATTAGTTCGGCGTGATTTTCTACAATTATCCATCCGTGCTATTGAAGATTGACTCGACAAGGTCTCTTTTTGTGGGTCACTGGTGAGCATCGCTTTCTCTCAGGGCAGAGATTGCGGCTTCAAGTTCCATTGGTGGCCCCCAAAACTTGACTCGGCTCATGCTAAGCCTATTGACTGGCATCCTCAGTGTCCACTGGGATAGGACAAGCAGGTATAGGTGGCAAGATGACACAAGTGTGTTTTGAAGTTAAAGAAGGTGTGTTATTGTCTTTATTGGCTTTTTGCTTCGATGTGTTGGTTGGCAGTAAAACAGTCGCTCTGTCATCATTGATCCAGTGTTGCAAGATACAAACAAAGATTTCCCACTCTTAAACTGGTTGGAAGTCCTCAAAGAAGGACCTCAAAATGAACAGTATATACTAGGGGTGTAAATCACCAGTATCGATTCTTTGGAAACCGGTACTTTATTTGCCGATATCACACAATCTGCTCAAAGTCGATTTCGAGTTGATTCAATTAAGGAGCCTTCAATTGTATAAATCCATCCTTTATCCTTCATTTTTATTATTATTGTGTTTCTATTACATTTTTTGTTATTTGCACCATCAGCCAAGTTGTTTTTAAAATGTACGTGGCGAATAAAACTTTTCTGATTTCTGATTGATTAAGACAATATTAGATTGCGATTCAACCCAATTCACCTAAAGTTAAGATTTTTTTTTCCCACGTTTTGACAATTTTATTCTTTAAAAGTTTCAGACATTTAAGTGAAAAACTTTTCTAACAAAAAAGAAATCAATGAGACCTGCGCTGTGTTTCACTCACGATGTTGGTTGATTTCATTAAATCGTTGCTTAACCATTCGCTGTATATCGATCCGGACCGATGGATCGTTGCACACCTTTAGGTTTCAACAAATCAAACAAATCTCATTTCTTAGATTAATTATAATATATATATATATATATATTTTTTTTTTCTGAGACCTTCAACTTTTGTTGTTTATTTGTTGTACATTACAAAAGCTTGATTCACATCTCAGCATTTTGGTCATTTTGGTTTTTTTTACTCTGTGTGGACACAGAAAACATTGGAAACGTTCTAGAAACAGGATCTATGTGGATATAGTAGTGGTGTAAAGAGTTTCAATTGAATGAACCTGCCTGCCTCGCATAGCTTTGTATGTCAACCCATGCTTACTGTGTGGCAGTGTCCGTGTTCTGTTTTGCTACTGTAATTTCAGTATTACATTAGGAAAGTTTGCATGGTAAAAAAAACTGAGACGATACAAGAGAAGCAAAACTAAATATAAAAGACCGAGGATAATTAGAAAATCTGCTCATAAATCATCTAAAATTATTCCTACTCATTGTCGAACCATAATTACTCTTTTCGTTCCAACGGTTTTTGTGAAAATCCCATAGCTTTCAGAAGTGGTGCTGCTGTAAAAACCCTATTTGGATTAAACTTGTTGCTCGTGTCAGCAGAATCGGTGGAGTCAGTGTACGAGTTTGAAACTTGATATTCCAACTCTCCCCGGGGGTAAAGACGGGCAGAGAATGAGTGTCAATGTAGAAGTCAGGATACAAGAGAACTCCAGACAAAGAGAGAGGGGTTCAGATCACAGTTTTTCCCCCGGTTACCCCCGTCTAGACCGCAAATATAATAGTCCAGTCATGAATAGAGGATTTCAAACGTGAGTAACAGAAAAAGCTAAGCCTTCATTTACTGGACGTGTGTGTGCGCAGTGGTTTGCTCTGCGCTGCTTGGTTTGTGTGACAGTGACATTTTTGTGGTCCTTTTCACCTCAGCTGACATCACAGAGTGATGCAACTTAAAACAAAGCATTCTGGTTCTTAACATAGTAGTGGTGTTCATTCAGTAGGGGGCAGGAGAGCATGCTTCTCTCACATTAAGTCTTCTCCTTAAGTCAGGCCCATAAATATTTGGAGAGTGGACCATTTCTTTTAAATATCTGCTTTATACGCTGTCACAATGGCCTTAAAATGACATATTCCAGATGTGCTTTTAGTGCAGATTTCAGCTTTAATTTGACAGTATTTACAACTAAATCATGTGAACTGTGTTAGGCATTACAGCGCATTTTCATGTGTCCTCCAATTTTTTAAAAGGGCCAAAAGTGATTGAACAATTGGCTGCTCAGCTGTTCCATGTCCAGGTGTCTTTTATTCCTCCGTTATTTTATTTACTAGAAGACGATAAACGTTGCTAGGTTCACGTCCAACGTGGTATTCGATTTTGGATTCCGCTAAGGTCAACTGTCGATACCAAATCCAAAGAGCTGTCGTGTTCTGTGAAGAAATCATCAATAGTCTGGAAAAGCTTAACAAATCAACTGTTAGGTATGTTCTTTGAAATAAAGAAGGCATTAGTGAATTCAACATTGCCAGAACATGACAAAGACTGAAAAAGCATTAGTCAAAAAAATCATTCTTGGTAAAGTCAACAAGACAAGGATAAGAAGATTGTTTTAAAGTGAAACACAAGGTGTGAACTTCTGGCGAGGGCGAAGAAACAGAGGACATAATAGTTTTTGATAAACAAAAACAAAAAAAAAAAAAAAACCCTTAAAGTTAACCTTTCTTGCAACATGGACTCTCCAGGTGTTCACAAACACCAGAATCCATCTTGTGCTGTTCCCGCCTTTGCATTTCGAATCCGAACCAAACCGGTTAGAACCAATCATGAGGCAGTGTTGTGGTTTAGGGGCGGGATATCTGGGTGTGACGAAGGCAGAAGCGCCGAAGCGAAACTGGCGCATGCGCAGTTGCGGGGAGAGGAACTAGCTGGGCTACCGCTATTAGCATAGCTCCGAATCAAAATAGAAAGATGTTGACACAGGAGGATGAACGCATAGAAGCTGAAATAAACTCAGTTTTAGGAGAATCCAGCATTTTCTTTTTGAAACAGCAACAGCGAGAGGCGCTTTGTGTGTTTTTGAAAGGTAAAGACGGAGCCTTGTTGTTGTTGTCGCAGCGTCTCTGCGACGCATGCCGATGACTACGTCATTTATTACCGTGTGATTGGCTAAAACAAATCATGGTGGACAGGTGTTTGCCCAATCAGCTTCAAGCATTCTGTTCATGTCTCTCCCTTGCTCTGAAAGGATTCACCAGACACAGACCCAGATCGATGTAGAGAACTCGAGTTAGAGGGAGGGCTACACATCATTCTGGTTCTTGCCAGGTTACCTTAAAGTGTGTGAAGATCCAAAGAAGACTCCACCTTATCAGTAAAGCATTGCAGTACTGTAACGCAGTGGTTCTCAACCTTTTCAGTCTACAACCCCCAAAATAAAGGTGCTAGAGACTGGGGACCCCCACTGTACCTGAAGGTGGTTGAACACAGGCATGAACATTGAAGAACAGTCATGTGGAGACAGGGTCATCCATAAGGGGGAATAAAGGGGAGAGATTTTTGAGGTCCATCCATAAAGTCAGCAAAATGATGGTCCATTGTTCTATGAATCTGTAATAATCATCTTAAAGATGTAAATTCTTGTTTTGATCACAAATAAAATGGGTTAAAAGTCAGCAAAAATGGTGGAAAAGGTGGTGAAGTGGGATTATAAAAACTACTGAAATTGGTTAAAAGTTGCAAATTAGAGTGGCCAAAAACCGACAGAAAAAGTGGTAAAAAGGGTTCAATGTGTCAATGTTGGCTTAAATATGGCAAAAAATGGAGGAACAAATAGTTTAAAATGGGGAATAATGGGCATGACAAATAGTAAATGTGGTTAAACTGGCAAAAATAAGCACCAACTATGGTAAAAAGAGGTTAAAAGTGACAATAATGGATCAACATATGCGACATTAAGTTGGAAAATTGGTGGAGAGGGTTTAGAAGTGGCAAAAATGTCTGGAAAGTGGAAAAAAATGTGGCAATAATGTAGCAAAAATGCATTAAAAGGGACAAAATTATGGCAGGAAAAAGTGATGAAAATAGGTTCAAATATGGCAAGTTTGGTGTAATTGTAGAAAAAGGGTAAAGATGAGCAAAAATTGTCTCAAAAAACATTCCTAGTTTCTTGAAGGCATCTGTCTCGTGACCTCAAATGGGGTTCTGACCCCAAGGTTGAGAACCCCTGCTATAATGTACCAGTGAATCTGGTTCTTTATTGTTTCTCGATGTGTTTCCAGTCACTTTATCTGCTCCTATTTAGCAACTCAGTGGGTGGAGCTTCATGTTGCAGGTGAACAATGACGTGAAGCTTTCTATGAACTGCTATATTTAGACAAAACTGAAGCGAAAAGGCATTAAAAACAAGCAGCAACATGTTCAGAGGTTGCTTCACTTTGAATACATGCTTGCCTTTTTGTTTTCCTGACATTTTTCCAGAGTCTCTACTCTTCCCCTCTTATACCAGCTGCAGCTTGTTTGTCATTATTAGAGCTTTGTATAATGAGGCGTCTCATCAGCGATGCACTTGCGTTGCCGAGGCTTCTGCAGAACAAAGCACCGATGCATGCACCGTAACTACAGTGGGTCACACTTTGTTTTAGCGTGTCAGGAACAACCAGGGTATTACGGGATGGGACTGTTAAGTACTCGGTAATGACAGTAATTACATCGTGACTTTGTAGTCACGACTGTAGACCTGCTTTAATGGACACGTCCGCTTTGCCTGTCTTTACACGAATGACGGAGCATGCTCTTTGACCCTCGTCTTCTATCTACTTTATATATTGAATCCTTGATGACCTACTCTGACTTTTTCTCACACCAAGGGTTAGCATTTAGCAACCTTTGAGATTACCTTCCCCCACACACTGATCAGCTGACTTGGCAGCTGTGTTTTGCCCACTGCGCCAGGTAAAAAGTCCAAGTGTCCTGCGCAATTAAACACTTCATTTGTCTTCATTAAAAGAATGGAAATGTTGGGTTTTGGCAGGCTAATAGGATGTTTAGACTGGAGAACCTTTTCTGCCTCATGCTGGTGTTCCACGGAGATTTTGAAGGATTTTTTTTTTTTTTTTAGCTCAATCTCCCATCTAGCCTTGTTATAACCTCTACCAGTGGTAAGGTTCTATATATTGCATGTTGACCATTAGTTAAATATCATTTATTCATCGTGCTCAGAATATTCCAAACATTTGTTTAAAAGTATTGATTTTGAGAACATCTAATATTCAATTCAACTTTATTTATATCGCGCCAAACAATCAGTCGTCTCATTGCACTCATCACAAAATGTGAAGTTTTAATGTAAAAACTAGGGCTGTCAATACATTAAAAAAAATAGCAAAATAATCGCACTGTTTTCTGTAATTTATTGCTATTAATCGCATTTTTCTACTTAAAACTGAAGCTTGTAATAGATATTGTTCAGAGGAAATCATGGAATTAATGTAGAAAACAGAAAGTATATTTAAATACAAAGACTAACTTTCTTTCTCAGTTTCTAAGTTTAAAAACTGCTTGATATTCCGTCTTCTGTCGTCGCACGGTATTCAGCTGCTCTATGTCTCTGTGTTCGGCTACACGGCCTGCACATTCGACCAAAGGTTAGGGGTCAGTCAACAACGGAAGTAAATAAAACTGCAATATTTGCATTAATTAATGCATTTTAATGAATTAAACATTTTTAGTTAAACGACTAAAAGACAGCCCGGGGAGAGAGACTCGTGCCGTGATTACACATGATCAAATGGGAAAATTTCAACTTTATTGTGATTAATCATGCAGCCTTAGTGAAAACCCAACATTTCAACGTGAACAAGCATCAGCGACGGTATATAAATAGCTCATCCGCCAAGGACATGAAAGACAGATATTCATCCCACAACCATCAACACAATCACTAAATTAAGTTGAAAAAAATGACTTGCCTTAATTTAAAGGCAGAGAATCACAAAACGTATTGTTCAACACAGTTGTTTTGATCGTTTCAGCTAAACTGCGACAGTGGAAACAACTTCCTGAAAAAAGCTTCAATCATATTTGTTTTTCGGTTTATGCCGTTTCTGTTTAAAGCTTATATAATAATAATAGTAATGGCTTTTTTTTTCAGAAGACTCAAAGCGCGTTACAGAAACCATTATTCATTCACAGCAGTCACAGTCATCCGTCATACCAATGGTGGTAAGCTACATTGTGGCCACAGTTGCCCTGGGGCATACTCACAGAACATTCATGCACAATTCATACCCATTCATACAGGGCAATGTGGGTAAAGTGCCTTGCCCAAGCACACAACGACAATGTCTTGGATAGAGCAGGATTCAAACTCCCAACCCCTTGGTTAATGGACGACCCACTTTACGACTGAGCCACGTTCGCCCAGTGTCATCAAAAATAAAACAATGACATAATAATTGTGAGAAAATTGTTTCAATCATAAACACAAATGTTTCTCAGTTTCTCGTGCCTGGGTTTGTCAAACTGCAGCATTTCTACACTTATTGTGTTCGTGTAATTGCTAAGTGTGTGTGTGTGTGTGTGTGTGTGTGTGTGTGTGTGTGTCAGGGAGGGTTTCTTTCTTTATTACCTGTAATTATCAATTGACACCAGCTGGGCATGAATTCAAGTGGTGAGTTATTTTAAACTAGCTTCACTCTGACCTTGTTAAAGTCTTTTCTGTGACTGGCACATGCTGCGTTTTCCCCTTCAAAACACTTGGGTTGTCGTAACAAGGAAAAATAAAGTGAGTCAAATGAAAAACAGTGATTGGGGGAACCATTTGGTCACCCCACTTACTTGTACTGGTTTCTGGCACGTGTGGGTGTTTTTTTTTATTTATGTTTTTTCTTGAGGCGGCTTTCCCACTTCTGTTGAGTGCTGGTGAGTGTGGTGTAATGCCACGTGGCACTGGGATTGGGATCCTTTTTTTTTTTAATTTTTTTTACACCCCCCCCCGTGTTTGTTCCATCAGCATATGTGTTCAGTAAATTCTTGGCTTACTGAATGGCTCCTCCCACCACCGCCACCGCCACCATCGTTGCTTGATGTGGTCCCACTCCAGTGGTGTGTGGGTACTGGAGCGATGGTGCTGAGGTAGTATCACCAGGGACGACACCTCACCACAACAGCCACATAACAAATGTAGTGTGTGTCGCTGCAGACGGACACTCTCGTCTGCATAAACCATTTGACAGCAAAATCCTAGTGAGATGCATTCGCTGGCATAATAACATGTGTTTGTGATTTCTGCTTTATGTGACACTATTACTCAGTTACACTGCACACACACACACACACACACACGATGGTCACAGTCCCGCCCCCCACAAGAGCTTCTTTAGCATGTGAAAGCACGCAACGCACACACTCTCTCTGCAAGTGGTTGATGCCTAATTGTTTACATTTCAAGTTGCGTTCCCCGTTGCAGAAGCTTGGCACGCCTTTTAGCACGCACGGACAAAGACGCACTCTAGTACAATAGAATAGATGTGCCAAAGTCAACATGTTTTCTACTGGGAGGCTGAGCTTTTTTTTTCCCCTTATGCAGTGATTGTTACCATTAGCTTTGTTTCAGAATCTCAACGTTTGTTTGGGTACAAAGGCAGTATTTTTGCTGTGTGGATGGTTTCATTGTCGTCGGAATGCAGTAAACATAAATATAGTCAACTTGATCAACTTTATTCATCTCAAACTCTACAATAAAACAAAATATAAAAACAACAAAAATAGAACGGACACGTGTTTTATTTGTTTATTGGATTATGTTAGGGTTAGGGTTAGGTTAGCGTTATATACTCAGTACAGAGGTGGACTCAGATCGTGACACCGGTACTTTTTTGAAGACACAACTTTCAAGCTTAAATCGAACAATTAATAATAAAAGCCATTTTCTATTTTATTATTTTTTATCTAATTTATCTTCCTCACAAAGTATTTCACGAAAGCCCTCTACACACTTTTATCTCACTGTCACAAATACACAATAGAGTTATCAGATTAAAATATGCCAGGAAGTTGGGATGCTGTGAAAATACTTAAACAAATGCTTTTAGATCAGCGATTCTCAACTAGTGGGTCAGGACCCAAAAGTGGGTCACAGACCTGTACTGGGTGGGTCGCAGACAGCTGGTCAAAAATAAATAAATAAATAAATAAATAAATACCTGGTGGCTGTTGTTGTTGCTGTTTGTTATTTTGGCAGGTATGCTGTGAAATTCTTATTGCAGAGGAAAATATATAGATATATAAATGTTTTTTTAAAAAAAAGCTTATATATGTGTGTCTTCAACAGCTATTTTTGTGAAATGATAAATGTGGGTCCCAGGGTGAGACCACTGGAGAACTGCTGGATTAGATCATATTTTTCCAAACCATGTTTTTGGATTCTAAAGACGTAATGGACTGAAATCATAAAGTACGATTCCCTAATTATTCAGGGATTTATTTTTCCACCATAAAATCAAATGCAATGAAAGGACAATTGTTCTATTGCTACAATAAAACAGCATCATTTATTTGATTCAAAATGTATTCTATAATTCATTTCAATTTTATTTCAGACCAAGTCGGTCCTTAGAAAAGAGGTAGAAACAACAATATGTACAGTGAATTCACATAGCGCGTATAGTAAAAACACATGCAAACATTCCCACCAATGCTTCCAATAACAGGAGGAATATCTCGTGTCACATAATCTACGCTCAACCAATGCCCGGATCAACTCATTTTTTGAATTAGACAACCTTAGCATAAATTTAAACATAACATTTCTGAGCACAGCATGAAAAATTGGAACATGACTCGCACATGTAAATCCAGGTATCTTGAGCAGAATTCTAAATTCATCATTATTATAAGTCATCAGTATATTTTTTTTTTTCATTTTAGCTTCATTAATTATGATTATTATTTCTGTTCCCATTTTTTGTTTTTTAAGATTTCAATGCAAAGTATGACAATAACACAGTATTGTAGTTCACTTTAGTTAATTGTCAGTTGTGTACACATTACAGGAATTGACATATTTACAACCGTTGGTGTTCTATCAATTATATTTTGCATGCATCAGTGTTTTTCGACTTACAAATTTGTGTGCTTCCCCATCGGTAAATTGAACCCTGTCCTTCTGCAGGGGAATTAAACGGCAGAGCTTGTCTCGCTGTGACTCGAGTTCTCATGAAAGAGTTCATGGTTCTCAGAGTTCAGCTCTCAGCCTCTGTGGTCACACAGGAGTCGGAGTTTATTGAAAGAGGGATTTGGTGTGAATGCTGTGGTCCCCCCTCCTGTGCACGCAGAGGGCCGGAGTACTCCGAGTGTAAACACCAGGGGAAAATCTGAACCACGAAGTGCGAAGAGCTCCGGGAGATCATCAAGCACACACACGCACACGTTTGGAAAGCAGAAAATTGGAAGACGCAAAGTGTGAACAATGGCTCTTTATCTTAGAACCTTAATGCTTACGGCCATTTTAATTTAAAATGCTAATTTACAAGATATATTTAATAAGTGACATTTTCTTGAAGATGTGTTAGTTTCCTTAAACAAGAATTATTCTGCAGAATTAAATGTGGATGAAATTCATCTTTTTACAGTCTGAGGTGAACTGAATATTTGCTAGAGCAGTGATTCTCAACTGGTGGGTCAGAACCCAAAAGTGGGTCGCGGACCTGTGCTGGGTAGGTCACGGACAGCTGGTCAAAAATAAATAAATAAGTAAATACTGTTGGTCTCTCATGTTGGACTTGTCTTTTATTTTGAAAGTAACTTTTCTGTTGACAGGCACACTGTGAAACGCATGTTGCACTGGAGAAATATATAGATTTGTGTTTAAAAAAAGATTTGTCTATTTGTACGGTTGCTACTGGTACGGTACCAAGTACGTAGCATCTTAGGGTTAGGTTTAGGGTTTGGGTTATGGTTAGGGTTAGGTTATAACCCAATATCGCAACCATTTTTAGGGTTAGGGTTAGGGTTGGGTTTAGGGTAAGGTTCAGTCTTAGTCACGCGACCTAAACTGGCTAAATAGGGGCGCTGCGTACGGATAGAATGTCGGTATATTTTATTTATTTATTCAGTTTATTTCCGACATGGTTACATTCACTTTTTTTTGTTTTTTGTACATGCCGAAAAAGGAGATGAGAGAAGCAGTTTGCTTATCTAAGTCCCGTCCCCGTATTGATACGGCCACCGTACAGATAGCCACTACCTATTTTTAATGTTTTCATTTGTTAATAGGGATGTAACGATTAATCGTAAGGCAGTTAAAAATCGATTCATAGGTATCACGGTTGATATCAATTTTCTGAAAATTGAATCGCAGTACTTTTTTTAACCAGCAGAGGGCGCTATCCACAAGTGTAGGCGGAGTCTGCTAATACTTTCTTTCTGGTCGCCTTCTACTCTTAAATATGTTAATAAATGATTCATTACCCCTTTAGCACCGAAAGAATATTTGTAATATTACTTGAATATCTGTAAAAGTCACGTTTTTCTATTAGCTCTGTCTGCTAGCATAGCTTCTCTTCTTCACTGCTAGAATATCTGCATGCCAACCGACCACTGGGTTACCAGCGCCCTCTGCTGGTCCAAACAAATATGACGTAAATCAGGGCAATCACGGTTTTTTTTTTTTTTTTTTTTAAAGTCCAATTGTTAAGGCACAAAATACATTTTCAGTTGCACTTTTAAAAGAAAAAGAACTATGATGCAGTTTTGCATTGTTTATTATAGAACCAGAATTTAAATTAATAGGCTTCATTTTCATTTGTATTATTCCTTTATTTATTTCATTCAAGATTTATTTTTAGTTAAATTGCATTGTTTTGAATAGTATATCAAGGAATTCTTTTGACAATGAAAAATAAAAGGAAAATAGTACAGTATTTTCTAGTTTTTTTCCCAAAAAAAAATTTGTCTAGAGTCCCATTTTGTAAAATAAATCGTGAGAGAATCGTATCGTGAACCCAGTATCGTGAATCGAATCGTATCGGGAGTTGAGTGAATCGTTACATCCCTATTTGTTAACTTTCCTCTCTCTGTCTCAAGTACCCCCTTTTTGCCATTGCGTACCCCCATTTTAGAAACACTGCTATAGTATGTAGAGTATATACACTAGTATGTTCTTTTAACATGGTGCTATCGTACAGATTCAAAGCTGAAATGTGTCTGCGTTAAACTATTAAAAAAAACATCTCTCTCCGGTCCTTCTGCTGGCCTCGATCATTTTCAGCAGCTTAGTTTATTTCCTTAAAGTTAAGAATGTGCTTCATGTCGTAACTTATGATTTGTGGCGCCTTTGGTTTTTCACGTTGGACCACAGGCAAACGAGTAGTTTTTCACACATCGAGCTCTTTGAATGACCTCAGCGGGGTAGGCTAATGATAGAGGACGGAGTGCAGTCGGCAAGCTTCTCCTCAAACCCCATCTTTCGCCAGAACAAGGAGAAGAGATGTTCTAGATGACGGAGCGATGGCAGGTACAGATGGATTGATAACGGAGGAGGGAGAATAGCTGTCGAGCTCGGCCACAAATTTGCCCTGAATTGCATGTTAGTGCACTGTTAAAGACGCCAATTAGAGGGAGGTGTAGATTGAAGCAGTGCTTCATTGGCTCAGCTTGTGGTTCCTGTTTGGCAGACAATGACTTTGAGACTCCGTGGCGTTCGTTAAAGACTATGTCACATTTCTAAAGGCAGTTTGTTTAGATTCTTTGCTTATTGTGCGACCAGGGGTCATCTTCTGATTGAGAGATTTAGAGTTTGATACAAGGCCGAAGGGTCCTTGGGCAGGAAACTGAACTCTAAATAGCTTAAAATGCTTCACTGGGACCATTTGGGTCAGAGGTCTGCAACCTGAGGCTCTGGAGCCTCATGTGGCTCCTTGACTCTTTTGCAATGGCCCCCTATAGCTTGACACACACACACACACACACACACACAAAAAAACATCTTGATAGAACAATTTTTAAACCTAAAAATAAATCACATTGTGGGATAACTTTGCCACCTTCCTACTTTATTTCTTCCTGTGGCTAAACTTAAGTTTTAAATCCCTGGTAAGATGACTAAACCAACAAAAAGACTATTCTGGAAGAAAATAGAGGTTTTCATTGTGTGGGGAAAGATTCATTGAGCTGCCAACATGTGTTGACTCACATGATTATGTGTTATCAAATTCATTTTAAGTACATGAACAAAATGCATCTTGTTTAGATATTATTCATAATAATTTTAACTATTTATAGATTTTTATACACAATTTTTTGAATGAGAATGTTTTTTTTGGCTCCAGAAGGACTTTAATCCAGCGCTATAAATCAAGTTAACACATTATTAATGATCAATGCTTGTTTTTTTGTTGTTTTTTTTTTTACGTGATTGTCATCCAACTTAGATATTTATCAGTGAAATCCTCTTCATCACCCAGTAATAAATACAGTGAGGCTGTACTTTATTTCTTTAGTCACAAGATGCTGCTCTTGAGCTACACAGAACTATTTGTAATGTGAACAAGTCCATCTTTTCAAAACGTAATCCGAGCAAGTTGGTGCTTTTAAGATTTAGTTCAGGGGTGTCGAACTCATTTTTAGTTCAGGGGCCAAATACAAAGTAGTTTGTTCTTAAGTGGGCCACAGATATTAGGCAGGAAAATGAGCAAATTCTACATTAATGTCCCCAAGTTGGCAGTTTGACATAAATCATACATAAAGTATGTAAGTCGTAGACAACATCCTGCCAATAAGTCACAAATATCAGTCTGTTTAACTTTTATTGAATTTGTGAACATTTTTTTATTTAATTTGTGGGTAATTATGTGATTTTTTTATTATTTATTTACTTTTTTTTAGGAAAATTGAGTTCTTTGAACATTTTGAGATTTAAAACAACGACTCCAAATATTGTGATGTTTCATTAAATTTGTGTATTTCTACAGTCGCTCCAGTGTTTTCTGTCATTGTGTCCTTGGGCAAGGCACTTTACCCACATTGCCTAGTATGAATGTAGTGTGTGAGCGAGTGTTGGCGGTGGGGCCGATGGCGCACTATGGCAGCCTCGCTTCTGTAGTCTGTCCCAGGGCAGCTGTGGCTACAATAGTAGCTTACCACCACTAAGTGTGGAGTGAAAGAATAATGCCTTGATTCTGTAAAGCATCTTTGAGTTTCCAAAAAAGCGCTATATAAAATTAATGTATTATTATTGCTATTATTATATACAACTGAATTATTTGGTAATTTGCACTTTAATTCGTGCTTTCTCCTGTGGGCCGAATTGGATGGTCTAAAGGGCCGGATTTGGCCCCCGAGCCTTGAGTTTGACACATGTGATTTAGTTGTATCTAAAATATTTGTGTGTGTTTTAAGGGTTTTTGTTCATTAAATACACACAAATAAACTCCTGGTAAGTGGGTGAATATGTCAAAACTGGGTCACCTGTACATAAAGATAGTTTTGGGGAATTTATTTATTATTGATTGGGACCAAGTTAGTTTAGGAAACATGTATTTCTGTGAAGTGGACGTACAAAAGTGTTTGTTATGGAAGCATTGGGTGGATAAAGTGGGTGAATGTGATCCAAGTGAGGGCAGATTATCATGACATTATTAATAAGGATAATGATAGACTTCCTAAACAAAAGGGAGAGGCCGTAGCTGTTTGGGAGTTGACTACAGTAGCGTGTTTAGACAGCTGTAAGCCCAACACTCCTGGGAAAACATGGCAGAAGGCTTTAAATGTGCTATCGGGTTGGAATAAAGGTGACCCGATCCACTGCAACTCTCTTCCTGTGCGGTTTCTCTTCCGTCATACATCCTGTTTCCTCCCTCACTCCATCACCTGCTCACGCTCTGACCTCCGAAGGAGGACACGTTAGGTTACGTTTTGTGAGCGTGTGCTCGGAGAATTTGCAGAGTGTGTGAGAGAGATTGAGTTTCCCACGTTTGAACAGTTTTCAAAAAGCGTCGTAGCCGTAGGCGTGATCTTTTCAATTCATACTGGCTTCCCCCCCCCTTTCAGTGAATGATGTGTTGCTTGGCGTGCAAACGTGAGCATCGCACACACGTTTCTCTTCTTGTTCTCTTTGTTTTTCCCTCTGTCTCTTCTACTCTTACATACACAAACACATCACCCACATTCAGGCTTCCAAGGCTAACTTTAACATATTCTTACTGCATAAATTCTGTAACTCTATATAGTAGATAATTTGACAATTCCCCGGGCCAGGTCGACCCAAAGTTAAAGACACAATCACATGCACTGTAATTCACAAATGTAAGTTTGACCTTTTTACCTTTTCAGCTTATTTAAGAAAACCGAGAATGATTCAACATTATCTTTTGATTATTTATTTTCTGCTTTTTTTCCCCCCTCTATTTGCACCACAGCCACCCAGATTGAAATATGGGTGCTGCCTCCTTTTATAAAGTTTTTTCTTCACTTTTTTAGCTGAGGTTTAAATACTCAGTGTCAGTATGGATCCATACACTCGAGAGGTTTTTCAAAGAATTCAAATGCTCGAAAAACAAATCTTTGAAAAGTCGAAAGGTCAAGATTAAAGTTGAAAAGACGAGATTAAAGATGAGTTTTCGAAAATAAACTCAAAATACAATGCATAAGTCGAATGATAAAGGGTATTCTATTGCAGTGGTTCTCAAACTGGGGTACGCCAAAGCATCAGCATCTTAGGGCTCAATGAAATAATATATATATATATTTTTTTTAACTATTGTTTATGTCGTACCATTACAAAAGTCTATAAACCGGTACATATGGGCAGCTATGGAAGAGGATTTGATGGACAAAATAAGTTTGGGCAAATCTAGAACATAGTTACCAGGAGGAAAAAGCTGAGAACACTGCAGACGGGGGAGTTCACCTGCCAAATATCAGGCTAATGTTCTCACGAGCTGGCAGTCACACTTGGGGACAATTTAAATTGAATGAATAGACTAATGTTAATGTTTTTCACTGTTGTAGACAACCAAAGTACTTAGAGAATGCCAGCCTGGAGTCAAACCCAGACCATCGTGCTGTGAGGTAGCTTAGTGATGTCCCACAAAACATGGTTGGCTTAATTAATCTAATGATCGTTTAACGCCGCTGGTTTGGACAGAATCTGCACTTTTGGCTTTCCTCAACTGTGTGAACATCCAGAACTGTGATGTCAGCTGTTTTTTTTTGCTATTATCCTGTGGTTTTTTTTTCCTAAACTTGGCATTGGCTTTTTTTTTTACCAGCATCTCTTCATGGAATTTTGTTCCACCTCTCAGAGGAGCCTTAACCCTTCTATTATCCTTGGGGTCAATTTGATTCCATTCAATGTTCATCATTCAAAAAATAATAGTTGACTTTTTTTCTTTTGCTTTATATTTCATGAATTTTCCTAATTTTATAGGTACAATTGATTGAACACAGGGGGCGCAGATATTAACTGTCATGTAATATGAGGGGCGGAGCTAATGAAACACGGGGCGGCGCTATTAATTGTCACGCAACACGAGGGGTGGAGCTAATAATTGTAACGTAACACAGGGGGTGGAGCTAATAACCGTAACATAACACAAGGAGCGGAGCTATTAATTGTAACATAACACGAGGGGTGGAGCTAATAATTGTAACGTAACACAAGGGGTGGAGCTAATAACCGTAACATAACACAAGGAGCGGAGCTATTAATTGTAACATAACACGAGGGGTGGAGCTAATAATTGTAACATAACACAAGGAGCGGAGGTATTAATTGTAACATAACACGAGGGGTGGAGCTAATAATTGTAACGTAACACAGGGGGTGGAGCTAATAATTGTAACATAACACAAGGAGCGGAGCTATTAATTGTAACATAACACGAAGGTTGGAGCTAATAATTGTAACGTAACACAGGGGGTGGAGCTAATAATTGTAACATAACACAAGGAGCGGAGCTATTAATTGTAACATAACACGAGGGGTGGAGCTAATAATTGTAACATAACACAAGGAGCGGAGCTATTAATTGTAACATAACACGAGGGGTGGAGCTAATAATTGTAACATAACACAAGGAGCGGAGCTATTAATTGTAACATAACACGAGGGGTGGAGCTAATAATTGTAACATAACACAAGGAGCGGAGCTATTAATTGTAACATAACACGAGGGGTGGAGCTAATAATTGTAACATAACACAAGGAGCGGACCTATTAATTGTAACATAACACGAGGGGTGGAGCTAATAATTGTAACGTAACACAGGGGGTGGAGCTAATAATTGTAACATAACACAAGGAGCGGAGCTATTAATTGTAACATAACACGAGGGGTGGAGCTATTAATTGTAACATAACACGAGGGGTGGAGCTATTAATTGTAACATAACACGAGGGGTGGAGCTAATAATTGTAACATAACACAAGGAGCGGAGCTATTAATTGTAACATACTACGAGGGGTGTCATGCAGGAGCATAAAAGATTTTGTCATTTTGTGTTTTTGTAGTCTTTTTGTGTATTTTTGTTGTTGTTTTGTGTGTATTTGCAGTCTTTTTGCATATGTTTGTTGTGCGATTGTGAATATTTTTCTCTCTTTTTTGCATATGTTTTTCATAATTGTCACATTTTATATATTTTTCTCTCATCTTGTGTACTTTGCTGTTTTGTGTGGTTTTTGGAGTCATTTTGTGTCTGTTTGTGGTCATATTGTGTATATTTTTCACATTTTGGAGATAATGTTTTATCATTTTGTGTGTTTTTGTAGTATTTTTGTGTATTTTTGTCGACAGGACGACTTTTTTTTGTGCAGGGCTCATCGCGCGGGCGGCATCAAGGAAAGACCCCTGCTAGCTACATTTTTTTTCATAAACGCTATAAGAATATGGAGCTATTTACATGCTAAATGGAATTTAATGTTTTTTGCATGTCAAATGTTATATTTTTGCAACCTTGAAATTATAAATTTGATCATTTCATCATTTCCTAATGATAGTTATAGGTTTGTTTTGACAATCTCTTCTATTTTAGAAGATTAAATGAAATTTAACATAAAAGAGAAATTGCTGTGGTTCATTTCAGGTCTCTCTTCATCTAAAAAATGGCAGGACTTCTTATAACAACAACAGTAAAAGCCAGTGCGTTTCATCAGGGAAGAGCTTTCATCTGAGAGTGTGTTTAGCTTAGAACTTAATTATGTGCATATAATGGATTATGTGAATTGCATGTGTTTCACAAAGGGAATTACAACAATGTGCACAAAATATCATCCCCTTTTTTTTCACTTTAATGCTTTCCATATTTATAGGTCAAGCACGGGTCACACCGAAGAACTGAAGTACGCACACACCCCTTTGCTCTCTCTTCAATTGCATCATTATTAAACCAAGTGAAAAATGTCAGGTTTCAGAGGACGCTCCAAGGGTTAAAGTCTCCTTTGACCAACCTTTATCATATTACTATCACTTTCTCCGATCCTCTATGAGCCAAAGACAACACACAATACATTTTGGAGAATGAAAACCACATGTTTGCCGATGTGACTTAATTTAAGGGTTAAAAACTGAAAGACTATCCGCGCGTTGCATATGCAAGAGATCAGACACGTCTTAGTCAGGCTCGGAAAGCTTCAGCTCTCTTTAAGTGTAAAAAGTCTGCGCTCACTCATCATGAATAATAAGTTCCTGAGACAAACCAGGTGCCCTCCGTTCCTTCATGTCTGTGTCTCTGAGGACTGGGGCCGAGCTTTTGGGTCTCATTTTTTGCAATTATGGAAGATGTTAACAAGAGACTCTGTTTCGCAACTCCTGCCTTGTGTCTCATGCTAACATTTAGTGCTCTTTCTGTTGGTTGGTTGGTGTTCTCTGGCTTAGGTATGGTGTTAGCTTCCAGTATTCTTGTAGGATTTCCATTGCATGAGCCGTTTTTGTTCACACTCTTTCTCTTGTTCTCCTGCTGTGAAGCTTGACATGATGGTGTATGTCATATTCACAGTTTTGTGTTGCTGATAGAGGGGTGTTTCTGCCAAAAAATCTTGGGTTTCGCACACTTGATAACTGCAAACGGCTGCAGTATTTCGTCATCTACAAGTGGAGCTTCCAGAGACGGCGTTTCGAACAAGCCGTCTTGGATTTAAATTAGGGATACACATCACCACTGGTTTACTGGTTCAATTTCTTTACACTATAAAGACAGCACCTTTCACCCTTGCTTGTCGTCTTTAAATGTACGTATTACACTACAGGCAGTGTTTGAAAGACCTTACATGTTCTCAAGTGGTCTTGGCATCTTTAAGGTGGCGACAACTATGGTTTCTACAGAAACATCTGTTTGCAGTGAGTACTGTAACAACCTGGCTTATCAAGCAGCTTCGTATTGATTACAAGTTAGCAAATCAACAACAACAAAAGAAGGAAAAATGTATTTCTTTTTGTTGCATTTGTGTTTTTTTTTGCAATACGGGCTTTACAAATGTAAGAGTCTAATCTGATCTGAGTAGTGTGCATGTGGCCACATGCAGCCCACGGTCTAATGTTGATAATACTGTGCAGTCCTCAACGTAAACACAGAAAATGACATAAATTGCAACAAAAAAAAAAAAAAAAACACACAAAAAAACTGCAAAAATGCACAAAAAATGACCTTAAAAAACAAAAACAAAAAATAGACAAAAAGACAGCAATAATAAATCAAAGGAAAACATAGAATACACAAAATGACAACATATATTATGAACACAAACTTACTCCATAAACACACAAGACGACGACTACAAATAAATAACTGAGAAATGCACAAAACGACAACAAAAACACAAGAAACGACAACCAAAATACACAATTCAACAAAATAGACTAAATGAGACAAATACTGTATTCACGAAGTTGCATCTAAAATGGTTGAATGGCTAAAATTATTCCAAAAACACAACAAATGACAACAAAAATACACCCAAAGTCCTTTGTTCTTTCCTTTATTGATGATCAGATTTGTCATCATTCTAAATACTGATATAATTGTAAAAAATGCGGTCCTATATGATCACATCACCATCTCTGGTGTAGAATCATTATATTGATAATTTAGTATAAACAGAGTTGTGTATTGATGTCCTCTCTAAACTAACCCTTTCATTTGCAACAGTGCTCACTCATCTACAAACGTTCCATAGTTTTTCTACTGCGTACTATGGCATGTGTTTTTACTAATATAAATGAACTATTCTAAACATGTTTTATTTGCCTTTATTCTGCCACTGAAGGTTTAGATCTGGGAGCCTGAATAACATCAAACCAGAACAGGATACAGTGACTAACTTACTGGCAAACACGTGTGAATACAGGTCTCCAGCTTCAGACTGTTTTAATATATCTGCAGCGCTGACTCCTCTCACATATTATATTATATCATCTAGTGTTTACGTAACAATGTTAATCACAGCTGCTATAAAATCAGCAGCTTGAAATGATTTGCTTAAACTAAAAAGACATTTAAGGAAGTGTGTCTGAACTCTATCCAGATGATGTGAAAATACGGCCTCTATCTTGATGCATCAGGGATCAACTTGTCGCTGCGATGCTATAAATAAGCTTCGGTTCTTAGCGTCATGCCTAGATCTGGATGCAGGTCCCACACTCCTCGTTTCCTTCCAGTCCACCTTGGCGGGCCTGTTTTGAAGACCCCAGTGGCTTTACGTGGCTAATTTATACCCATCCCCTCTTTTCATACCCTCTTTAAAATGCCAGAGTGGCTGCGGTTGAGTGAAAGAAGCATGTGGACGAGTGTACGTGTGCGAGGAAGGAGGGATGGAGGTGGTGAAGTGGAGGCCCCGATGGAGGAGGGTGCATTGGAGAAAAAAAATGCTGCTAAAACACGAGTGGTCCAAAATGTGCTAATGGGAGAAACTTGGTGCTGAGAACATGTGAGCGAGGGCGCAGGAAACCGTAAATGTCACCCCTGATTCCTAATTACGGCCTTTATTCCTCCTCTGCTCTGTGGGCTGCGTGTCGGCTTTCAGCTCCTACCTCAGGTGGGAATAAAGTGTGGTTAATTTAAGATCCCAGTTTAAGATTTGATTACTCTATACTTCTCATATGGAGTTAAATAAATATACATTTAGTGTCTAGCAGTGTTTCTCAAACGTGTACCCCTAGGGCAGAGACGAGCAACTTCTATAAGAGCAGGACCAACAAAAATGTGATTGTCTGATCCGAGGGCCACATTATCAACATTTATGTTGGCATTTAGAATAATGACAGGAAAGAACAAGGGGTCTTAGTAGTTCTTTTGTGTCGTTTCCTTGGTGTTTTTTTTGTTTTTAGACATTTTGTGTGTTTTTTTAATTGATTTTCTTGTCAATATGGCATATTTCTGTTGCATTTTGTTTTGTTTTTTGAGTCATTATGTGTGTTTTTGTTATATTTTTTGTGTTACTGTTGGCATTTATGTTGTTTTTGTACTCATTTTGTGTTGACGTGGGTGTTTTTTTCTGACATTTTGTGCATTTTGCTGTCATTTTCTGCATTTCTGGAGTTTTGTGTGTTATGTTGGGCTTCATATAACTTCCAACTTCATCAATTACAATTTTGTTTTGGGGGTCGCATGTGGTCCCCGTGCTGCCAGTTGCATATGTCTACCCTAGGGGTACGCAATGGCACTACAGGAGGTACTTGAGAGAGAGAGAGAGAGTGGAAAATTAACAATAAAATTGTCAGTCTTGGTCCCACCCCAGGTGTGAGATGACTGGAAATGATGAAAACTATAGAAATACATCTACTCAGGAGCCACTAAATCAAGGTTTTCCAACCCTGGGGTTGGGACCTATGTGGGGTCGCCTGGAGTTTAAATGGGGTCACCTGAAATTTCTGAAAAATGAAACTGATTTTTAGTTATTATTATTATTATATATATTTTTTTTTAATGTAAACAACACACAATCTTAAGCAACATTATGTCTATACTTTCACTTTGTGAAATATAAATTTAGTTAGACTAAAATGCAGTAAAAATTAATAAATATCTGAGCTCAAACATGATCAAAAACTAATTCTAGAAAGAAAATGTCTTTTGGGTTGCCAGAAATTCTTGATATCATTGGAACCACTGCACTAATAATTGTTTCTTTCCACTTATTTACAAAATGGGATTCTTTAAAATCATTCCATCATTATGCTCTGTAACTGTTTTTTTCATATATTCTGAGCAAAATGTTGTAGTAGGACAAAGGGGGTACTTGGATTCAGAAAAGGGAGAAAGGGGGTACTTGGATTCAGAAATAAGAGAAAGGGTGTACTTGAACCAAAAAAGTTTGAGAACCACTGATACATAAGAAAAAACTCAGATAATATCTTGCTATTTGGAATTCTAAATATGCAAATAGATCACAAAGCCTGCTAAAAAAAAAAGAAATGTATAGTATAGGTTGCAAATTGTTAAAGTTTCCTGTTGTTTTTGCAGTTTACTGTGTTAAAAGCAGACAAACATTAACCTAAAACAAACACCATAGTTTTCTACTTGGGCTCAACATATTAATATATAAAGTTACCGTATTTGTTGGCAAACACAAGCTGTATTTTTCAAATAGATATTGATATCCTTGCAATCCACGCAGTGTAACTAACACGGACAAATACAAGTTGACATGACCTTAAATACGTTCCTGCATTCCTTCGAAACAAATCTGATTGTTTTTCATACACTGTGTAAGATGTTCTGGGACCAATATAAAAGCAGAACAAAAGTCTTCCTCCTCTGAGCTGTGGGGATTTCAGACAGGGACGCTGTTGGATTTGATGCCAGTAGAGATGGGTTCATTAAAGGGCAAGTTGGCGTTTGTCATTCTCCTGAGCTTTTTAGTCTCTCAACATTTTCACATGGAACACAATTATATCTCCCAGCTAAAAATCTGGTCTAAATTCTCTCCGACAATGTGTTCGGAAGCATGCACGTTCCAAAAAAACAAGTCCTACTTAAATATTATTGTTCATTAGTGAAGAAGAAAGACCAAACAGTTGGGTTTTTTAAGTATTCAGTCATGAGTGTGAATACTTCTCAGCACCTCAGTGCTTCCCTTCTGGCTTAAATTGGATTTTGCAGATTGTGAGGGAATTACATATTTACACGAGTTCCCTGGTTTAGGTTGAAGTGGAATGGGGAAGTGCGGGGTTTATTTTCAGCTGCAAGTTGTAAAATCCATGTACTGGTAAAACATGTTATACTGTGGCCCAGAAAGCTTTTTAAACAATGACCTTGGTGTAAATCATGCCTGCAGCACATACATGGCCTAAAGAGGGGGTTGGGGCGACTATTTATCCCACGTGAGCCGTTTAAGCCGGCTTTTGGGAAGTGAAGGATCAGGTTTTTTAGGAATCAAACTTTCTTTTTCTGAGAACTCTGTCAAATTTTCAGGTGATGATTAAAGTTGACATGAATAACAATCAGTTATTTTGCTATTTATTTCACTTCTGAAGGAGGAAAGAAGAAAGGACTTGTTCAACTCTTGCAAAGGCAACTAATGCAAACTTTTGAGTAGAAACACCCCACAAGAACTATTTTGGCGATGCTATTTGTTCGACAAAAACACAAACCTTTACCTTGAAGTGGGCCACTAGATTCAAAGGCAAATGGATTGAAACAAACCTGAAATAACCTTCTCTTAAGATGGTTTCGGAATCGGACGCTTTCGCGTGCCACGCTTGATCATTTTCGACAGCGCGCCGTTGTTTCCCGGCAGTGATTGAAAGCCATTATGATTTGTTCCTTATGAAACATGATTTAATTCTTAAAGCTGGCTCCATTTTCTCCCTGTTCAACATCACCTTCATTTGTCAACAGCTAAAATGAAAGATACATGTCAGGAGTAATACAGAACGTTTAATAGGAAGAAAGACAAATGCAGTGGAATGAAGTAGATCATAGGCGTCCAAAACTTTTAAGTTTAAAAAAATAATAAATGCATATGCTTTATATAAGTACATCGAACCATTTAAATCATATATCTTATTTATTCTGTTCTGAAACCTGAGAGAGAAAACGCAACAATGACGGATGATTAAAACTCACCTTTTTAATGTATCCTGCTTTATGTTTACTGTCGGTTGCAATAAATCTCTATTAAGGGGAACCTGTAGTGGATTTCAAAATATGATGTGATTCTTGAGGTTTAGTCAGGTTATGATCTATAAAAGTCCTAAGTAGCTAAGAGGAAATAAAACATAGTCACCCGCAAGACACGGTGGTCGCCAAGCCTGTTGTTAGTCTCTTTATATTTGTTGTAAGTTTGCTTTGTTACTAGATGCTTTGTTACTAGATGTCGGCTAAATTTAGCCACCTGTTTACAATTTAGGGCATACAATGTTGTTGCAACTCATGGCCAAGAGTACGATACTCGTACTATCCAATAAAACCAATGACTGAATTTATGGACTGAAAATCAGTTCAAGCAATCCTCCAAAGCCGCTGCAAGATTTCACATGAAATCCAATTCTCGGGACTGTAAAATAACAATAGACAATATCATTCTTTTCTCACCTCATCATCTGCATAGATTGATGTTTAACCTGTCAGGAGACACCGCCAGCCATGTTGTGGTAGAGACTGGCTCCAAGCTTATGTCAATCAAACACATTCATTTCCTCCTCCAATGTTTGGTTTTTAAACACTGGGCACATCACGGATGCCACGGTTTATTTTTCTGTAGTCACACTTTTTTTCAAATATGAGATGGATTTCCTCTGAAAGCAAATATCAGAGGGTTGAGATCTAAGGCCGCATAAAAGGGAAACTTCTGTGTCAGCCAGTGAAACAGTGCATTGCCTGTTTTTTTTCTTCTCATTGGCACCTAAAAGTATGCTAGCTAGCTACTATGAGCTATCAAAAGTCATTGGAAAGACTTGCAGAACAGTTAATGAAAGCAACCATTGGTTTCTATGATGTGCAAGGGATTCCTGTTCTGGAACAGTCCCCCAAAGGGATCTGTGTTAACACCAAAATAATGCCTTGTTACAATGTTAATTCCTTATCAAAAACACCCGCAAAGTATTATTGGGCTTCCTTCCTGCATCTCTGAGCAATCCTCACTAATCCTGCTATCTGAGCTGCTGCTCTGCCCTCTTCTGAAAAACAAGCTGTCCCTCCGGTTCAGACCTTTGTGATGTCACAAAAGTTTGAATCGCCTCGAAATGTGTTCTCTGCATTTAACCCCTCCCCGAGGAGCAGTGGGCAGCCACGGTGTAGACTAGCACCCGGAGCAGTTCCATTTTCAGTATCCGTTACATCGCCTCGTATCGTCTTTGACTTGATTCGACATGTTTGTGACAGAATGCGACGCAGTGGTTGGAAAAAACAAATGATTATCACCATAAATACACTATTCCTGTAGTTAATAGAGATGAGGAGGAGAAGAAAGCGACTTATCAGCTTAACACTCGCAGCTGAACGACTCCGCTGCTGTTGATGTGATAAACACACACCCCGAAGCGCTGAGATGAACTCACAATCACAATAGCCGCTTAAATAGCCATGTGTTTTACTGTAATGTGCAGGTTTGTGGCTGAAAGCAACAACAGCTGTGTGTGGATAGCAAATGAAAATGGCTTTGGTGATCACTGATCTCCCTCGCAAAAGCGAAGCATGAAGTTTGCGTCTATAGACACACCCACTCATGATTATGCATAAGTAAGCCCCAAAACAGCCCGTTTTTAGAACTGCTCTGGAAAGGATGCGAGTTTGGGAAAATAAACCTCAAATAATGTTGTTTGGGTTCTTAGAACAAATGGAGATAAGTGAAAAATAGCATAATACGGGACCTTTTAAGCAATACACAACCCATTATATAGATACATTTTAGAATGCAGATCTATAGGTGAGTAATACAACATTGTTACTAATTTGTTTCAGGAATCTCTTTGGAGTCATTTAAATTAACTTTTAGCCTTAAAACACAAGAGCAGCCATTAGTTCCTGAACATGTTGAAATATCTCAAACATGGCTGATCGTCATATCAGATTTTTTTCCCTGACTTTATTGTGTAGGAGATCCAACTTCAGGTGGTGTTCCAAGCCACTATATCAAGTAGGAGGTAGGAAAATCCAGATTTCCTAGATGCTTTGAATGCTGCCTTATATCACGTTGGTATATCTCGTGTAATCACACAAGATTTCTGGCTTGGAGAGACAGAATAGTGATGTGTGGTGCGCTGTTTTGAGATAAAAGCTGTGTACAAACTCAATGAGTGTATACTGTCGACTATATACTATATGCATGATGAGCGTTCCCACTGAAGTATACTTCTCAGTTTCCCAAGATGCATTTCGAACCTACAATGACAAAAAGCGGAAGCCCACTCTGGTTAAATATCTCTGTTGATTCTCCACTTTTGAAAGTTCTGAAAACATTTTAAGCGAGAAAGTGACCAAGTAGAATATCAACACGTGTTCATTTGATCCATAAACCTCTCATATATACATTCATTAATTATGTTACTTACTAAACTTCCGGTTTACTTCAAAACAAGAGCCCTATTTACAAAAGATTTAAATGCTAATTAATGTTGTGCCGATACCGATACTGGTATCAATTTTACATTCCGCTCGCAATGCATCATGGGACGGTTTAAGTATGCCTACCGTGCATTCTTAAAAAATGTCTTAATATACTATATATCCAGGTATTTTTCCAGCCATACTCAATGTTTTCATACTATCTAATATGAACACATTAGATGTAAATTTTGACGTCAAACTTAGTATGTTCGTATGCTATTATGAACATGACCTATGACTGTTTTTTATCTTCATGTGTGGGGTCTTTAACTAATAGAAAAATCTCTTCAGATCGAGGAAATCTTTGTGTGTTTACCCCTCTTGAGGCGATGGTCGTCAAACAGTAGCCATCTTACCAGAAGCAACGTCTACCTAAGTCTTCTGTACAGGCACACGTGTGCATTCGTGTGTGTGAGCAAGTTAGGTGTTGGAGACATCTACGCTAGTGTTCTGATTAATGTCTCTGTTTGCTCTAGAGAACAGCACATTCCTCTCAGCCTAAATTGATAGCAATTATGTGGTTTCTGATTGGGTGTTTGATTGGGAGGCCAATTTGAAGAACAGAGTTTTTATTGTCCCTCCAACGTTGAAGTTAAATGCCTGAATGACACTCTGCTGCTACCCTTGCAAGTCACATCAAGGGGCACCAGTTGGTTGGCACTAATTCTGACCGCTCTATTTTTAAAGCCCTCTTTCACATTTTGTTATTGTGTCCCAGTGTTGCTAAAAAGAAACTGGAAAGCTACTTAGTGCACTGTATATTCCCTCTGTGCCAAGAGCTGTCCATCTTATAGGGGTGTTTTTTCTCTATAACCAGAGGACTTGTCCCTCCAGGGGACACCTGGCTTGTTCCCCACCTCCACAGTGTAAATGTTCACTGGCTCCAACTCCCGCATGTTATGAAAGGCTCTATTGAAGTAGGCCTTTGGCTTATAAAGGGATATAAAGTCACTCTGGCTGAAAAGTCTATCCAGATAGCCTCAGTGACCAGACTATGTCATCTGATTTACATTGGGCTTTCACATGTAACCTTTATGTGAAAAACACTGCACAGTCTTTTTAGCTGCACTCCAAGTCATATGACGCCAATTCTGCCTCTCTATTCCGATGTTAGTTTGAAGTACTGAATTCCCAGCACACACAAAAACATTATGTTATTCTTGAAAATACCTCCAGTTGACTGAAAAGGAGATTTTTCCAAAACAGGACAAGAGAAAAAAGTGAACAGAGCTGAAATTGAATAGAGTCAAAAGTAAGCAAGCAAAAGTGAGAAATAAAATCAAAGGTATAGAGAAATATGAGAAGATGTGATGTAAAAAAAAAAAAAAGAAAATAGCTCAATTTTCTCCTTAAACCATGTGACACAGATATATAGACACAGGCAGGCACACGCACACACAAATGTGTGAAGTTGTGAAGTTACAGCTGGTCCAGCTCTGTGTTTGTTCAGCACGCCTGACTGAGGGCCATTTATTGATTGGCTACGATGCCAGACCTGAGGACTTGTGGGCCACGGGCCCCCCTCTCTCCCCCTGCTATTACTTCCTCTACATTGCACACACAAGAAAATTTACACACACAGGCTCCTGGTTCCCCTCCCTCTTCCGATTTCACCAAGTTACTATAGAGGAAGAACGGGAACAAGCCAGAGAGGAGACGGCAGGCCAACAAGACACAGAGCATCTCACACTATAGGCTCACGGACGGGAAAACACAACCGTAAGCTGAAGAGGAATGGAGCGAGGGTTTACATCTTGTGCTGTCCTGGTGACCATACTTCTTACTATGGTACTGTAATATTTGCTTTTTTGCACTTTTTTTTCCCTTTATTGTGCTCTTTTGTCACCAAAATGCTTGAATTAACTTCCTACTTTAGTAAACACTTGCTTGAACTACATTGTTTCTCTATTTGCACGTTCCATTTTAGTTGTGAGAGGTTTTAATGTTCTGGAGTCTTGACAGTCAGAGGTGGAAGTAACTGATTACAAGTACTCACGTTACTGTAATGGAGTTGCTTTTATGGGTGCTTGTACCTTTTTGAGTACATTTCTAAATCAGTAATTTTACTTGTTTTTAAGTACGTTTTTACAACTCTACACCCAACCGTTACTGAGTAAATTGTTATTGTTTTGTTTCAAAATGAGAAACAGACATTGTGAAACTATAAAAAAGTGAAATGAACAGACAACAATCAAATACATCACATCATAGCCGACCAACCAGATTAAATCTAATGCACAGTGCCAAAAACGGCATGGAATGACGGTTATTTTCTCAGTTTTAGAGTTAATTCATTGGTGGTTTGTCTTTGTGGAAAATAGATTTGGTCTCTTCCTTTTTTAGTTTATACATGATTTATTTACTGTATGCAAGGGTAAGATTTATTAACAAAATTAAACGTGGGGGGGGTGAAAGTAACGAGTAACTTCTACTTTTAGTACTATTTTTAAGTACTACTTTTGAGTTGTTCATGAGTATTTTATGTATGGCTTACTTGTACTTGAGTACAATTTCAATCGAGTAACAGTACTTCTACTTGAGTAGGATATATCAGTACTCTTTACACCTTTGTTGACAGTAGCTTCACCCAGTCTATAACAGTATAAGCCGTCTCCTCTTTAAAGTCCCCAACGCCGTCAGAGGGTTTTAACTGAGTCACAGAAATAGAAATGCTTGTTGTCCACGTGCTGGTCGGCAAGATGTTTTGTCTAAGTTTAGGGTTCCCTGTTGCATTACGGTGGCCACCTGGATTAATGACAAGGAGTCCAGTGCTCTGCAGTGCAGACATGAAAAAGGATTCTGCAGATGTGCTGATATCGTATGACTGACCGTCTAATAAGGTCAACATATACTGACATTCTGCAAAAGGAAGGCACTCGAGTTGAGTTTCTTTTTCCTTGTCGTTAAGTTTTCCATCTTCAGGGAAATTGTACTCTGTGACTTATTTTAAACTGTTGACAGGTGGCCTGCTACAAATCTGTCCAACTAAATTGCTCAAAGCTAAAGATGAGGGATTGCATATTGCTGTTCTTACTGTTTTTATCGATAAATCATTTTCAACAATCATAGTGTAGAAGTATTGTGATATAAAATGGTGCTTCCTCCTTCAAAGCAGTGAAAATAAATATCCGTAGGGATGAGAGCAAGGATAGTCGGTGATTGAGGGTTAAACCGTACCTGTAGTGAATTTTTCAAAAAATCGTATATAATTCCGGAGCAACGATTCTCAACTGGTGGTTCGGGACCCAAAAGTGGGTCGCGGACATGTAGGCTACTGGATGGGTCAAAAATAATTAAATATTTAATGTCTCTCATGTTGGACTGGTCTTTTATTTTGAAAGCAACTTTTCTTTTGACAGGTATGCTGTGAAATACATGTTGCAAATGAAAATATATTGAATTATGTTTAAAAAAAGGTTATATATGTGTGTTTTGGAAAAACTAAATTTGGTTGGTTGATTTCTAAAAAAAACCGGGTCGCGATTTACTGACCGTGGCAAAATGTGGGTCCCGGGGTGAAACCAGTTGAGAACCCCTGTTCTAGAGGTTAAGTTGGGTTACTGTCTTTAAAAGTCATTTTAAAGCAGCCAGGAGTAAACACAACCTCCTTGTCCATTATGCACATTTTAGACACTGGTCGCGACGTCGGGCTGTTGAAGTTCGCGCTGTGGTTTCACGTCTGGGTGATTTTCATCCTCTGAATCGCTGTAGTGTCTTCCCAGTTTCATCTCAGACTCTTCCAATCTCTCTCCTACTCTCTCGTATTGTGCATCTTGATCTTTGTCGCGACTCGTATGTAAACGATGCAGCTGACTGCCGACTGTGGCTACTCTGATGTGCAGCAAAAGCCCACAATGGCAGCAGTAGATATGTCCAAAACACATCCTTGTGTTGTCCATAGTGATAAATAAAATTATATTTTTTTAAAAATGTGGAGAAAAGCACTGCAAAAACCTAAATAAAGAGGAAAATCACAGAAATCAGGTGGGACCTTATAAATACGGCACAGAAAACGACTTGGCCTAATATCCGGCCGAACATGGCCGAGTGTATTTTAGGGTATAAAATTGTTCAAAAAAGCACGCCTTTTTTCATATACATTTCCATTACAGGTACACTTTTAACATCCAAAGCCCAGCAGGACAATTGTCACATTCACTCAGCTTTGTTATCCTCTGTCTTCTTTGATCACAATTGTAGCTTATCCTACCAAACAACCTACCCACCCCTATCCTTTTGTACTTTTTTAAATTGGACTTTCAACGCCAACCGAGTTGCAACACCAACCCTCTTGGTTAAACAATTTTTTTTTATATGTAATTGAGTGTAAAATGTACAGATTGCATTTCAAAGGCGAGTGCAAAATGTACCGACTGCATTTCAAAGGCGAATGAAGACTGCAAGCGTATTTATTTACTGTGATGTAAACAGTAAATGACTTTGCTGGTACTACAGAAAGTAGCACGAATGCAAATGTGTTTGGTTTTCGGCTCCAGTGGTTGTGCGTTTTGGTTTCGTTGTTGGCCTCTCTTTTTCTTCAAGCGCTTGTCACAGTTTGGGTTGGTCTGTGTTTTCAATGTGTTTGTGTCGCGGGGAAAGTGGTGCACTGAGCTAATTTTTAGTTGTCTTGTTGGGTGATGGTTGGCCTTGTTTTGTTAGTCTTTCAGTTGGTAAGAAGTTCTGTTAGTCATGGATTCCTTTCTGTGTCTTCATATCACATCTTATCAGGATGTTTGTGCTTTCAGCGATTGGGCTCCATCCTCGGTGTCACTCAGGTGTGCCTCATCTCCTAATTGTCCTCCTTCGTTACTTGTGATTGAACACAGAGTGTTTGTCTGATCATTGTGTGTTGCTCCCTCTCCAGTCCTGCTTAAGTCCTGTACGTCAGTTTATGTTTATTTTATATTTTTGTTGGTCAACGTATTTACAGTTTAGCTTTTAATGAATTGGACAGTCTCTTTTATCACCAGCATTTTCAATAACTTAAAATTGCAGACACCAATGTTGGAAAGCTAGCAAGATTAGCGCCAGCATGAGCTCTTGGAAGCTCCACCCTCTCCCGTATGCTCCCGCCTAAAGCCACGCCTACACAATCTTCAACGCAAGGGGAGGCGAGAGCCAACTCAGCTGTTCCCGCACATTTTTGGGTTGGCACATGACAAAGGGGCTCGTGGGCAGGACAAGACATCTGATTGGTTCTTTGCATTCTGACTGAATGGCAGGGATTGGTCAAAGTTTTTACAGAATTCCAGCTGAGACAGAGTTTTGACTGTTTTTGTTCTTTTTTCTGAGTGCACAATGTATTGACTACTCTCAGGATAGGACCATTTCACCTGTTATAACAAAAAGTGTTTCTAAATAGGATTAAGGACATACCTTTAAAAGCTCCACCCATTGTGGTATTTAGCATAGCCCTTTTACAATGAAAAAACTGCTTTATTACCTTGTTTGTCCTGAAACTACACAATCTGTTTATTTTTAGACTAAGCCATCGTTCAGTTTGGATCAGAAGCTAAGGAGGTCAAAATACATTTGTCTTGAGAGTTTTTCCTTTGAACTTGTATGACTCTTTATCTTTCTGTCAGCTCAGTGGTGACAACAAAGTGTGTAACACAATGTACTGGATTTTTTTTTTTTAATTAGTTCTTGCTACCTGGTTTTGTTTTTCTTAAATATTTTGACAGTCGTACATTATTCATTTACATTTGGAATTCAATTCTAGGTCTTTGTTGAGTTTGTGAGGCAAATGTCTCCTTGTGCGTAGATCTCCTATTTAGAGCCTTCCTAGCTTGCAGTCCTATAAACACTGTGTCAAGTTTCCTGTTGTGGAAAATACACTTTTTTTTTTTTTTTTAATATCCACCATTGGGTCATAAAACGTCTTTTGATTGTTTTATATAATCTGTTTACACCTCGCATATACTGAGCTACATTCCAGCTGCAACAGAAGATGGCTGATTTGTCCCACTGTAAGTTCCAGGTCTATATTAGTCATATTCTCTTCCAAGTTTTTTTTTTTTACCCTTTCTCACTCAAAGAAGCAGTTTTTTGTTCGACTCTTTCCTGTGTGTCAGACAGGTTTTGAGTAAAGTCTTACAAATTTCTCCGTGTAGATGTCTGACTTTGCTCATTCTGCCCTGAAAAGTGCTTTAGGAAGAAACTGGCTTCTTACTAAGCCCAAGATGTGGATTAGTTGAACAGAAGACTACACAAATGATCGACCTCAAAATGCTGGCTTGAAAAATAGACATGAATTTCAGGTGGTTTCAGTTCATGTTAATGTGTTGACCTTCATAGAACATCTTTGTATTAGTAGAAGAAGAACAACCACAAGCAACTTGTCAGACGGTTCTCCAGAGGAGTATGGTAAATTATACTTTAGCATCATTCAGCAGGATAAGCATGATGGATGGATAAATTAGGCTTTGGGTTTTTGCATTTGCAGCAATTCAATTTGTACAAAATGGGACATTACTTGAACTTGAAAGAGTCAGTCATTTGCTAACCTAATGGATGTTTGGGACAGCTCAACACACAAGAATGCCAAAAGTCAAAATTTCTTGACTATCGGCATTGGCAAAAGTTCTTTACCTTTTTTTGCTTTCTAGTTTTAGAAAATATAAAACTTTAAAACCAAAGTTGTCTCTTGATTTTCTAAAACAAGAGGAACTATCCCCACTGGTGCATTTTACATCTCGTAATAACGCGATGTAGCTAAGGTGATTCATTTGTAGGGATGCACCAAAATTTTAATTCTTGGCCGAAAACCGAAACTCCGAAATAAATTATTATGCAAATGATTAGTCCCATTGCATGAATTTGATTATAGTCCCATCCAAGTAACGATCTTTATAACACGGACCAAGTATAGTCATGATAAAGTCCATAGGGTCTCTGATAAACGTGCACTGACCACACTGAAACCGATGCGCAGCCATGCTAACGTAACAAAATCCGTCTTGACTGAGGGCTACGCGTAACTACAGTGTCGACGTGACTCAGAAACATAAATCACACATATGTGTTCCGTCAACTCTGCTCAGAAGGCGCTTTAGTGCTCAGATGTATTAAAATATAGCCGCTCCGTGAGTCCATGGGCAAGTTGACCCGCACGTGCTGACAACATCATCACAACATTCTGTTTCGGTCGGCTTCTTTCGGCCAAAAATGGCCCAAAAGTGCATTTTTGTTTTTCAGCCGGTGCATAACTATTAATTTTAATATGATCAAACCATGATGCGTTTAATCTCCTCTAATTTCCAGAGCTCACGGACAGCGCGGTCAGAGGATGACAGAGACACTTTGTGGGACGCCTGGGGTTCATGGAGTGAATGCTCTCGTACCTGTGGTGGAGGAGCCTCCTACTCTCTGAGACGTTGCCTCAGTTCGAAGTAAGTCTTCATTATCTGTTAATAATCTGGGTGGGCATGTTTTGTTTGTGTAAAATCATCTCCTATTTTAAAAAAAAATGTAAATAATTATTTTGCCAAATTTAAATGGGTTGATCTGTCCCGATGGTAAAGAAACAAAACCACATAACGTGAAATCATGAAGCTTTTGCTCTTCAGAGACAGGATTTGTCGGTTTGCTCTTAAAGTATAAATTCAAACATTTGACAATTGTACTCTTTGTTTTCTTTTTATATTGTAATTCCTTCATGCATTCACCCTTACAGTACACTCCATGCATCTGCACAGGAATTCTGCATCATTATAGTAACCACTTTTATCAGGCTAAGAATTTGCTCCTCAATCAGCCCCAGTCATCAAAAGATGATTACATGATTACATGCAGAGGATGTGTTGGAAGGAAATCCTAAGATTTTCACGGACGTTCGGATAAATGGAAACATCTTTTTGGACAAATTGTGCTTCAACATGATCCGAGTTACTTTCAAAGAAGAAAACCTGACTGAGGATAAAGTTATTTACATATAATTCTACATCCGTTCCTTAAAAGTGACAAAGCATCGGCAATTATATGGAAAAATATTGTTAAATATCGCTCTGGGCGTTTAGAGAACATGTAGAAGTAAATATCCCTGAGAGGGTTGGTTATGAAACGGTCAAGTAAACAGCCATATGAGCCAAAACCTTGAAATGATCAGTGTTTGAATCTGAGGTTGGGTAATTGGCTTTGACATGTTGCTTCAAGAGTCAGAGTGGAGTAATCTGGCAAAAGTGCCAATGTCAATGTTGATATACATTTATTATGATTGAAGTTTGATGGTATCAGATTCGAGACCTCCATCTCATCATCTCAGCTTTTACCTCAGAAAGAACAGAACTTGCTCTTAGGACCCTCTGTCCTTTCATCTGACTGCAAAATCCCTTGATGGGTGAGTCTTCGAACTAACCTATGAGTCCTCAAGATTAAAGCCATGGGGCTATGGGAAGTTGGCAAAGTGGCCAATTACAAAAAAGGATTTGAAGAACAAGAGAAACGAAAGACAGGCAAAGTAAAAGAATATGTTGTCACTTATTGGCTGAGAAATAGCTTCTGGGTGACTTCACTGAGTTCTTTCATTTTTACGATTCCCAGAATGTATTGCTCACTTATTAAAGGTAGCTATTGAGCTTCAAGGCTGAAGTCATCTTTGTTTTTCTGCCGAGGGCTTCAGAGCATAAACAGCAGACAGTAAGCCTAGGAAGCGACGTGGCTGTCTGTAGACAAACTGACAAAACAATACAAATCACACTTTAAGGTCACCGTGAAGATATACGTTTACCACATATGGCTCCTATGACTCTATATTCATGAATTCATCAGTGCTGGCAGTAGCGACCAAGGCTGGGACGCAAAAGCTGTCAAAACCACACACTCAAAGTGCCTGACGCCCCCTGCGCTGCACTGTAAACATTGAGGTCAATGACTTTTTGATGAGTTCATTTCATGACATTAAGAGCAGCCACTTTGATTTAGCTGGCCAGATTATTTATGTTGGGAAACTCCAGAATGCTACTGGCCAGGAGCGGTTTGATTAGAGCTCTGTGTCGCATTCAGGCAATGTTTGCTCATTTAAGGGGAAATAGTCCTACTTCACCCAAATGACGGATGGGATTGAGGTGGGACTAGCCTTGTCCCAAGTGGCAGATCAAACACTGTCAATAAAAGCATAACACAAGGCTACTTTCCAGTCTTTGTGAGTCTGAAACACCCTGAGAACCAATACCATGAAAAACGTACCCCCTAATGCTAAGTATTTTACTGCTACTGCACGCAAGACCAAGCAAACCATACCCCATACTGGTTTGCCAGCTGCTCATTAGTCACATGGACACAATACATTACACTTGATCGCAAACTCCATTATTACCAGGAGCTTTGCTGCTTTGAAGCAAGTGTGGACGTATGGATTAGGTGTTATTGCAAGAGAAAGTCTACACACGACAACCACTAACCCAGTGGTTCTCAAACGTTTTAGGTTCAAGTACCCCTTTCTCTTATTTCTCAATCTAAGTCCCCCCAATAGTCACCTCTAATTCCATTAAGTTCAACTACATTTATATTTCACAAAGTGAAAGTATAGAAATACAAGATTGTTTGTTGTTTTAATAAAAAACAAAAAATAACAAAAGAATTAAAAAAATATATTAAAATTTTTATGAAATTTGTCCCCATGGTTGAAAAACACTGATTTAGTGGTGCCTGAATAGATTTATTATTCATATAACTTTTATCTCTTCCGGTCACTTTATTTGTTAATTTTCCTCTCTCTCTCTCTCTCTCTCTCTCTCTCTCTCTCTCTCTCTCTCTCAAGTAATGCCATCACGTACCCCCTTTTGAGAAACACTGCTCTAAACCAAGCTTTTATATTTACAACTCATGTTGATCATAAATAAGTGGATGCATTCACTTTTACACCTGAATGTATCAGGAAACAAAGATTGGTTAACGGACAAAGGGTCGATTTAGGCACATGAATGTTGAGGCAGTGACAGTAAATGAGTGCCTGCTCTTTGAATGGCAGACCCAAGCTGTGTTTAAAGTTTATAAAAGACCACAGTGGTTAAAGGGAAAAGTTCTCCAAAGTAGTGAAATGTTTAATTAACTTGGGCATGGCACCAAGAATATCATTCCACCATCTGTGTGGCTCCCGTAGCTTAAAAAAACCACCCACTGCTACAATTTTAATGATCCAACTAAACACGTGTTGTGCCAGAAATGACCAAAACAATTACACTTAACTGTGTAAATCCTATTACAACTGTGATATTTTCCCAAGGAAATAAGACCTAAAAAGCTAATAGCGAGTTTTCCACATTTGTAGTGCCAGTACCAATGCTATCAAAACATAATGTGCTACAAATATTAAGATGCAAAGAGTATATTTATATCTATTTGTCGGAAATAATAACTTAAGTGCTGTAAAAATCTGCTCGACTTGCCTGCCTTTGATTACCAGTGTTAAATAGCTCTTCCCACAACTCCATATCCAATGCAATACAATTCTACCTCTTCCCCCCTTTTGTTTAATAATTTACCTATTCAGCATGTGTATGTATTTGTTTGGTTGTGAGTTATGTGCTTAACATATGTGGTGACAGTATGATGATAAATCCTCCCTTTGGATCAGTTTTGAACCTATAACCTCTTCTTTTGAGTCTTTTGAGTTTCTTCAGTGGAGAAAATTAAAAATGGATATTTATTCAGGTTTTTCTGTGATAGTTTATTTACTGCTGATGCCACTTTGAGTCTCCACACTGATTCTGATCTTTGCTACCTGTTTCTCAACTCCTACCCTTTTAACGTATCTTGTTTGGCCTCATGACCTGCTGTTTGGCTTGGCCAAATGGACTGTCTGGAATGGATCCACCCCAGGCTCTAATGTGCTTGCCATGCCGCATGCTTCACATCCACTCCCTCCACTTTGGAATATTCTTGTAAAACTTCCTAAGCCCACGTTTATCCATGAGTCCAAACTCAGGGATGTTGCCTCTAATCAGGATTCCAGGTTAGCTAAGGGCCGGTGACACTGGAATTCTTCTTGTTTTTTCCACTCGGTTCTCGGGTAATTGCCCTATCACAGTCACCATCGATGGTTTATCATCACCTGGCATCAAAGCACAAAGGAATTCTTATTTTCAATGAGTGTTTAGTTTCATAATTTCGTCAGAGAAACTGCAGACTGTCATAGTCCAAACTGCTCCAATCTGTTTAGCAGACACAGACTGGAAGCTTTACTGCATCTGCTTTAGTACTGCGTTAGCACTGCTCTGGGTTTATGAAGCAAGAATGTATTTATAGACTGGTGTAAAAAAAAAAAAACTCACTCTTTCACTGCTCCTTTTTTCCTAGATTTTACCCCTGACCTCGCCATCCTTACCTTACCGTATTTTTCGGACTATAAGGCGCACCGGATTATTAGGCGCACTATCAATGAATGGACCTGACTGGGTCTATTTTAATACATAAGGCGCACCGGTTTGTTATTATTAATATTATTATTATTAAGACGCATTAAGTGAAATAAAATAGTCAGATAAGTCAAACTTTATTCAACTCATTAACACTAACTCTCAACATTGATCAGGTTTAACACATAAAATACAGAACAATACACTTACTTTTTCAGTTCAGTATGTTGAAGCACAGTAGTTAATTTCATACATAAGGCGCACCTGATTATAAGGCGCACTGTCGATTTTTGAGAAAATTAAAGGATTTTAAGTGCGCCTTATAGTCCGAAAAATACGGTAATGAAGTTAATGAACTCATTTCAGAAAGAAGATACACACTTGAATTGTATACGCGATTGTTTAGCTTAGCATTGGAAAGTTAGCATTGCTATTCCGTCATGCTAGCTTTGACGTTGCTACAATAACCTCTTGTTATAAAGAAAATATATCCTCAAAGATCCATTTAATATATAATTAAAGGTCCCATATCATGCTTTTTTTCATCCCCATTTGTCCCAAGAACCCCAAAAACAGGTTTATTTTCCCAAACTTGCCTGTTTTAGCCTCTGAAAAGTCACTTTCTGAGCAACTCTACACAAACAGGCTGATTTGCGTCGCACTTATGCATATTCATGAGTGGGCGTGTCCATAGACGGGACACTGACTTCCTCCTCCCCGCACGGTGACGTAGGGGCCCGAGGACGCCCCGCCCTCCTCCCACCCATTCCGTAGCCGAGCTCATGCTGCTTTATAAACATGAGACAGAGCGTGGGGGCGGGGCGTTCACCGGTACCTACATAGACTGTAGAAAATACATACATAGCACTGCGAGAATGACGCTGAAATGCTCACCTTCGTGGGTGTGTTTGTTTACATGTCAATCATGGCAGAGAACTTTCTGGAGGTGCGGCTTCTCCAGCTCAGTGTCGCGTCAAATTCGTCATCAAAGTGGGAACGCGTCATCAAATTGGAGCGAGGTGTTTGGGCTCACCCTGTAGTAAGAAAGGAGCAAATCACCCTCTCACTAACGATAGAGGGAATCAATGAAAAAAACCACTTTGGTCATGTGTATGAAGCCCATATAGCACATTATGATGTTTAAAGCACAGAAAAGTCCATTTAGCATAACATGGGCCCTTTAAGTGGTGTCCTTTATTCATCATCTTTGGGGCTCCACTTGTGGTGCTCCAACCACATGTTTTATGGTTTGGTAATATACTAAAAACACATCCACTGCATCATTTTTCCCAGATGACGTAATAAATTGTCAACCAGATTTTCTCACAGCTAAAATAATTCCCCCAAAATGTTAATCACCCTGAACTTGTTTTGGTTCAATAATAATATGCAGCTCAAAACATATGATGGGTGTTTACTTGCTTAAAATGACTTTAAAGCTGGAGTTTAAATGGCAAGAAACCACAAAGTTTGGCAAAACCGGTACACTTTAGGATAACTTGACCTTCTTTGTTTCTGTGGAGGATTTCAGACCTCTTTTTGTACCAACTATAGGAATCAAATATGGTATAGATGGTGAAATTCCATTAAAATTCTTTAAAAAATATGCTAACATTGGATTGTACCACTTTGGTAACACAATACACTTAAAGTCATGCTCATAATTTAGGCAAAGGAGCATAAGAGCTGGAAATAAGGTGCGGTACATCCTTTAACAGATACCATATTAGGCTGACTCATTTTACATTGTGTGAATTAAACTGTTGGCGCTTGCAAACACATGTCAAACTAATGTTTTACAGTTCCCACATTATCGGAGTCAATGCATAACATACCACTCGTCACTGGGGCAAACACGATGGGTACCTACTTTGAGTAGTTTTATCCCTTGCCCATAAGGGACTCACTGTAACCATATCTTGCTTTTCTTGTGCAGGATCTGTGAAGGACAGAATATCAAATATCGCACATGCAGCAACGTGGTAAGTCGGCGGGCTCATCTCTCTGTAATGAAAGTCAGTGGAGCTTTTAGCTTGTTTTTATTACAAGATTAAGGAAAAATGCACATTGCTGGAATCATCACACGTGATTGCTGCATGTATCACAAACACATGTGTGGAGTTGTGTGATGATTCTTTGTTTCTGTGCAATCACTCAGGACTGCCCTCCAGATGTTGGCGACTTCCGTGCCCAGCAGTGTTCGGCTCATGCAGATGTGCGATATCAGGGTCACTATCACGAGTGGCTGCCTGTCTACAATGATCCAGAAAACCCGTGCACTCTGAAATGTAAAGCCAGAAGCTCAGGCCTTGTGGTTGAACTGGCTCCCAAAGTGCTGGATGGAACGCGCTGTTACACCGAGTCCTTGGACATGTGTATCAGTGGCGCGTGCCAGGTGAGAGCATAGGCTGTGTGTCATTTAACCCTCCTATTATTCTCAAATATTCCTTACACATTTTACTTTTGGAGTCAATTCCGAAAATTGTTGACCAAGTTTTTGTGTCAGGCACTTTGTTTACTTGTTGAATACATAAATAACCCCTTGATAATGAAACCTTGACCTGTTCTCTAGTGCCACCATCAGGCCAAAATTTTAAATTAGAATTAATTTATCTTGAATAGTTTTCATCTAAATCTTTTCTAATTTGTGGGGCATATTCATGACTTTCCCACAATGAACCATATTGATTGATGTTGGGAACCCCCCTTTCCTCTCATGAACTTATTTATTTACTTATTTTTATGTAACATATTTGGAGTTATTCACTATAAAGTCCTCTGTCTCAGACACATCCTCCTCTACATCATTTTTACTGTGAAAGAGCTGTTCCATGTCATGTATTAAACCAAAAGTATCAACTCTGCACTTGCAGGTGTGGGGATATAAGGTCGCACATGGGTTTTACACAGCTAAAACAGCTTGGGGTCAAATTGACACCAATGTGTGCAATATGCGTTCAGTACATTGAAAAAAAAATCATCACGATGATGTCATGCTTAATCAGTTGTACCCATCAAATTAGGAAAAGTCTCATGAAATATGAAGCACACGAATAATGAACATTGAATGGGGTCAAATTGACCCCAAGGATAATAGGAGGATTAAATCATTTCAATATATAGTTTCCTTTTATGCTACAGAAGTGCATAATTAATTCATTCTAAACCAGATGTTTTTTTGAAGAAAGAACATGATGAGTTGAGACTACTTTGAAATGACTAGCTAGCTAAACTAGCTTAGCTAAAACTCAAAGGTGCATGATATTTTGTACTAGCTTGAAAGAATAAAAGAGAAAGTGTGGCTTTATAATTCATTTTTTCATAGTTTAGTGGAGCTGTTAGCCTTCTTAACAGCAACTACAATCCTAAATATCTCAGAATGCTAAGGTCAACTCATAAGCATACAAACCCAAAGAACTTTGAAACCTTATTGGCCTTATTGTGTTACTGTGTTTTTACAATGACATCGCATAGGCTCGAATCCTACCAGTTGCTTCACAAAATGAATAATTAATGAGAATAATTGCTCCGTTTTGATTGACATACCAAGGAAAAAGTCAACGTTGCTTTGTTTAGTTTTTTTTTTTTTCTATGGTTGAATAGAGTTACATACCAAGGCGTCGTGTGTGCCGGGACACATGGAGATTTTTAATGCACAAAGCTTAGAATCACACTGTGGTACGGTTTTGTCTTTCAAAATAAATGAATAAAAGACGCGACTATTTGACTTTGAATGATTGCAGATACTTTTGAAGATAAAGCAGTGGGTTTTTTTTGGAAACCCTAATTACTTTTTAAAGGAATATATTATAGCTTGGTAAATGAAAGTATGAAATATTAATGAGACAAGGGGGCTGTGATACTTTGGGTATTGACATGACGGAGAAATTTAATATGGATGTTTTTTTTTTTTTTCCCTACAGATTGTTGGTTGTGACCATGAGCTTGGCAGCACAGCAAAGGAAGACAGCTGTGGTGTCTGCAATGGAGACGGCTCTTCATGCAGACTTGTTCGAGGGCACTACAAAACCCAGCATGCCTCGGGAAAAAGTACAGGATCTTTGCTTGTTGTTTTCAGTGTTAATTCTGCTGACTAAAAATGTCATCATAGTTTTCATCTACAAATGACTGATTACAATTAATACATTGGAATTATATTAAAATATAGTGATATTTTCATTAATTCATTGAAAACAAAACTATAATTTCCTCACATGGGACGAAATCCAATCAGAACTCAGAATGTGATCGTGTTGTGTTACATATTGATCATAACAAATGGGTCTGTGTGCATTTACAAACCTTAATACATCCCATATCACAGGGGTGTCAAACTCATTTTAGTTCAGGGGTGAAATATGGACCAGTTTGACCTTAAGTGGGCCGTAGATTTTAGGTGGGGGGAAAAAAAAGAACAACTTTAACATTATTGTGCCCTAGTTTTCAATATCTGTTCAGTTCATTTCAAAAATTCTTGATTTTGTCACCAATTTTGGAAATTGTGGAATTGTTTGTGAGAAATTTAGAGTTCTTTCCACAATTTGCAATTAAAAAAATGACTGCATTCATGTGATATAAACAAAGGAAAAATGCAACCTCCTAAAAATATTGTGGAGTTAGTGAACACGAGATATCTGGACACTTGAATTATGTGGTAATTTACACAATAATTCATGTTTTCTGTCATTTTTACTTTGTCCTGTGGGCCAAATTGGATGCTCTAAAGGGCCAGATTTGGCCCCCGGGCCTTGAGTTTAACACATGCCATATCAGGCTGATCAATGGTAATTGAATATTTAAAAATGCATAAAATCTTACACTTTAGATTATAGTGGACTATATCTGCAACAGATTTAGTCGACTAAAACCTTAATGTCATTTCGTTAACTTGCCTGTTCTTGCTGACTTTTCTTGAACTTGTCACATTTTTGTTTCATATTTTCACTGAAATCTGATCAAGTTGTTCTTGTCTGATCCCGTCAAGCTGAAGACACCGTGGTCACCATCCCATATAAGAGTCGCCACGTGCGTCTGGTTCTGAAAGGCCCGGATCACTTGTGTAAGTCCTGGTAGGTCCAGGGTCCCCTTCCATGCCAAACAGTGACCTTTTTCTTTTTTTTACAGGGCCAACGCACAAATAAACAAATCAAGAGACACTCACATTTAGTCCTATGACCTGTTTTTTACGCAAATAAATACATTTTATACATATAGCTCCCAAAAGAAAATAGCTGAAAGCAAGTAAAAGCGACGATGGAGAGGAAATTCTCCTTAACTTTCCAGATTCGGGTAAAGATTATCTGCTTGGATCTATAAACAGAGTCTATTTATAGTTTAGTTCTGATCTGATGACGGAAATATTACTATTTGGAGGGAAGTCCCCCACAGTTGAGTAGAATGTATAAATATAGCAATGCAATTACTTCTGTAGGAAATGGGAGCCAAAAAAAAATTATTTCAAATCTCAATTTGTTCGATTAATCCAGTGGTTCCCAACCTTTTTTGGGTCGTGAACCCATTTTAATATCTAAAAATTCTGTTGACAGAGACTTTTTTTTTTTAAATTACATTTTGATCATGTTTGTGATATAGTAGGATCACCATAGTGATTTTTCTACTGTATTTGGTTTTAACTAGATTTACATTTAAGGAAGTGAAAGTCTAGAATACAGTTGTTTGAGATTGTGTTTTAATTTGAAAAATAATAATAATCTTAAAAAAAAATAACAAAAATATTATTTTTATTTTTATTTAATTATATATTTAATTGTAAAAAACATTTCTACTATATTTTTTTACACTAGATTTTTATTTGAGGAAGTGAAATTATAGACTACAGTTGTTTAAGATTGTGTGTTTTAACTTAAAAAAGAATTCTAATCTAAAAAAACTACAAAAATATAATTTTTTGTTTTATTTAATTACATTTTTCTACTGTATTTATTTACGCTAGATTTATATTTGAGGAAATGAATGTATAGAATACAGTTGTTTGAGATTGTGCTTTTAATTTGAAAAAGAATAATAATCTAAAAAAATTTACAAAAATATTTTTTTAATTTCTATATTTGTATTTAAGAATCTATTTAATTATGAATTTTTTTCTACTGTATTTGGTTTTAACTAGATTTATATTTGAGGGAGTGAAAGTATAGAGTACAGTTGTTTGAGATTGTGTGTAGAATAATAATCTAAAAAAAATTACAAAAATATAATTTTTTGTTTTATTTAATTATCTATTTAATTATTACATTTTTCTACTGTTTTTTTACACCAGATTTGTATTTGAGGAAGTGAAAGTACAGAATACAGTTGTTTGAGATTGTGTTTTTTAATTTGAAAAATAATCTAAAAAATTAGGAAAAATATGACTTTTATTTCTATTATTACTTAGCTATATCAAATTGTTCTATTTTATTTTTTATACTAGATTTAAATTTGAGGAAGTAAAAGTATAGAATACAGTTGTTTGAGATTGTATGATGGTGTTTTAATTTGAAAACGAATAATCTAAAAAAACAAAAATATTATTTTATTTTTATTTTATACTAAATTTAAATTTGAGGAAGTGAAAGTATAGAATACAATTGTTCGAGTTTGTGTTTTTTAATTTGAAAAATAATCTAAAAAATTACGAAAAATATGATTTTTATCTTTACTATTATTTAACTTTATCAAATTGTTCTACTGTATTTTTTATACGAGATATAAATTTGAGGAAGTGAAAGTATAGAATACAGTTGTTTGAGATTGTGTGATGGTGTTTTAATTTGTAAAAGAATAATAGTCTACAAAAATTACAAAAATATTATTTTAATCAGTCATTTTTTTAAATCAATTACTTGACATTTCAGTCAACCTCCATTTGAATTCCATGTGACCCCAAGGTTGAAAAACACCAGATTAGCCCTTATTCCAGATGCCTTGCGGTAACCCCGTGTCAAACATTTTACAATGCAAATCATCCTGCGTGTGGATACACATTTCTAGCCTTAATGCTGATTTCTAAACTTCTCGTTTCACTCATCCATTGCTCCATTGTTAGCGTGCTGATAGATCCCTTATGAACAGATTTAAATAGAATACTTCCATCCGCTCCGTCAGCCAGACAGCGTCTAAATTGTAACCACCTGTCAGCGGGTGATGACCGCTGCTGATTACGTCTGTTTCCAGCGGATTATTTTTTTTTTTTTTTTTTTTACCTTCTCGTCCATACTAGAATTACACCACACCTTAATAAGTCAGAGGTGATGCCAGGTCAAACAGAAGACAAAGCTCGGTTCCCTTCTGGCCTGCTCGTGTACTGATATGAGTCTCTAGTTAGAGCCAGAGGTACTTTGTGTTCTTCCAAACACAATAGCTAGACTCAAGTCTTTGTGTGGGGGTAACTGAATCTGACCAATTGTTGGTGCCTTGGGGTCTGTGATGAAAAAACGAGAAATAACTCACTGGAATTTGAGATAGTAATCCTGAAAATATTCCTGTACTCATTTTTAATGTTAATGTTCCACAATTTGAGTATGAGTTGGGGGTCCAATAAGTGTGTTGCATTCATTTTTACAGAGGTGAAAGTAATGGATTACAATTACTCACGTTACTGTAATTAAGTTGCTTTCATGGGTACTTGTACTTTTTTGAGTATATTTCTAAATGAGTCATTTGACTTGTACTTGGGTGTATTTTCAGAGAAGTGACTGAGTAAATTATTATTTTTTTATTTAAAATAATCAATGGACATTGTGAAACTACAAAAAATGAAGCAATCAAATGTATCACATCATAGCCGACCAATCAGATTAAACGTAATGCACGGCACCAAAACAGCATTGAACGCTGGGTATTTTCTAAGTTTTAATGTTCATAAATGTAGCGATACTTAGAGCCTGCATTTTTTGAATGCATGATTTTGAATTGAATTTGTTGGTGTTTATTTATTTAGAAAATAACTTTATTTAATCTAGATGCCTTTGTGGAAAATAAATGAAGTTCCAGTTATGGTAGATTTGGTCTTTTCCCTTTTTAAGTTAATACATGAGATGTTTACTGGGTGCAAAGGCAAGATTTGTTACCAGAAATAAACAAACGGTAGTAACTTTTACTTTGAATACTATTTAATTGTGCTATTTTCTACTTGTACTTGAGTATTTTATGTGCGACTTACTTGTATTTGTACTAATTAAGTAACAGTACTTCTACTTGAGTGGGATATAGTGGCACTCATTACATCTCTGTCAGTAACCCACAAAAATGATAGAAAATTACACACAAAATGAACAGAAAAATACACAAAATGACTCCAAAACAACAAAAACCAGTTGCATTAAAAAATACACATTGACAACAAAAATGCAAAAAAAAAAAAACAACACACCAAAAAGATACAACACAACAATATTAATACGCAAAAGGACTCCAAAAACACACAAAATTGCTTCAAAAACACAGAGAAATCCACATAATTAACCTCCAAAACACACAAAATAACAAAAAAACACTTAAAAAAAAAAAAATGAAAAACACAAAATGGCAACAAAAACACAATAACTTATCCTAATATAACAACAAAAATACACAAAATGATTTCAAAAACACGCAAAATGGAAAGAAAAACACAAATAATTACCCCAATAACCCACAAAACAAAAGAAATACACGAAATGACTCCAAAACAGACAAAATGACAAAAAATACTTACATTTTTGAATGTATCTATACTTAGAGCCTGATTTAAAAAATAAATAAATAAATATTTCGAGTTAAATTCATTGGTGTTATTTTATTTTAAAAAAGAATTATGCATGTTGACAAACCTTTTATTTTATACAGATGCCTTCGTGGAAAATAAATGAAGTTCCAGTTATGGTAGATTTGGTCTTTTCCCTTTTTAAGTTTATACATGAGATGTTTACTGTGTGCAAGGACAAGATTTATTACCAACAATAAACATGAGGGGTGAACGTAGCTAGTAACTTTTACTGAGTACTATTTAATTGAGCTACTATTTACTTATGTATGACTTACGTGTACTTGAGTACAATTTCAATCACGTAACAGTACTTCTACTTATATATATCCAGAGGTGTGAAGAGTACTGATATATACTACTTAAGTAAAAGTACTGTTACTTGATTGTAATTGCACTCAAGTACAAACAAGTCATACTTAAAATACTTTACATTACAGTAACGTAAGTACTTGTAATCCGTTACTTTCACCTCTGGATCATACCTGTCAAGTATCCCGTTTTGGCCGGGAAACCCGCCATCTTCCCGTATTAGTATTTTCCTGTAAATATCCCGTATTTTAATGTAATAATGATTAAAAGACGCCGAACTAAACTGAACGCCGTCACTAGCCTCGCGAGAACTGACACCTGAGATGGACTGAGTGGCAGTTCTCGCGAGATTAGTGCCGACAGCGGCAACAAACCCCGAAACAACTCAGAACAGAGATGATGAATGAAGACGTTCTGGTGAAATAAACAAAGAACTGGTGTAAATAGAGTTTATCTTCCTAAAGAGCAGCAGGATGGGACACAGTTACACGTTCTGTTAGATCAATAACTGAAATTTTAACGTTGATCACAGCGGAAGGAACCACGTAAGTCACCATGAAAAATCCTCCAATCACAAGCACCACAAATATACACTGCTTTATAAAGTGTTAAAGGATGTAAAGTCTGTAATAAATGTGTCTAATAAGTCATTAGTGAATACCAGAGAACCACATGTTATAAGAAAATATGTAATAAAATAAAATGTTAATGTCTAAGTTAAAGACAAGCAACGTGAAATTAACAGTAAATATGCAACGTGTTGACTTGTATGTAATGTGCTTTATATACTCATTTAATGTTTTTATTTAGGTTGTTTTATAATTTAGGAATTAGGGCTGGGTGATTTATCGGGATTCAAGATTTATGGAGTTTTCTATTTTGGCGATATAGAAAACTATAATATTTCATATATATATATATATGAAATAGATAGACATATTGTGCAGCTGTTTGTTAATAAATGTCCCTGTGTGGCATTTTGCATCAGCAAATTTAACCCAGAATTGACTTTATTTAATAAAATTATCTAGATTTATATCATATATCACCATTTGGAGAAAAAATATTGAGATATGAGTTTTGGTCCATATTGCCCAGCCCTAGTAGGAAAGTTCACAGCATTTCAATGTTAATAAAGGTCGACCTACCAGATTTGAATCATATCATTGTATTTAGTAAGTGGTTGACAAGTGGCTATTTTATATTTCCTGTACACCTATCTTAAAATATAAGGAATACTGGAGCTTGGTTGGGCGGGTGGGACGACTCGTAGTGGGCGCCAGAAAATGTCCCTTATTTTCAAATCTAAAACTTGACAGGTATGGTCTGGATATATCAGTACTCTTTACCCCTCTGGTTGTTTCCACTGTTCTCTCTTCAGATGTGGAGAGTAAGACCCTTCAGGGGTTAAAAGGTGAGGTGGTCTTTGATAAAGCGGGGCAGTACCACCTGGAGAACACGTCCCTGGACTACCAGAAGCTTTCAGACAAGGAAGTGCTAAGGATTACTGGCCCACTCGGAGCAGACTTCACCGTCAAAGTAAGAGAACGTTTCAACAGCTTAATATATAAAGTTGTTGTTTTATTACTGTGCACGGAGTCTGTTGAGCTTATCTAAGGGAAGTCTTAAAAATGAGCTGGTGAATATCGTGTTAGGGTTGGCTCCAAGGTAACAGATAAGAAACGTATTTTTCACACAAGAAAATCTTTACCGAGCAAAAAAGGAAAGTAAATATTAAACGTTCACTCATTCATTCAGCCGTGACGTAAACGGACGCAGGTCTCAGACGAACCGGCGAAGTTGTTCTGTGACCGTTGTTGAGATGCAAACATCATCATAATCATCATTTCCTTTTTTTTTTTTTGTCTCTGGGAAAGTTAAAACCAGTCCCCTTCAGTTTCCAGACTGGATCCCAGTCAGCTCCTCTCAACAACCCACTGCACAGAAACACTGTGTAGATACAACTTCACTGTTGTTTTAGGCAAGAAATCCCAAGATAGTGCCGCCATGTCATCATTTATTGTCTAATATCATACAAATACAGTCTGACTTATAGAGGGCTGTCCAATTACTGCTGCAATTGTTTTGTTATAGTTTACTGATTGTTATCAATAATTTTAACACAAAGTAAATTAAAACTTCATGTCAGTAGGTGTCAGTAGTAGTCACAACTAGTACAGGCTGCAATTGGGTATAAAGAGTTTTTGGTGAGCGTTTTTTTACTGTGTGAGTTCAGTCATTATTTAAGAAATTTTGAAAAATAAGAGTTCTAAAATAACGAAATAGCTTTTGTTACTGCAGTTGTATAAATCTGACAATTGGCATGTAAATGCACACACACGAGGGATTAAGGGAAGTGTTTTTCTCTAATTTTGTCATTGGAAAACAGAGACAAAAACACATTGTCTTGTGTCAAACTCAAGGCCCGGGGGCCAAATCCGACCCTTTAAAACATCTAAATCGGAGGAGTGAAAATTGGAGTGAAAATAGTGTAAATGACCAAATAGTTTAGTTGTAGATATCTCAGTAGGGTTGCAAAGGGGCGTAAAATATCTGGAAAATTTCCACAAGAACTTAAGCTTGGGAGTTTTTGGCAATATTAAAAAAAAATGGAAACGTTTCATGGGAATTATTTATTGAAATTACGCAGAAATGGAAGTAATTTTAAATCACTGAATCATTTCCAAACATAATTATTGACATCCATGCAAAATGATACACAAAAAAAAACACATTTCAACAGTTTTATTTGGAAGTATAACTTCACAATTATTCAAGTGGAGTGTTAATACAATTCTACAAGTTTTCCCATACTTGTATAAAACAATGGAAGTCATTTCTACTTTAAAATTGTTGAAAGAAACCAAATTTTTCCAAAACTCTGCTCAATTCTCAACTTATTTGACAAGATTTCTCGCGATACGCAATACAAAGCTCACGATAACGATTATCTGACGATATGACGATACTGCGATTATCGATATATTGGTCAGAAATCAATCTACGACAATCTATGACATAACAGGAAAGACAAAAATTAAGTGAAAAAATACAATTTTTATTTTGTATCTCTGAAAGACAATAAGTTGAAAACGTGTCCTATGAACAGTGACACTATTTTAGTGCAGCATTTCTGTAAATAAGTGTCAACATACCAATGTAAACAACTAAGTATCTCTAATAGTGATTTCTGTAAACAAAAAACAGGATATTTCGTACCAGTGACACCAGTATAGTGCAATATTCCAGTAAACAATATTGTGGTTCCTTCAACAAACAGTGAAAACATTTCTGTGAAGACCTACCTGCACATTTTAGTGAAAAAGCAGAAAAGGTTTTAAAAAAAAAAAAAAAAAAAAAAGAATTCAGAAAAATGTAAAAATAAATGAAAAAAATCGATACTTAGCGCGAGCATATCGATAATCGAGCGTGTGATAAAAATATCGCGATATATTGCCGTATCGAGATATCGTCACTGTCCTACTTTTATATCATTTATACATGAAAATGCAAAGAAGCACTAATGTTGAATTGTTCGATTCCCAACCTCTGCGGCCCACTTCAGATCAAACGTATCTGTGTTTGGCCCCTGAACCAAAATTAGTTTGACACCCCTGTCTTTAAATGATTTCTAAACTAAAGCAGCAGAAAATCCTCTGCTTTATAAGCAATTATTATACTGGTTGAAGTGAGTGGACATCGAGGCCACTGACCAGATTATTATAGACCACCTGTAACTTCCTCAACCCGATGAACTCGTGTCAGAATGTCACACAGGAAAAGCGGGAATGACGTAGGTTGAAACCTGAGCAGCAATAAATCCCTTACTGTCTAATTTGTCAGAAAGGAAGAGAGCCAAGTTCACATTATTGTGATTGGAGTTTGGACAAGTGGAAAAGTCAGATAAAAGCTGCCAGACAGTCGTTCCACACAAATGCGAATGACAGGGAGAGTCTGAATAATATACATCAGTGGTATAAAGTGTCTCTGGGCATCGGTTCAAGATTCCCCCCCAAAAATGTGCGACTAAAAGACAAACATGTAACAAAACATTGTGGGAAACCAGGTTTTATTCTCTATCAAGTTGAGTTTATTATACACCAACTTTCTGATCAGTACATCAGCTCATAGCTCTGCTTCACTGCTTCACTATGTTCTTTTTTTCTTTTGTTTTAGTGAAACTTGTCCAATTACTCTTCATTACTTTATTTTTTTATTTTTTTATTTATTTATTTATTCAGTTTATTTCCGACATGGTTACATTCACTTTTTTTTTTTTTTCAATTTTTTTTTTTTTTTTTTTTTTTTCATGCCGAAAAAGGAGACGAGAGAAGCAGTTTGCTTATCTGGGTCCCGTCCCCTGTTTTACCATCGCAAATTTACATGGGTTTACATGTCTCTCTGGTCAAACATTCTTGAGTTGTTCTGAACAGTCCTTTTTTGTGTATTCTCATCTGTAGTCAGTGTTCTCTTGTTTTTATTCCTCCTCCTCTCTATCGTTGTTCGTGTTGGCCTTGTTCCCTGCCAGACGTTGTTAGCATTCCTCCAGTTCAAGAATAGTTCCTCTTTCGAAGGTGTTTGGAAGGTTTTTCCCTTTTCATCCATAATTTTAAGAGATTAAGCCCCAATAAACGGGTTTTTTTTAGCTATTGACTTTTCACTCTTATACTATACATTTAAAGATATGTAATAAAGTCATTCTAAATCTAACCAATTGTGAACACTTGACACATTTCAAATAAAGTGGACCAAACCATTTACAGAGACACTGTAAAGTTGTTTATTTTTGATAACTAAAACTTCAAAAGTTTTTATTCCGTGACTACTTTGTGACCAGGACGTACATTTAAGAAGTACCGACAACAAAAATTCAAATAAAATCTGTGTTCATTATCAACTGAGAAGTAAAAACATGACGGGGAAAAAAAATGACAACCTTTAAGTTTTCCTTTTTAACCAGTTATTTATTGTAATTCAAATTTAAACTTCAGGATTGGTGCTTGCACTTTTTCTGACAGGTCTTAGATTATTATTATTATTTTTTAAATTATTATTACAGAAGAATAATATGGCACATTCTGTTGGTTCAAATGATCTTACAGTATAACAAAACTGTCAAATTACATATAAATACTAGAATAAAGCTAAAACAGAATTTCAAATAAGACAAAACGGAACTAAAAGACTAAAATGTAACTTCCGGACTAAAATGAAACAAAATTTCTTGTCAAAATTAACACTGCCTTGGAGTTGGAGGCAAACAGCAACACATTTACTCCTTTACTTAGCTTTGCAGGCTTTTAGCAGGATCGAAAGCTACAGTAATTCACATTACGTAATTGAATAAGAACTAGTTGAGTTGCTCAGTTTGCCCAGGACATGTTATTATTCCTTGAAAATGAGTAAAACAGCTTAATTAACTTCATTTCCTGAGTAAATCTTTAGTGAATCATGTGAGTGCAATAATCTGACTTAACATGTAAATGCACAACAATCAGCTTGTACTTAATGCATTTCTGAATGAAAACACCTCTATAGTACACTGGACCAATACACATTTTGGCTTTCTAATTAAAACACAAGTAAATGGTAAATAAATATGCTGATCATGTACCTTGAACGTGATCTCTTCAGGTGCAGTTTTCCACTGGTGCAGATAGTGTGATCCAGTATATCTACTACCAGCCAATCATCCATCGCTGGAGGGAAACAGACTTCTTCCCCTGCTCTGTGACATGTGGAGGAGGTACAAAGAACATCTTTACACATCATTCGTTCTTTTATTTCATCTATGTATGGACGGGAAGAATTCTTAAACACCTCACAATAATAGTATATTTTAATGCACTTTGAGTGAAATAATTTACCATTCAATACATCCTCATGGGTTCAAGTTTACCACAGAGACCAGCATCAGCAGCTGACTTACACGTGACCCTCTATAGTTACAGTATTTAGAGCTTAATATTGATGGTGTTAAACTTTTCTGTGTTGTAGGTTACCAGCTGACCTCAGCAGAGTGCTTTGACCTGCGCACTGGTCATGTGGTCGTGGACCAGTACTGTCATTATTACCCAGAGAACGTCAAACCGAAGCCCAAGCTGCAGGAATGCAACATGGAGCCCTGTCTGGACAGGTTAGCTGTTAGCTCACACCTCGCCTCAACACAATGTACAATAGGTCACAGATGGGCAACTTCAATAGCAGCAAAAAATGTGATAGTTGTGTTTAGAATCATGACCAATCTCAACTTTTATTTTATTTTTTGTATTTTGGTTTTTTGCATTTTTGTGTCGTTTTGTATTTTTTACTTTAAGTTTATATATTCTTGTTTATGTTGAGTTTGTTTTGGAGTCACTTTGTGTATTTCTGGTGTCATTTTGTGTATATTTTTGTAATTATGTGTTTTGGAGTCATTTTGTGTATTCTAACGGTTGTTTTGTGTGCAATTGGAGTCGTTTTTGTGTTTTTGTTGTAATTTTGTTTGTTTTTTGAGTCATTTTGTGCATTTTTATGTCGATTGTGTGTATGTTTCTGTCATTTTGTGTGTTCTGGGAGTCCTTTTGCATACTTTTATTGTTGTATACATTTTACAGTTTTTTTGTCTTTACCATATGTTTTAAAGTCATTTTGTGCATTTTCATTTTCATTTTGTATATTTACATGACATGTTCTTGGAGTCCTTTTATATTCATATTCTTATTGTTGTTTTATGCATTTTCTTGCCATTTTGTGTATTTTTCTGTATTTGTGGATGTGTGTAATTTTGGGGGTTATTTTGTGAATTTACTTTGCATTTACAAAATTAGATTAAGGGCCCATGTGGCCCTTGGGCCACTAGTTGCCCATGTCTGATGTTGGTGATCAATTCAAATCTTTTAATTGCTTCTCTTAGTGACGGCTACAAGCAGATCATGCCCTATGACCTCTACCACCCGTTGCCACGGTATGTCGTCATTCACCCTTATTACCAAAAAGCTGCACAGAACGTTCCTCTTTCCTCCTGACATCCCTGGTTTATTTCATGACGTCAGATGGGAAAACAGTCCCTGGACGGCGTGTTCCACATCCTGTGGCGGAGGCATTCAGAGCCGCTCGGTGTCGTGCGTAGAGGAGGACATGCAAGGCACCATCACGCCCACAGACGAGTGGAAGTGTCTGTACGCGTCCAAGACGGCCATTCTGCAGCCGTGCAACACCTTCGACTGCCCCACATGGCTGGCTCAGGAGTGGTCGCCTGTAGGTATCTTCCATTTTTTTTTTGTTTAAATCACAGAAAAAGCCATAGAATTAAGTATAAATACTGCATTTTGGGGTTTTTTGACTATCATTACTGTGAAGCTTTGCAAGTTACCACAAAGACATTCAAATGTCTTCTAAACATGGTAAAAGCTTGTCTGTTTAAAGGCAGGGTAGGTCATTTTTTAAAGCGAGCATGATTTTGAAAGTAGCGTCCTCCGAGGGCTCCACCTTTACTCCGCCCCCTCCCCTCTGTGCTCTCTCTAAAGCCACGCCCCTCACTCGTGCACGAGCGCCGGTGCTCCAAAAGCGGACTTAAGTTCATCGTTTGTATTGTGTAGAAATGACGTTGTCTCGTTCAGCGGTAAGTAAACACTAAACTTTAGTGTTTTAAACTTTATGTTAAAAAATGACGGATTTTCTTCGTTCCTTTTTCAGAGCACATAAGATCTTAATTTCTGTCAGGCCATAAAGACAATTTCAGCCAAAAACTTAAAAAGTGAATCTGGAGGAAATTACCTACCCTACCTTTAAACTGTGTTTTAAAATACTTTCTTTTGTTTTGTGTGCTATTGGGGTAATTATTTTTAGTGTTGTTTTCTGGGTTATTGCAGTCAGTTTTTGTTGCCATTTTGTGTTTCTGTTTTATGAAAAAAATTCTGTTTTGGACTCATTTCATGTATTTCATTTGTTTTGTGGGTTATTGGGGTAATTATTTATGTTTTCGTTGCCATTTTGTGTTTTTGAAATTATTTTGTGTATTTTTATTGTTGTATTGTGGGTTATTCGGGTCATTTTTTGTGTTTTTGGTACCATTTTGTGTGTTTCATAAAAAAAATTTTTTTTTTTTTTGTGTGTTTTGGAGTCATTTCATGTATTCATTTTGTTTTGTGGGTTTTTAGGGTAATTATTTGTGTTTTTGGTACCATTTTGTGTGTTTTTGAAATCATTTTGTGTATTTTTATTGTTGTTTTCTTGGTTATTGGCGTTAGTTTTTGTTGCAAGGCAGCTCATTTTGCCTTTTTCTTCTCTTTCACCCAAAAGCCCAGAAATCCATGTTCCTCTCTGAGGTATTACGCAGTCTTATTATCAGGGAGGTGCATCTGATTCGTACTAACTCTTCTCATCAGCGTATTTAATGAGCTTTAATTCCTCCTCTAACAGCTGCTCTGTTCACCAATTTCTTCCTAAATGACCCACATGACCCCACTCCTGGGACTTTTTTTCTGGCTCACCAGTTAAACAGGCTCATGCAGAAGCCCAGGGAGCCAGATTTGTGGCCCCCTAAAATCTTGGGATGCTGTTTATCTAGCACATTCTTGCTCTGCATTTAAAATGCTTGTTTTGGCAGAAGACGCCGAACATTCACTGATGAGGAGGAGAGAGTCGCTGGACATTTAGGAAGGGCTTTTTCTATTTGAAACGTATCAAGCATGATTAAGGTGATGTGACCGCAGGTGATGTTTGCAGGGGGAAAAAGACTGATTGTTTTACAGTGTGTGTGTGTGTGTGGAATAATGGAGTTTGTCACCTGTTGCCTGCAGTGTACGGTGACGTGTGGACAGGGGCTGAGCTACAGGGTGGTGTTGTGCATCGATCACAGAGGAATCCACACGGGGGGTTGCAACCCCACCACCAAACCCCACATCAAAGAGGAGTGTCTGGTCCCTGTCCCCTGCTTTAAGCCCATGGGTAGGTCATGTTTGATAGACTGCCTTTTTTATTATTATCTTTTTTTTTTTTAGAATGGTACATTTCCATCACAAACATTAAATACAGTGATACAATTCATCCATTCAAAGACAGAGAAATAATTGGATATATCAAATTTGGTAACACCCTCACTGCCAGCCATTTTCAGAACGGCTACCCCCTCACTGCCAGCCATTTTAGAGCATTTTGACTGATTTTTAAAGACCCACAGAATAGTTTGTACCAATCTGTTGACAATCTGAAATTTCTTTTTTTTTGTTTTTTAGCTTGTTACGTTCTTCCGTAATCAGCCAAATCGCTGAGAAAAAAAAAGGCTTATTCTGAAAAAACCTGTCACTGACTTTGAAACTATATTTTACATTTTTGTGTAATGTGTTTTCAGATGCATTACCTGTTGAAGCCAAGCCTGTGTGGAGTAAGCAGGCCATAGAGCTGGAAGAGGAGGAAGAGGTCACTGTGACCGAGGAGCCAACGTAAGTACCCCCAGTGCTACGATGCACATAATGGTGAACGTGTGATGTTAGAGGGGTTCTCAACCTTGGTGTGGTAAGACACTGGGAGGGGTTTACCAGATGCCTTTAAGAAAATACAAATTTTTTTTTTTTTTTTAACAATTTTAGCTAATTTTTCCTTATTTTCACCCCTTTTCTGCAACTACACCAAAGTTGCCATATTTTAACTTTCTGCACATTTTCAGTGCTTATAAACCCTTTCCACCAGTTTTCTCACCTAATGTTGCATATGTTGACCCATTATTGTCACTTTTAACCTCTTTTCATTACATTTCATGCTTATTTTTGCCAATTTAACCATAATCATGATTCATCATGCCTATTATTTGCCAGTTTTCACTGATTGTTCCTACTTTTTAAATTACATCACCCTGACCCCTCTTCCCCCATTTCTGCCACTTTTAAGCCAATATTGACACTTTGAACCCTTTTTACCACTTTTTCTGTCTGTTTTTGGCCACTCTAATTTGTAACTTTTAACATATTTCTCTGTGTTTTAAAAATCCCATTTCACCACCTTTTTCACCATTTTTGTTGTCACTTTTAACCCATTTTATTTCTGATTAAAACAAGGATTTACATCTTTAAGATGACTCTATACAATGGCACAAATAACAATAAACTTCCTGGATAACAGTGGATATTATTCAGATAAATAAATAAATGTGTTTATCACAGATTCATAGAACAATGGACCATCATTTTGCTGACTTTATGGATGGGCCCCAAAAATCTTTCCCCTTCATCCCCCCTTATAGATGACCCTGTCTCCACATGACTGTTCTTCAATGTTCATGTCTGTGTTCAACCACCTTCAGCTACAGTGAGGGTCCCCGGTCTCTTGACACCTTTATTTTGGGGGCCGTGGGCCGAAAAGTTTGAGAAACACTACCATAGAGGATGTAAAATTTAATATCGTACTCGCATTGGTGGAATTTTTCTGATCTCTAATGGATTCATTGTTTGGCCTCTACATTTTCTGTCTGGGTTAAATACTCTGCTAAATCTATCACTGGTGTTTGGCCCTGATTGTAATTTATTAGTATGGGAAGATTGAACTGCTAAAACGATACGAGGTTCTCAAAGTTCAGAGCCCTGAGGAGAAATGTAATGCTGTAAATTTACCTTTCGTTTTTATTGTTGATCCTCGGAGGTTAACAGAAGCAAATGTCAAAATGCCAGATTCACAGTTTCAACAAAAAAATGTAATTCCCCAACCTGCTGTTTTGGACTTACCTGGAGCTGGAATTGAAGCAGACACGGCCCTTTGCTGCCATGAAACTGCCACAGTATCACAGCTGTGTGTGTGTCAGAAACTATTTACATCAGCTTTGAGTCAAAAAGTCCAGCTGCTTTACCTTTATTTGCTTTCTCTAGTTCTCTACCTTTAGCTAGAATGGGTCCCAGTGTGTGTCGCACAATTTCAAGACGGTTACAGTGGGAGGAGGAAACCCAGAGAAAGAAATGTCACTTTGGCTTTTCCAAATCAATGGAATAGTAGTTGCCAGCGTTTAAAGGTGGACACTATGTGAACCGTCAGGTATCTGGCAATTGCTGTATTTTAGCAGCTTTTTTAGCTCGTTCCAAACATCTGTTACTTTGACTTATCCCTGGAAAATAGATGCTGAGAAAGAGAGTTGCCAAAACATACAGTTTTGCTCCGTTGCAAAGAAGCATGTCTTTCTTTGGACGCCGTATAAATATAAGTGCATGAAACGCATTCAGTAAAACACCAGCAGCGATGCCTGCGTACCATATGAAACCCTGGTACAGTTACAACGCTTAACACATCGATTAAACATCCTTCAGTGTCTTGGTTTTTGAACTGACAGATGCAGTTTTACTGTCTGTTAAGATAGACATTACTGTGGCTTGGCTTGTTGACTTTATGGTTCCTGTTCCAGGGCTGAACTGCTGATGGTTCATGTGTTTGTCTGAAATACAATGCGGCCTTCAGCTCTCATAAAGAACGCGACTGTAGTCCGATTGTGAGGTTTGTTTTTTCGAGGCATCTCATAAACCAGCATGGTGCGTTAAAAAGTGTCGAGCCAAACCAGAATGCTGCACACTGCTGAAGCCTGCTGGGCTCGTGGCTCATTTCAGACATTTCTCCGGCAAAAACATGCTCAATAGCAGGTGTCGGTGTACTAGTTTGCCAGTGCACATCTTCTGTTTTTACAAATGTGGCCTAAAACCTTTGAAATGTACTCATTAGAAGGTCTATGCCTGACGAAATGCAATATTTGGCACCATATTTGTTTTAGTATCTAAATTAAAAGTGGGACTACTTTACCGTTTTAGAGCCTGTGTTCTGCCATCTTGAAATCACGTGATTGATGACATCACTGAGCTCCATTTGCCTGTAAACATGCAATTGTTTCCTATAGGAGTGAAACATTCAGCCTGCTTTTTAGGTCATTGAGCAGCTTTTTTGGTCAAAATACCAATTTTCGCTGCCTTTGTCTTGTTACTTCAAAGCTAGTGAATAGTCCGAAGGGCTACCAGTTTAAAAAGCACTTATTAAATTTTCACTTTAAGTTTCAACATGAAACACTTTATTTCTCCTTATTTATGCAATTGTTTCACTTTCATTACATTTCACTAGGGATGTAACGATTCACTCAACTCCCGATACGATTCGATTCACGATACTGGGTTCACGATACGATTCTCTCACGATTTATTTTACAAAATGGGAATGTAGACAAATTTTACTGTATTATTTTCCTTTTATATTTCATTGTCAAAAGAATCCCTTGATAAACTATTCAAAACAATGCAATTTAACTAAAAATAAATCTTGAATGAAATAAATAAAGGAATAATACAAATGAAAATGAAGCCTATTAATTTAAATTCTGGTTCTATAATAAACAATGCAAAACTGCATAATAGTTCTTTTTCTTTTTAAAAGTGCAACTGAAAATGTATTTTGTGCCTTAACAATTGGACTTTAAAAAAAAAACCGTGATTACACTGATTTACGTCATATTTGTTTGGACCAGCAGAGGGCGCTGGTAACACAGTGGTCGGTTGGCATGCAGATGTCTTGCAGTGAAGAAGAGAAGCTATGCTAGCAGACAGAGCTAATAGAAAAACGTGACTTTTACAGATATTCACGTAATATTACAGATATTCTTTCGGTGCTTAAGGGGCAATGAATCATTTATTAACATATTTAAGAGTAGAAGGCGGCCAGAAAGAAAATATTAGCAGACTCATCATGTTCCTATTTTACTAGCCACTAATAACTTAAAATAATCGTAAAACATGTAACATGTTACTTTGTACAGTTTAACCATTATGTAATATTTTATCCCGAAGATCCACTTTGCCTTTTTCAACCATTCACAACCTATATACCAAATCTGTGACACTTAAAATATGTCACAGTGTTTCATTTCAAAGATGGGTTATATAATACAAAAACTTATGAAGTACAGCAGTATTTAACTCTACTAAGGCACTGACAACATCTATCATCTGTTTTTATCTGTGTGGGTAAGAAGCCTGGCAAGTAAATCAGATTTTAGATGGAGCTCATTGGTGACGAGAGCTCCAGTACAGTCCTGAGGGCACCTCACATGGTCCATCTGAGCTACCTGGTGCTCGCAGGCTCCATGTTGGTGACCCCTGCCCTGAAGAATCAGGAAAAGTTAAAAATGTCAATGTAACCCACTTTGGTTTATCGAAACAGAATAAAAATAGTTGTGACCCGGAAAAAATATGGGGCCAAAGTTCCAACTCCGCGGTTTTGTGGTTGACAGTGTAGCAGAGAAGAAGAGCTCTCCTAAGGGGCCTCAACTCCCCTTTAAACAGTGCACAACTGATGCTCTGATGGCTGAAGTTAAGCGAGTAATCACTTACGGTATTTAGAGCAACCAAAAGTAGCACAAAATGGCATTTTGACCAAAAAAGCTGCTAAATGATCTAAAAAGCAGGCTGAACGCTGCCATTAGGAAACAATGGCATGTTTACAGGCAAATGAGGACGTGTGACATCAACAGTCATGTGATTTCAAGATGGCGGAACACAGGCTCTAAAAAAGGAAAGTAGTCCCATTTTTAAAAGTGAATTAAACCAATATGGTGCAAAATAATGTGTTTTTTTAGGCATAGATCTTCTAATAAGGAAAGGGGGAGTTGACATTAGCACAAACTGTAAAAAAAACCCCAAATCTGTTTCATTTAGTCTGTGTAAAGCTTTTTCAAAAGTCAGCCAGTCGGCAGGATCACAAACATAAATGTCAGAATTCAAAAAGCATTTGTCATTTATTCTGTTAAACCCCTTACATTTTTCTCTCCATGCATGTCGTATTGGCTAAAAACTAAAGTTAAACAATGCTATGAACAAACTCATCATAGCTCAGTTGTGTGATTGAGAGCTTTCTGGAACAGCTGAGCAGCTATTTGTGCCACCTCTGGAGGTGATACCACATCTGCACATTTTTCTGATTGTCCATATACTGTCCATTCTAAGTACGTGAAATTTTACATGTTGTTAGACTATGTTGTCTGGCATGTAAGTAAAGTAGACATATGAAAAGAAGAAATAGGAAAGGTACGTTTTCAAATTGGTTAGACCTGTTGGGCGTAGGTTGTTTGTATAAAGAAACAGAAAAAAGGAAGAACGAAAACAGGTGTAGACTAACAGACTAAATAACAAATGCTTGTGCTCATTCTGCCTGTAGACATCATGGATTTTGTTTGGTTTAAATCACAGCAAAAGCCATTTTAAGGTCAAAATATTGTTACATCTGTGAAGTTTCAAATTCAAATGTTTTCTTAACATGGTAAAAGCTCGTCTGCTTAAATAAAAAAAAATAAAAATAAATAAAAAACAGTTGGTTAGATCTGTTGGAAGTAGTTTATTTGTATAAAAAAGCAGACAAGCATTACCACTGTTCAAGCTTTTTGTTTTCATTTGTTTTTCTCAGTTCATTTTTTTAGAAGTTAATGTCACTTCGAGTCGAAGAACAAAAAAAAAAAAAAAAGCATTCTGATATTTCTCAGCCTCACCCTTTGGAGTTTTATTGCTTCTTTTTTTTTTTTTTTTTTTTTAATCTTTTGAAAATGGTGACATTTCTCTCTTAGCTCTTAAAGTATTTCCTTCCCTGATCCATTGTTTGAGACGAGGAAGGATGTACAAGAAATCCAAGAATAGCGACCTGTACTGTAATACTTCACAGCTGTTCAGTTCATCACAGCGGGGCTTATTCGCACAAGGATTGTTGCTGCAAATGAATAAAACCTGTTCGCAAGGCATCCTAAAAATCTGTGAACTCCTACCAAACTGCCAGATAGAAATCAGTCCTGACTGTTGGGGGGGAAACTCCTACTACACCAGGCTAAACTACCAAACACTAAATCAGTTCTGTTTTTAAGTGAAACATATTGTTTTTTAGGAATGAATTCTGATCTTCTGATGTCATCATTTCATTTAAATAAATCCGTGCCTGCAGCTTCGTCCCCGGTCCCTGGCAGGCCTGCAGCAGGACATGTGGTGCTGGTATTCAGCGACGGACCATCAAGTGCCAGGTCCTGCTGTCTTTCTCCCAGACAGTTGCTGACCTGCCCGATGATGAATGTGACGGGGTCAAACCGGCCTCTAGTCAACCCTGCTACCGTACCCCCTGCTCTGGAGGTAAAGTCCAAGAAGAAGATGACAAAGAGGACACGGAGGAGGGGGAGGAAGAGGATGGCAGGACTTCCCAAAGAGAGGAACTCCATGACTGGGAGTACGAAGGCTTTACGGAGTGCTCGCAGAGCTGTGGAGGAGGTACCAATCGTCTCTCTGATTTAGAATGAAGGAATCATATTAAACTTCTTAAACTTCTGAAGGATTAATAGTCTTTAACACTTTAAAACTAAACTAAAACCAAGATATTTATTCATTAGTTCAGGGTTTTTCAACTTTGGGGTCGGGACCCCATGTGGGGTCACCTGGAATTAAAATGGGGCCCCCTGAAATGTCTAGTAATTGGTAAAAAAAATAATAAGGAAAACGAAAAAAAATTAGGTGAAAAAATTGATTAAAATTATATTCAATTTTTTTTTTTAATTCTTCTTTTACAAATACACATTGCACACAATAAATAACTGTATCCTATCTTCAAATAAAATGCAGTATAACAATGTCTGAGGTGACACACTTGTCACTTTGTGCACTAATCCTGGCTACTTTGTATTTGTAACACACTTTAATAAACATGATCAAAAATGTATTCTAAAAAAAAAACAATGTCTCTGGGTCGTCGGACATTGCTGGTATCAAAATAGGGTCACGATCCGAAAAAGGTTGGGAACCTCTGCATTAGTCCCACAAAGTGGAAATTTCATCATTACCGCAGCATAAATGTTAAAGCTGCTGGAGAGCAATATATTTTTTAACCATATCAATCCATAGTGTAGGCCTCATAGATCAATAAATAAAAGATCATTTGCTCAAAAAAAAAAAAAAAAAACATATAAAGGTTGAAAATGCCTCTCAAAAGTTTGCTTGGTTTATTGACATTGTCGTAAAAGTTATTGCACATTGCATTGTGGGATGTGGAGTCCAGTCGGCAGATGCAGAGAAGTGTTTTTCCAACATTCTTGTCATAAATTTGTGTGTTTGCCCCGAAAGCTCACAGTTGTCTGGTTGATTCCTCAGTAACTCCATAGAGTTTCAACTGGATCTCACCCGGATTGCACGTTTCATCGCGGTTTGTTTAAAAAAACGGGGGCGCCTAATACATTTGGACCTATTGTATCATTATTAATGAGGATAGACATTTCTTCCAAGCCTTTAAAGTGTAAATGATCAAAGTACCATGATCAGGATCACTGATCCCGATAACTACCAAAGAGGATATTTGACGTGTGCTCTTGTTTTGAAACTGATCCAAAATCAGTGTATTGATCTGCATCACCTCCTAAACTTAATCACTTGTTTATATTCCATGTTCTGATATTTGATAAAGATGAATAAAAGAAATAATTGTTGGAAAACTCTGCCAAAGTGACTACCCAACACATTTCTGGTGGTGTTGGGAAGTCTGCACAAAGGAAAGTGCAGTGCCTCAGGGCATCATGGGAAATTTGACATAAACTAGCAACTTGCCAAGTGGAATATGACTTCACTGTGTGGGTAAGGAGCAGGATCCAGTGAAGGAGAAGTAGATATTGTAAGTCTTTCTTTTTCAACCTACTTATCTGTGGGACACACAGAGTTTTCCCTTAAACACTTTAAGGGAGGGTTAATGCAGACTAAAGAGGTCTAAGGAGATGATTTCTCTCAGCTGGCCTGGGAACTTCCCCTGGATCACTGACTTGGAAGACGTAACTTTTGGACACAAATGTCATGGAATCATAACTTATTGTGCTGTTAGCATGGGCGGATCGATGGGTGAATTTTTGCATATCGGTATGTTTTTATCCTGTCAGCAGTGTATGTTTTTACTTTTCTGTCACACTAAGGGTCGCGCGCGTGTGTGTGTGTGTGTTTATTAAAACTCCACAGAATCCCATTAGGTGGCGATTACAGACACAGTATCACATGTCCCGCACCCTGAAGGCAGCTCTTCTGTTGACCATCACGCCATCGAGGCGTTTGAAGTGCCAGCTTCCCCCGTTAATGTCCCCCAACATTAGAAGCAGACTCGGAGATTTACGATACATTACTTTTAATAGGACCTTAGGTTGCACTCCAAAGTTTATCCGCGTTACATGCCAAACGTTCAGTGTTGCAGCTGGTCTCTTTTAACGCTCATTATGCTTTTATTACGCGGGCCTAGTTTGTTGGATTTTCAAAGCCAGAGTCTGCTCACAATATTCAGTATTACTCCGTTTGTGTTTATGGTAATTTTTTTGGTACGTGACAGATGCTTTAACAAGAACAGTGTGTGTTTTTTTCCTTAAAGGCATTAAATTGGGTAACGCGTGTGTCGGTATCTTCTATTATCTGATCTCAGGTGTGCAGGAAGCTGTGGTGATTTGTCTGAACAAGCAGACCAGGGAGACGGCAGATCAGAGCCTGTGTGTGAGTGGCCGACGACCTCCGCAGCTGCTGCAGGCCTGCAAAAGTCAGCCGTGCCCACCCCGGTATGAAAAACACTGGTTACACCTTGTTTTTAACTTTAGAAAACAACAGGAAACATCATTTATTTAGATTGAGCAAATTGCCATAGGGGGTACATGAATAGATATAAATCGATTAAATTACACATTTACCAACACATTAGACTACCCATGGTTAAAGATTATTAATATTATTTAATTTCTAGGAAACAATTTGTTGACTTTGGAGGTTATAATTCAAAATGTATAAACTCTGAATGTGGAGTAGCACAGGGTTCGGTTCTGGGACCTCAACTTTTTACATTATATGTAAATGACATTTGCGAGGTTTCAAAAATGCTGCAGTTTGTATTTTTTGCAGCCGATACAAATTCATTTTGTTCAGGAGATGATTTAAAAACGTTATCTGGAAACATTGAAAAGGAAATGCTTCTACTTAAATATTGGTTCAGTAAAAATACAGTGGTATGAAAAAGTGTTCCTGATTTCTTAGTTTTTTGCACGTTTTCCACACAGATTTTTTTTTCTTCCTCATTAATGAAACCCTTCATTTAAAAACTGCATTTTTTCTTTACTTATGTTATCTTTGACTAATGTTTAATTTTGTTTGATGATCTGAAACATTCAAGTGTGGAAAACATGCAAAAAAGTAAGAAATCAGGAAGGGGACAAGCACTGTAGGTTATCATTAAATGTCTATAAAACTACGTTTATGGTTTTTGGAAACAAAATTAAAGAGGAAGTGACACTGTCTGTTGATGGTACTGAGATTGAGAGAGTGACTGAGTTTAGATTCCTTTGATTCCTTATTTTGAATACTCAACTATTATGGAGTAAGTAATGCGTCTAAAAATATTTTTATTTGAACAAAGCTAAGTATGTTTTATCTTGCAACACTTTGAGAATGTTATATTCTTCTATTATTATGCCATATTTCACTTATTGCATTGAAGTGTGGGGTATCACATACACAGCACGAGCATTATTTGACCATTGATTTTGTTACAAAAAATTATCAGAATAATTTACAGTTTTGCTTCAAAAGCAGAACATTTTAAGCACCAAGTAGCTCATACTGCGGTACTTCAACACTAATGTGCTTGTCTACTGTCGGTGACAGGTTATGGAGTGCTCAAAAAAATGATTTAAAGGTTTGTAGAAATATTTGTCAATTTAAGGTTATGAGAGAATAGTGAAAATGATGTGGACTGACTGGGGAAGGTTGGTGGGGTCATTAATTATGTAATAAGTTAAGGGGCAGAAATATCTTCTTACTACTCCTTTCCAATCATGAAAATGTTTTGTTTGGACTGTGATATTATTTGATGTAAATGGGGAATCTACTGTATGTTGGTTTGCATATTCATAATGGGAATAAATGAATAAATAAATGTATTGTTCCTCAACAGGATAGGTAAAAGTCAGAGACAAATGTCACTGTAGGGCTACACTGTATGTGTTATTACATCAGTGGTTCCCAACCTTTTTGGGCCATGACCCCATTTTAATATCACACATATTTTGCATCTCCAGATACTTTTTTTTTTTGTCTAGAAATTAGCTTTTAATAATGTTTGTTGTTGCGAGGATTAGTAAACAAAGCGACAAGATGCGCCAGCTGAGATATTTTTATTCTGTCTTTTATTTGAACTATATTTGAGAAAGTCAAAGTGTAGAATACAGTTGTTTAACATTGTTTTGTGTATGTGTGCTGTTATAATTTGAAAAAGAATAATAACTAAAACATTTCCTAATCGGTATTTTATTTATTATTACAAATTAGACATTCAGAGTACCCCATTTGAATTCCAGGCGACCCCAAGGTTGAAAAACACTGCATTACATTATTATGTGTGCAGGATTAGGGGGTACATGGCTTCAGGTTAAATGTCCGAAGGGGTACGGGACTGTGAAAAGTTTGGGAAACACTGATTTAGATGAAGTATAAAGTTTGCCATCAGTTTCCTTGGAAATGAAAGATCTTTTAAACGATGTCAGCCAATCAGATCACAGTTTAGAAGGCTGGAACCCAAGTGACATTCAATCAGAATGACAGAGATGAATGATGTCTGTAAGAACAGGAAATTAAGTCGCGTGGAACCTGGTGAGAGATCAGATATAAGAGACGCATTAGCGGTTAGCTTTACCGACGTGACTTTCATGTGAAGTTGCCTGTGGAAGTTTATGGACTGGTGTTATTTAATGAGAATGGTTTGAATAGTCTTAGTGTTTCCTTTTGGCTACCACGCCTGCAAAATACCACAGCGTATTATACACTTTATTAATCCCATGTCATATTGATAGATATGAATTTTTATGCTGTTAAAAGCCGGTAGGAGTTCACTGGAACTTTCAGGCCAAGCACAACTTTAGTACCTTTGATCGTTTTTCTGTTACATTATGACGCACATCAACCATATGCAAATATTGGGTCAAAGATAAAAGTTTAAATGACGATGTTAGAGTTGTAAATACATACTTAAATGAGGGGTTTTTTGGTTGATCAATCGCCAACTAAGAAATCAGTCGATGGCACCTCTATTCCACATCTTTCAGGTTAACACCTCATACGTTGCATGGGTTTCACCACTATGGGCTTCAAAAAGCCCATAGACCCACAGCCTACCCCGGCATGCTTATCCAGGCCTTGAATCTTGTTTTCAGGCACAGCAAACTCTGCATTGGACTTGTTTCCTTTGGCCTTTTCCCTGCGTCCCTGAGGCCTTTACACCTCCCGTGTTCAACTACATATTCTGGATAGTATTCCCCATGAAACTAAGCAGCCATTGGATTGAGCTTCAGAAAACACTAATGAGCATCATTCTGAAATCTCCTCAATTCCTCAACGGTTGAGTGTTATTTTAGATAAAAAAAAGCTGAAAGCCAAGTTGCTTCCATCTTAATTAAAGCCAAATATTCTAGAGCAAAACAAGAGCGCAAAACCTTCGTCAGTTCCCAAATATCTTCTTTGCCAGATAGTGGCATTTATCTGGATCAGTGATCCTGATCATTTACACTTTAAAGTGGCAAAGTCACTGTGCTGTAGGGCAGTGGTTCCCAACCAGGGGTACATGTACCCTTAGGGCAGGGATCTGCAACCTTTACTCTCAAAGGAGCCATTTTGCCTCATCTCACCTGGATTAAAGTCCTCCTGGAGCCAGAAAAAAAACCTTCTCAATGAAGACAATACAGTGAATGAAATTCTATACAGTTAAAATGACATAGAATAATGTTTGATTTCATGATTTGATTTATATTGATCATGTAAATGGCAACTTAAAAACAGATTAAGATAAAATAAAATAAATTAACATCAAGAAATAACAACTAAACAGTATCTTGCATCTTCAAATTCTTACACATCTCAGTTTACATGAACACAATGTTATATAAAGATTATTTTTAGTTCATGTAGTTAAAGGGCCTCAAAAAGTAACTTGAAGTTTGATAACACATGATCATGTGATCAACACATGCTAATTTCTCATTTCTTGCCGCACATAAAACATGCATATTTAACCTGCATATTGGTGGTTAAATGAATCTGTCCCCACACAATTAAAATCTCTATTTTCTTCCAGAATAGTGTTTTTGTTGGTTTAGTTATCTTACCAGGGATTCAAAACTTAAGTTGAGTTAGACTATTCACAGACAAACAAACAAACAAATACTCTAGATAAATAAAAAAGCATAACCTCTTTGATGGAGGTAACTGGGGCTATTTACACATGGTTATTGGGCTGAAATGATATTATGAGGATATTAAAGGTCTTGTAAGGCAGCATGAATATTTGCTAATGCAGAGTTTTTGGTTCAAAGACTGATCAGAGTATACATTGTTGTTACTCTACTAGATGGGAGACGGGAAACTGGACGTCCTGCTCAGCTACCTGTGGAGTTGGTCTGATGACGCGAACTGTGGCGTGCACCCACCGCCCTTCTCCTGACACCAACCACACTGCAGTTTTGAGGGACGTGGATTGTCATAGTCCTAAACCTAGTCCTGTACAAGCCTGCAACCGCTTCGACTGCCCTCCCACGTGGCAGACACTTGACTGGGGACAGGTAAAGAATATCAAGTTAAAACACTAAACCAGTGATAGGACTTTTGGTGCAGTATTTCTGATATTGGTGCGCCTGTATTTTGGCTGCAGTGCTCCCGCAGCTGTGGCGGTGGGGGGGTTCAGAGGAGGCGGGTGCTGTGCAAACAGCGGTTGGCAGACGGGAGCATCCTGGAGCTGCCTGACACCTTCTGTAGCTCCCAAAGCACTGCAAAACAACAAGCCTGTGGCTCTCAGGAATGCCCCCCTCAGTGGGTCACCACGGACTGGACACAGGTATCCACAGAACACTTCTCTAAACTGTCGCTGTGATGTTTGCTGCACATTCATGTCACACATGTTCTATTTACCCAGTGTTCAGTGAGCTGTGGGAGTGGCGTTCAGACCCTGCAAGCCGTTTGTAGGAAATTAGGAGAGAATGGTCATTATTGGACCGTGGACCCCAAGAACTGTTCCCTGTTGGCTCGACCCATCAGAGTTCGACCCTGTTTTCCAAAGCTCTGTAAACGTAAGCGACCTATAAAAGACTTGTTCAGTCAGATATCTAAAAAGATGGAGAATAATTGAGCCATTTATGTTACGGTTCCATTTATTCAGACAACTTTCTTCGGGAAATTTACTTTGATCTCCTGACATGTTTTCGACTGCCAACTATGTCTTCTTCAAAGGCATCTACTGATCGCTTTGATGTGTTTTTATTAGGGTTGGGGTTACATTTTTCAGTTACAAATTACGTTTTCAATTACCCATGTTCAATTACAATTCAGTTACGAGGACAGTGACCTGCATTTTTTCCAGTTAGAATTAAATTACATTTATTTATTATCCTCAGGAAGTCAATTACAATTATTTTCTCAATTACTCAAGTTCAATTGCAATTAATCACAATTACTGAGCCTGAAATAAATAACCTAATAAAAGCTATTGTGTTAGCTTTCTATTAGCATCTCTAATGATAACAGGTCCTAAATCAGCTGTAAAATCCACTATCATCTATTGTCTTTCCTATCTATTATTTTCCTAATCGATGAAAAAAAAATAGGTTTTAGTCATTTTGGTGTAGACGTCTGAGCTTTTTTTGTGTCAGTATGTCCCTCGATTTCAATTTTTTTGAATGGTTAAATGTGGGAAAGCTTAATATGAAACCTTTTAATTAACTACATATGCGTAGAACTGTCCATAGAACTGTAAAATGCATTACATTTTAATGGCAATTACAAAGTCAATTATCTAAACTCAATTACAATTTAATAACGATTACAACAGCAGCAGATCTTTAAAATTACAATTATAATTATGCCATAGTTGTCATTACTCACTTACTATAATTACAATTATAATTAACTCTCCTCTCCAGAGACCATCGGGTGGCAGGGGGCGTGGCCAATCTGTCAGAACTCTGACACATCAAAGCAATCAGTAAATGCCCCTGAGGAAGACTGACAGTTGGCAGTCGAAACATGTCAGGAGTTCAAATTAAATAAAACCTTAACATATTATTTTTTAAAAAAAAGAAGACAAAATGAACTTGCTGGAATTAATAGTTGAGCCACTTGTGCATCTTATCTTATTCTATTCCAGACTCCATCAAGCCTGATCCAACCATTCTGGCTCATAGGAACGTTTACATCCAGTGGAAAAAAGGCAAAAAAGTGCATCTGATCGTCGGAGGCTTCGCCTACCTGTTGCCATGGACGACCGTGGTCCTTCGCTGCCCAACTCGTCACTTCCGAAAGGGACACATTCAGTGGCTGAAAGAGGGGAAGCCTTTAGTGAGCGTTCCACACCTCTTCATAACAACACCCGGGTATGTGAAAATCCAGCAGGTCCGTGCCGCAGATGCCGGAGTGTACACTTGCATCGCAGGCAAAGCACGGGAACACTTTGTTCTTCAGATTATTGGCAGCAAGCGAAAACTGTCTGTTCCAGAGCCACAGCTCTTGGCAAACGGACGTCAAACGCTCCGAATGCCTGACGTGACCACAGCCAGAGAGAGATTTCACGAGCTCCCCGTAATATTCAACCGATACGACAACATTGTTGAGCAGTTGCTGAAACTCCAAGCCACTGTCTCGGATAAAAAGACTATCACCAACAATTTTCATTCTAGTGACAAAAACAGGTTGACTCTGGAGGACTCCACTCCGTTTTTGCTCGTTGCTGACACCCACAGGCTGGATGAGGTTATGAACAACCTCTCTGAAGGCCTTGGAGGACCTCCGGGTGTACAAGTGATCGCTCAGTTGCTGAGCGAGCTCACTGTCAGACAGGGTGAATCCAACGAGTCCACTCATCACCCTGCAGAAAGTGCAGAATTGTCCACGCACAAGCCAAACATCAAAAGCCAAACTTCCAGATTGAGAAGCCCAATCATAATCCAGAGGAAAGAAAAGGTTGCAACAACTCCACAGTCGGACATGGTTATTTCTCTGGGAAACCCAATACTGCTGCAGAAACCTGTTGATACTTTGGTGCTGAAGTGTCTAACAATAGGTCACCGAAAACCCTCTTTAACATGGATGAAGAATGGAAAACAGTTACACTTCAGTTCAAGGTGAGAAATATTGTATGAAAAGGCCATTTGTGCAGGAGGCAGAAGTATATTAAGATATATGTTTTCATCTTTATGTTAACAGAATTCAGTTATTACCTTCTGGTTCACTACAAATCCAGTCTCCGAGCAAAGGAGATGAAGGTTTGTACACCTGCACTGCGAGAAATGCACTCGGAAGTACTTCACTGTCATCATGGCTACAGATAGCAGGTAATTTTATATACATTTAAATGTAGTAGACATCATTCAGATACGGTTGATAGAAATATGACTCTTATAGGAAGATTTTTTAGCATTATCTCAAATTTAGCTAGAAAGATAAGCTAGCAAGCGCTTACTTCCTAACAGAGTTGGGAGTATATGTATGTATACTGTATATATACAGTATATATATTGGGAGAACACATTGTCCAAAAATGAACTCCTCAATCACATCCATCCCAGTAAAGAACCATTCTGTTATATTTAACAACATGCAGAACTTAAAGTGTAGCAATAAATGAAAGACAACCGTATTCACGTTAATATTATGGCACATTTATTCAATGATGAGTAAAAAAAGCATCAAAAGCAGGGATGTTTATTGTTTAACTGTCACTGCAACAAGATGAGGCGTCACTGAATCGTTAATAATGTGATATAGTTAAAGGTAAAATATTTCTATTATAGGGACAAATCAGTAATGTACGGAGCCTCAAACATGACATGGTAAAAAATGATAACAATAATTGTGGCCATAAATTAATACTTTGTGGCCGCAAATTAGTATTTCATGTCAACACATTAGTATTTCGTTTTAGCACCGGAAAATAGTACGACTGACAAGCAGGGGCAAACACACACGCAGAGATCCGCTGCAGTAAATGTTGACACAAAACAATAATAATAATAATAAATAAATGCTCTAGTTAACCTTTCTGGTATCAGAAAATAATTCAAATGAAACAATAGTCAATATTTAACAGCTACTGAATAAGAAAATGCAAAGTAAAGTGTGTGTGTGGGCGGCGGTGCGTGTGGAGTCTGATGACGCTGTGGTGGAGAGAGGATGCTGCACGCGCGATGGACGCACCGCTCCAGTGATGTTTTGACCGTCAAACTACCGTGTTGCATTGATGGAAGGAGCGTCAGGCCAGAATCAGCTGATCACATTCGTAATTTACTCACAATGTTCACATATGAGAGTGTGGTGACACAGCGCTACTCAGGAGGTCAGACCTGCTGGATGATGGTCAGTAGACTATCTTCAAATGGTGCAGACTGATTGACAGACTGTTGTTATATTAACTCAGATCAATGGCGTCAACAGATCAATAGGACGGTTTGTGTCCAAATGTGCCTATTTTTCATGGACTGATCGGAAAAAAGTTACAGGACCTGATGAAGCACCCGCAATAAATTAGGGGGAAAAATAAAAAACATTTTTATTTGTTTTAGTTTTCTACACTATCAAATATTTGTGCAGCAGACAGAGAAGTCCGTCTGTCTCCAATTTCAGTTCCTCAAATGTCATTGTGTGCTTCTGTGCACTCACGTTTCCACATTGAACGAGCAAAATGCTCATTTAAATAGGACGGTCTGCACCACTTCTGCACGTGCACTAATCATTGCCGCAATCTTAGTGAATTCCTCGCAGCAGGTGAGGAAACTGCGTCACCAAAGGATTTAGGGACGGAACTGGTTTACCACCTTTTATTTCAGATCTTAGTGATTCCGCCCCTTTGTATTTTATGGCCACAGATTAGTATTTTCTTACCATGTCATGTCTGGGGCTCCATCGTAATGAAATATGTGTATGTGCTATTTAATAGATACTGTATAATTAATAACACATATTACTATTACTATTCATATTTGCTGCCCTGTCAGACTTGAATGGTTCCCCTCTGTTTGCTATTCTGTGTTTAAAGGTGGAGCAGGAAGGAACTGTGCACCTGATGGCAGTGGAAGAGCAAACAGCTCTGCTTGTTCTGACTGGAGTCGGTCAACTAAGCCATGTCAAGGAGAAGTCTGCCCCCTGAGGTACCACACCAGGGTTGCATGTTTGTGATAAGAAATTCATATTTTCTTTGCTTTTCTATTAAATATTGCTTTACATTGTTGTTGAATCTATAGTAATAGCAGTGACGTGGGGTGAGGTTCGTGGCTGGTGAGGCATTTATAGAGTGTCTTAAATTCACCATTCAATTGGAAGTTTGCACATTGACTACTGGTTGTGTTTTATATCTCATTTCAACATTATTACACACACACATAGAGACACATTTGGCCATGGAAAAACGTGTCTATTTGTACGGTTGTCGTATGGACAACCCCCGGTGCTATTGGTACGGTTACCGAAGTACAGGTACGTAGCGTTTTAGGGTTAAGATTAGAATTAGGTTTAGGGTTAGAGTTAGGTTATAACCCAATATTGCAATAATTTTTAGGCACCATCATTGTTTTCTTAAATTGCCATTGCAATTCCACAATTTTTACTCAATAAAAATAAAACTGCGGTGTATTCATGGTCTTACCTTTACTTCTAAATGACGTATATTTGCCTATCCTTCTGGACAAAAATATCCGTGACTTTGTTGTAAAAGTCCTCCTAATCTTCTTTTAGTTTTAAAAGAGCGAGTTATCTTACGTCCCGTCGTTTGAAGCAAACCTTTTTGCTCCGGCATTGGTCTTCCATTATTTACCAGTTCCCGTTTTGACTGAAAGTCCAGTTATTAGAAAGCTTTAATCTTTGATACAGGATGTATAAAAATGTAAAAACGAACAAACTCGGACTTCTGTAGTGAACTATAAAAGTCAAGAAGAGAAACCAAACCAAGCCTGAACTCTTGGCCGTATTAGCCTCACTCTCCGTGACGCACGCCCCCTTCAGTTGAGGCAGAGATGCTGGCTACCTCACCTCACGCTTTTTTGGTGCGGTTTCATGTCAAATCAACAAGATTGGAAAGTGAGGATGTATAATAAAAGTGTCTACAAACATTGGTGACAAACCCAGTTCGTGAGGGATTGCGTAATCTGAGATGAGGCTCAGCTCGAGGGAAGAGAAAATATCGCAAATTCGGCGATTTTGATCATAAAAATGATTGAAATGTTTTGCAATCATACATAAATTACATTTATTTCACAGATCAGTAGAAAAAAATAATTATATTTATTTTATTTGGTCATTAATTGCCTCTGCCTCACCTGCGTCTCCTGACTACACATCTCTGAGTGATAGGCTCTACATACTGGTCATAGAAATGAAAAGTACACGTTAACAGTACTTCCCACTTGTATCAGGTGGAGAGTGGACGCTTGGTCACCATGTTCGGCCACGTGTGGAGGTGGATCTCAGACTCGTATTATCCGCTGCATCAAGAGCTCTGAGGGGGAGTCAAAGGAGGTAGTGAGTGAACAGTGTCATCCAACAGGCAGGAAACCATCCAGCAACAGAGCATGCAATGTAATGCCCTGTGTCAGATGGGGGGCCACGTCCTGGGGCCCGGTGAGTCTTTGTATCCCTCATGATTTCATTAAGTGGTTAAAAAGGTTTGAATTCTAACTGGAAATCCCATTCTTTAGTGTCATGGTCAGTGTGTGGGCCCCAGTTTGGCCACGCAGCACCGACATGTTTACTGCCAAGACACAAATGGCACCAAAGTCCTCTACAGGATGTGCGTTGGGCTTCAGAGGTAAACACGTCTTCTAACGTTAACGAATGACAAAAGCACATTAAACTACTCATTTCTGTGTGTGTGTGTGGCAGACCTTCCTCCCTGAAAAACTGCTCCACAGACACCTGCTCCCTGCAGTGGCGCGTCGGGCCGTGGACGCAGTGCACCGCCTCCTGCGGGCGACATGGCTTCCAGTCGCGTCTGGTGACCTGCGTTCATCAACGCACTGCCAAGGCCATCAGAGAGCACCAGTGCATGTGGAGGCCACGCCCACCGAGCTGGCAGCGCTGCAATATTCTGTCCTGTGGGAGAGGTGAGAGAGGGCAAAGGTGGAGCGGAGACACGTGGTTTATTTATAATCAAAGAAGGAAAAGAAAGAAAGTGAATGAAAACACATTTTTCCACACTGTTGTTTGTTTTACATTATATGCAGCATATTCATTTTATTATTTATTTTAAGCTTTTTCATATTCTCGTGTTTTAAACCAACAGATTTAGGAGTGTAGAGTCAAGCTGATATCTTATTTTGTTAAAGTGTCATAAGGCGACTGAAGTATTCCTGCAAAAAGTCGATAAAGTAGAGCATATGTCAAGCTCCTGGCCTGCGGACTTATATTATCGGCCCTTCATATCTTCCAATACAGCCTGTGGTATGATACTGCAATAAAAAAAAAAAACATTGATTGTCCAGTAAACCTTCATACAGTGCCAGATTATTGTGGATTCAATGTTTTTCTTTATGCTGTGTAAGTAGTCTCATCCATACATGAGAAATGTGTAGTAATAATAACAACTGTAATTTGGAAAGCACTTTACATTCACTAATCAACAGATAAAACCAATAATAAAACCCAATAGTGAATAAAATCAATAAAACATAATTTAGCAGAAAGCTCTTGTGAAAAGGCCTTGTTTAAAAACATAAAGTCTGTTTATAGTAAACTAATTTGTGCCCAATACTGTTAGAAATGCACTTACTTCTTTTGCAAAAGTGCTTGGAATTTAGAATAATATGCAATAGTTTGATACTCCTGAATTAGAGCAGTTATTCCCAACCTGGGGTACACCTTCCCCTAGAGGTACTGTAGCACATTACAGGGGGTACCTGGAAACATTTATCAAAAATTAGGAAAACGTTCCTAGTTCCTTTTTAGGCTAATTTTTTTTGAGTCAAATTTACCAAAAACTAACAATAAAATTGTTCAATAAAATACTGTCTTTTCTTTCAGGATTAATTCATACTGTTGAGGCCATTTAATCACACTTCTGACGTTAGGAGACAATAATTATAGCTATATTGTACAAAGAAAATAAAATAAAAACTCCTGATATGAAGAGGGGGTTCACAGGAAAAAAAGGTTGGTAACCACTGAATTAGAGGGAAAAGGATCAAGGACTTCTCTGCATTTCATTTTTCAGTAAAAAACAAGGAAAACAAATGATTTTATTCTTACTCTTGAATATAAATCAACGTGCAAGTCGTGCTTCTTTGTGTTCAGTGATGGTTTGCCTTGTAAACAGTTGTCCCCTCTGTGTTTTCCAGCAGGAGAATGCAGAGATAGCACGAGGTACTGTGAGAAGGTTCGACAGCTGGAGCTCTGCCCGCTACCGCAGTTTAAAAACCGCTGCTGCCACTCCTGTCAAAACACCTGAGCTGGGAACGGGGACTGGAGAGCAGCGGGAAAACTGGACAGGCTGGGAGGCCGGAGAAGAACTTGGAACTTTAGCCTCCTATTGATCTGACACACACCCCCTCCGTCTCTAATGATCAGCCTTGGGGCACCCTTGGTGTTGGCCACAGTGGCTGTTGTCTAATCTCCTTCTCCTGAAAGCCTTTTCAAAAGTGGTAATAGAAAGTAGAAGTTGAAATCATCAGTGCATCCAAAACTGAGACATATTTCCACCATGACGACAAAACCTTGTGACCACAAAGCACCAGAAAAGGGGAACACAAGAAGCCAAACCTCATCAGTTGTCCATGTTTTGTGCGTTTGCTGAAGAATAGTGCTGCACAACCATCACTTTATTTTTGATTGTTTTTTTTCTGTTTTTTTTAAATAAGTGTGTGATAAAAAAAAAAAGAAAAGAAGAAGAAGATTGTTTTGGATTTTATGGATTTGATTTTTGAAAAAGTGATTGACATTAGGGTGAACCTAGCCCATGATAACCACTGAAGAGTTGCGTCTCTGTCTCCCTTGTAATGATCTCAACAATAGTTACAATATTAAAGACAATTGTGGGATTTCACAGCAAAAAGAGTGAACAAAACTATATTTTGTAGCACTATGAGAACTGAATTTCACAGAAAATGACCAAAATGGTGTGAAGTTTAAAGTAAACCTGTCTTTTTAAGTGCATTGCTGAGGCAGAATTTGATCGTTGAATTCAATGTTTTTCTTGATGGTTTGCACTGTAGGTGTACGTACGACTGAGCAGATTGAGACTTATTTTGCACTCTGAGCTCATTCAGGTCATTGTTAAAAACGAGGCTTGGCGAGTTTTCTTTGTCTTTTTTTTGAAATATTTAAACATCCCTTCAACCACTTTGTGACTACAGCATGAGCTGAAACCTGTCGTTCCCTTATATACAACGTCATAAGTGGAGAATTTGAAGCTTTGGCCAAAGTTAAATAATAGTAATAATAATATGAGAATAAAAATGATGTAAGGACTTTTACTACTGTATCATTTTTTTTTACATAAATGAAATATTGGTCAAATAGTTTGCACTTTTCCCAATGTATTCTAAAGTGCAACGTAAGCATTGTTTGCATTGAGGAGCAGTTCATTGTAAATTTATAACAAAGAAAATCTTTTCAAACATTTTGCTGTGCTCGTAAGTTATGTAGATATTCTTTTTTGTTGTTTTAACTATTTATTTTTGACTGAGTTCCTTGTAAATAATTATATGTGTACATCTTTTTGCAGCTGATGGCATTGGATATGCAATAAATGCGACTGGGAACCTCTGCTGGGGGCCCATTGTGTTGTTTTTCATAACTAAATAAAACGAGTTACATTCCTTTGTACAATCGGTACTTTTCCATTTCTTAGATCAAGCTGCATGATTATGTTGAGTCATCGTCAACTTGACAACAATGTTGTGTCAGCAATGGTAATAGCCAAAAGGCAAAAGGAGGCTGAACCCAAAAAAAAAAAAAAAAAAAAAGGAAGAACAAGACTTTCAACATAACTTGTCAACACGTCAGCGTGCTCAGAAGGATATCTATTTCTCTTTTTGGTGTTAGAGGTGTACTTTTTTACTTTCACATGCTCCATCTGCCATTAATCGATGCCTTTTCTGTTCTCTGATGAGGAATACGTGAAATTATTTGTGATGGACAAAGAACGGTTGGATAATTTAACAACTTTGAGGCGGCAGAGAGTTTCCCTCGTAGATGAGCTGGAGGGAGACGTTGACGATCTGGTGGAGGGTTTGGTAAACCTTGAAGTGTTTACTCGAGATGATCGCGAGGTTGTGCTGTGTCTTCCTGGGCCTCGGGCTCGAGTGAGGAAAGTGCTGGATATCCTGGAGTGCAAAGGAGAGGAAGCAGCACAGATATTTTTCTCTGTCAGACGACAACCCCTCAAGGAAGAAAAGACACTTCACCATCAGTCCAAAGGTATGCTCTTAAATCCTTTAAGATAATGTTGACAAAAACTGTGCAAAAATGAACAAAAGGCTCCTCTAACTATCCGTTTGTTGCGATAAAGTAATTCAACAAAACTATTTGACTGAATATACTGAAATAAAATATCTTAAAAATGTGATTGTCAAGGCATGCAATTCTGCATGTGTGACAGAATTCACAACACAAGACGCTACACTACACCAAAGATTGTCCCCGAAACTACTTTGCCATGAACTGGCATAAATACTGTCAATTTTTAAAGATCTACAAACATTCTTTTGCCTTGAGCCCAGGGGTGGACTGGCCATCTGGCATACCGGGCATCATCCCGTTGAGCCGTTGACCCAATGTGTGCCGGTCCAGTCCACTACGTTTTTCTTTTTGACGAGTTATTGGAGCTAACTGGTGGCCAAAAATGTGGCAAGGAAAGATTGGAAAGTCACTAAAATGGGCCAAAAGCTGTCAAGAGTGCCCAAAAAATGGGCAAATAAAGAGGAACCAGGTGGTATTAAATGGCTAAAGGTAGCTTAAATGGGCAAAATGTGGCAAACAATAGAGAAAAGGGGCAAACGTGAAACAAAAAAAGGCAGAATGTAGGGTAAAAACAAAACGGGTGGTATTTATTGGGCAAAAGTTGGCTTATTTGGATGAAAAGTGGCCAAAACATTAAAGAAAAGACAAAAATGTGAAAAGGGGCAAAAACAGGACAAAGGAAGAAGGAGTTTGAAAAAGTTCACCTTTTTAAGGTTTTCTGGGGGAATAATAATTAAAATTAAGACATAAAGAGCCACATGTTGAGAATCGCTGACTTAATGGCTTCTACTGTACATGGTGTCGCTGATAATGTAATGGGCTCAAAATGCCAGGGTGGAATTTTTATCCCAGTCCCCACCCCTGCTTGACCCTGTAGAGCAAGTCCAACAGGTGTGAATTAAGTAAGGATAATTTAATGTTTGGAAAAACTCCCAACATTATAAGAGGTGCACAGTAGAAATATGAGAACAAAGAGTGGGTGTCAAAGATCTGGAGGTTCAAAAGGATATCGAGGTCCTGATATCTGGAAATGTTTTGTAATATTCCTGCAGCTTTTAGATTGTTGGTGTTATAATGAAAAGTGACAGTCATTTTTCTGCTTGTTTATATGATGAGGGTTTGACCGACCAACATTTATTTCCCTCCGCAGACTTTGTCAAGCTGAAACAAAAGCACAAAGATGTCCTCAGACGGAGAAGTGAAAGCATGCTTCACTACAACACTCGGCATGGAGAGAAAAAACTATTTTCAGAACACTATGTCAACCTCCTGTTGGTTGATGGACATCAAGGTTTGGAGAATAAAAGACACGAGGTGCTAACCTTTGGACAAAAACGACTTATTTGGGAACAGAAGTCATCAGCTCTTCGAAAGATCAACTCGGCTGAACTATTTTCAAACGTGAATGAGAAACGTTCAGTAAAGAAGGTCCTGGTTACTGGTGTTGCTGGTATTGGGAAGACTATTCTGGTGCAGAAGATCCTGTGTGATTTTGGAAGAAATGAAAACCATCTTACGTTTGACTTTGTCATTCACATGACTTTTCGAGACTTGAATCTAATTGACAAGCCTACAAAACTTCGGGAGTTGATTTTGCGTAAAAACGGCCATCTTGCTAAAGAAGTGGATAACATTCTGGAAAATGATGATAAACTACTGATTGTCCTTGATGGCTTTGATGAGTTCAAACACTACAGAAGCAGTGACCTGGATGTTTTTGTGACCGAACCAGATGAAGAAGCTGAAGTACAGGAGATTATTGGAAGCCTGATGTTGGGTGAGCTGCTACCAAATGCCTGCGTGCTACTAACAAGTCGCCCTACGGCTGTCAATCACATTCCTGTGGGCTGCATTGACCGTTTTGTGCTCATTGCTGGTTTCTCCCTCAATGAAGTCCAAGACTACTTTTTGCGATATTTCCAGGACAAGGACCTTTCTGACCAGCTGTTTAATGTGGTAGTGGCCAACAAACTGATGCTGACGCTTTGCTACATACCAGCATTTTGCAACATTGTCTGCTGCATACTTAAAGAAAGCAACTGCCTCCAAAAGGAGAATCCCAAGACCATGACAGATATTTATGTCCAGTACCTTGTGGCATTGCTTCAATCCCACACCAAGGCAAGAACTGAAACCTGCCCCCAAGGGCACAAAGCAAACTCTATGCACGAGATGTCTGATATAGTATTAAAGCTGGGCCAACTTGCCTTCCAAAGACTATTGGAACATCAAACACTATTCTACGGCAGTGACCTAGACATGGCAGCCTTGGAAGGATATAGTGTTGTTAGTACCTTTCTTGATAAGACCATTGTTCAAGAGCAAGGTTACACAGAGGAAGTTTTCTCTTTTAGTCATTTAACAGTTCAAGAGTTCTTTGCTGCTCTTTTCTGCGCGATGACGGATCACCCTTTACCCAATGAGCTACAGAACACAGGATCCGAAGAAGAAACCAACAGTGGACACTTGCAACTTTTCAGTCGCTTCCTGTCTGGGATTCTGTCCGAACGCAACACTAACATCCTATCAAGACAGGCGGGGCTGTGCTGCAACATAGAAAAAGCCAACAGCTATCGTAACAAAATCCTCAGCGATCTCACAAGACTTTGTGAAAACGGGGCTAATATATTAAACAGTTTACATTGCCTGTTCGAGCAGCAGGACCCCTCTTTGGCCCTTGAGGTACAACCGACGGTGCTACGAATAAATGTTAGCGATGAAACACTTTCTCAGATGGACTACAACGCAGTCAAGTACTTTCTGAACTTAAAGGAAGGTAACCTATTGGAGATGGATCTAACTGGGACGGACGTAGGCTGCGATGCACTTCGAGATTTACAACCACTGCTGCTCAGATGTGAGAAACTTTGGTGAGTTCAAGGTAAGCTAGAAGTCCAAAGGTTCCACACACAAAAGATTCATTTAAGTGACTATTAATACATTTCAGTATCAAAACGTCTGAAATAACTCCTCATGAAAACGTAAAAACTTTTCGGTGATATTTGAGTGTTTTTTTTTTTTTAAACTCAGGTGTTTCCATGACCAGTTTTCATTACGCTATTAAGATTTTGCAAATTTCCAAGGGTAATGGAAACTCAGCTAATGGCATCTGTAGGCTAATAAGCTTTAAAGTTGGCGTGTACGCTTGTGGCTAGTTTGTGAATTGTGTAAGCATAATTGAACACATTTATTTAAACTGAGTAAATCCTAATTTTTTATTGTAATGCGATTGTATTAGTTGCATGGCAGTGGTAATGGTAAGAACGTTTAGGAACCACTGGATTTAATGTGGCCACTCTGAAGGCTTATTGGTTAGCTTTGTCCTGTCAGAGTATTGAGATCTCAGCGTACTGGTTTCCTCCCACATTATAAAAAAACATGAGGCTGGTTCAGGGAAATATTGTTTAGCATTGCTGTGTTTCAACAAGCCCATTTCACAGGTCCTAAAACAGGCTGGTATCTATCCTAGAGTATGGATAAACTATTACAGAAGATGGATTCATAATAGGTTGGATAGTTGCCAATACAACATATTCCTGAAGAAGGTTTCCTGTTATTCAGTCATCAGCAATATTTGTCCTCCAACAAAAGGTATATTTTTGTGTAGAGATCCAAAAGAACGGATGCTTCTTACTTTTTCCTGATTCTACTTGAAATAGACATGTTTAACTAACTAACTAACCAATTTCTTGTGAAGGATTGGAGAAAATACCCTTACCATGGACACTGTTCAAGTCATTGCTGATGTGCTGCAGAAGTCAGACTTGCTCACCCATATTGGGTAAGATGAAGGTTCCTTCTACATACTTCTTTAAAGAAATACTTTTATTAATAACCAAATCACTATGTTAAAAACTATATATATATTTCCTTTTATTTAGTCTTGGTTGGTCAAACTTGAGTGATGGAGAAATATTTGCTCTTTCTTCTGCCATTCGAGTGAAAAAAAAGCTTCAAGAGTTGTGGTAGGACACTTTTGTGACTTGTATGTTTCGGAAAAATGCAAGTTTTTAGACAGAAAAATTACAGTAATGCTTAAAAATCTGAACACTTTAAATTGAGTATTCACCAGTGGATGTTTTTCTACTGTAAGTCTAAACAATTGAAAAAATGTTTGTAAAAGTTAGCCATTTTTTTTTACCCAGGATTGAAGGCAACCATGTTACTTCCAGAGGTCTCCTTGAACTCAGTGATCTGAGCCCATATCCTCTGGAAAAAGTAGTGTAAGTATGATTTTTGAGTAGATAATTACATTTAAACCATATGTAATGGTATGTATCTCTTTTCTCTTTCCCTTAGAGCCATTTGGAATGACTTGACTGATGTTGATCCCACATCTTTTGACAACGTGGGGAGAATCACGGTGAACTTTACAAATGATAGCATGTGGGAGCTGTGGGGAGACTGGGTCTTCAGAAGGTGTACAGTCAGCAGCAATGAGAAGTTGGTGATGGTTCTTCAAAAGGTGTGCAACCTGTCGGCCCAGTGCTTAGAAGTGGAGTGGACGAAGACCTTCTACACCAAACTGTGCCAGCTCATCAAGACTCGGATTGAATGCTGCACCGAGGAAGCCATGTGCAAGAGGCTGAAGAAGTTTGAGGACATTTTGAATCTATGACAAAGACCAAATTGGTCTGATAAGCTAATGAAAAATACATGATTGTGAGTCAAGGAACATATGCACATTTTAGCAGCCAGGGCCGGGGCAGTATACAACTAACTAATGCTGTCAAAAATATGGTCTGACTGATGAAGCTTAAGGTGGGGGCTTCCAAAATGCACCTTTAATTTTTCATTATGTGTCATAAAAGATATCAATATGGAAGCCTGTTACTGCCACTAAAAACATACCATGGCACAATGGCTATGGCTTAATTATGAGATAGAAAGCCATAATTATGAGAAAAATATTTTTCAATGTAAATTTGCAAAGAAACATTTTTGCAATAAAGACTTATTTATGTACTTGTACTATTTTCTATGCTATGTGTTAAATTCTAAAAACTGAATGAACAGCCAAAATGTGTGTTTTATTCAAATAAGCTAAAATGGGTATGTTTCACAAGGAACAGTGCACATTATTATCAATACTGACAATATACCAGATTTAAAAGGCTATTTTTAATTTGCATTCCCTGGACAGAATGTTCAAATGTCACCCTTAAAGAATACTAATTACACAAATTACAGGAAATTAAACAGTACATCTCCTTAATGATATGTACAAAAAGAATGGTTATTAAGCATGAGGTAAAGTATATTTGTGTTTTGACTGATACTACTCATACTTTCAGTGCATTGCAAAAAATATTAATAGTTCAATTAACGTAAAAAATGTATTCGTGGCCCGTACGGGGATCAAACCCACGACTTTGGCATTATTAGCACCACGCGCTAACCAACTGAGGTAACCGGCCATGTGACAGCCATCTACCTCGACTGATTAGATTAGTGGACAGAACACAACAGAACAGGCTAGATCAGGGGTCTGCAACCTGCGGCTCTGGAGCCTCATGTGGCTCTTTGACTCTTTTGCAATGGCTCCCTATAGCTTTAAAAAAAACCTATTGAAATAAAGAGTTGTTATTTTCCAACAGAGGCTATTATTGATTAATGACAAATAAAATCAAGATAAAACAATTTGTTAACCTAAAAATAAATGACATTGTGCAATGACTCAGCACCTTCCTACTTCACTTCCTGCAACATCTACAGACCATCAACTTTCCTGCACCTGTGGTTAACCTTAAGTTTTAAATCCCTGGTAAAGAACTAAACCAACAAAAACACTATTCTGGAAGAAAATAGAGATATTTTAATTGTGTGGGGACAGATTCATTTAACCACCAATGTACAGGTTAAATATGCATGTTTTATGTGTGGCAAGAAATGAGTAATTAGCATGTGTTGATCACATGATCATGTGTTATCAAACTTCAAGTTACTTTTTGTAGCCCTTTAAATACATGAACTAAAAATAATCTTCTTTATATAACATTGTGTTCATGTAAACTGAGATGTGTAAGAATTTGAAGATGCAAGATACTGTTTAGTTGTTATTTCTTGATGTTAATTTATTTCATTTTATCTTAATCTGTTTTTAAGTTGCCATTTACATGATCAATATAAATCAAATCATGAATTCAAACATTATTCTATGTCATTTTAACTGTATAGAATTTCATTCACTGTATTGTCTTCATTGAGAAGGTTTTTCTTCCGGCTCCAGGAGGACTTTAATCCAGGTGAGATGAGGCAAAATGGCTCATTTGAGAGTAAAGGTTGCAGATCCCTGGGCTAGATGGTTAGACAATCCAAATCTGAATAAATATAACAGCATCGGGTTTCCTAATGTTGCATTATCTTAGATTATTTGATTATTTTTTATTTATTTATTTATTTTTTTGCTGCGAAGAAAAGGTAAGCGAAATGCTTTGACAAATTAGTTCATTTATTTTGGCCAAATCTGCAGGAAGTTGCGTTAGCTATGACGTAATTACTGTGCGACGGCGACTTCTGCACACCAACGTAGTTTGTTTGTTGACTGTGTTTTAAATGCTATTCTTGTGCACACCGTGTTATTAGACGTCACCAGTCCATCGTTTCATTTAAGGTGAGTAGTGGTTTGTCTAATGAAGGATTTAGAGGTGTAAAGAAACTTGGCAGCTCCACTAAATTATGTCACCATGAGTGAAAGACTAACAATGTGTCCACATTACGGCTGACTCATGGTCACTGTATGTTTTGGTCATTTAATTTTTCGTTCTCAAAAAGGATATTAAAAACAAAAAAATAGTGGTTTGCCAATGTAATTTTTGTTTTAAAATTCGGAAGTTAAGACTAAAATTCAATGCATTTTTCTTAATGAGGATCGATAATTGTTGAATAAAAGGTTTACAGTTTGGTTTTCTGTTTCTAAAAACAAGAAATTAAATAGAAAACAGAAACAAAAATTCCCGGTTTTTCTCTTGGTGCGACCGGAAGTTGCCGTTTTCAAAGTAAGAGCGCGTATGAGGACGTCAAAATATAACTTCTACCTGTGGAATCCCAAAGCCCAGGCTAAATGTCTGACGTGATTTTTGACAAACAAAACAAGATTTGTCATCTCCAGAGATATGCACGCATTTCACACCAAAGAAAGTGGGGGGTTTCTGCAATCATGTTTTATTCTTGAGTTACACTCTTTTATTTTTATCAAAAAACAACATACTGTACCATGTCCATCATTTTCTGTCACACAACAGCACCGTCCGTAAACGCGCTCTTAATTTGAAAACGCCAATTTCCGGTCCCACAATATGAAGAAAAAAAACCTGATATTTTTTTTACTTCTGTCTTCTATCTTTACGTTTTTAGAAACCTGTTTATAAAGTTTTGTTTATCCCTCCTTGACCCTTGTGAGGAAAAATTCTAATTTAAATTTTGGAATTTTAAAATTAAAATCAAATAACAACTCAGTTTTGCTGTTCTTTAATATCCTTTACTGAGTGAAAAATCCAATGACCACTGAGGTTTGTATTTATGCGTAAACCTCATTAAGGTTAAAAACGTCTTGTAGCTTTCAGTTTCCGACAAACAATTCGCGGCAGTACGCAGAAAACATCAAACATGATTGTAAAGATTTAAAAGCATAAATAGACACCGAGGAAATTTTAAGGTTTTCTTTTTTTCAAAACACTTTTTGTTGCACACTCAATTGACAACATTTTTTAACATTTGGTATAATAATTAAATACAGTAACAGGATCAATTATCAACCAAAAAAGTAAGTAATAGTAAGAATAATAGCAACAATGGTGTAAAACAAGTTGTCAAGCAGAGCAATAGATATTGGATACCCATGAAATGAAAAAGTCACACAAAATGTATATAGTTACCCACATACCCTTAGATATATATATGTATGTATAAATAAAGTAAACAAAATTTACAAAATAAATGAAAAGTAAATAAGTAAAATACACAGAATAAAAACTAAACACACAGCATACCAATATTTAAAAAACAAATAAGTAGACAAAATTAAAATGATATAATTAAGAAAACAAAATAATAATTTTAAGGTTTTCAGGATAATTTTCAAAGCTGAATGTGCCTTTATGATCAGAAGATGGAAGCATTACCTTAGTTACTGCAATGGAATGTGACATATCCAATAGACATTTAATTGGTGGACGTTTGGTTTTGTTTTGCAAATCTCAATACGTAGCCCGATGTTTTTTTCACATTGTGTTGCAGTCCCAGTCCCCGGTATGAGTACAGAGGTGATGGGGGGCGATGGGGCTGCTGCCGATGTCGGCAGCAGTAAAGAGAAAGAGACGGAGAAGAAGAAAAGGTCTCGTGTCAAACAGCTGCTGGGGGACGTAAAAAAACAAGTGGAGTTCTGGTTTGGAGACGTCAACCTACACAAGGATCGTTTCCTGAAGCAACTCATAGACGAGTCTGAGAATGGATGTAAGAGAGCGTAGCATCATCATCATCATCACTGTGATGGAGTTGTTTGGACGTGAATGTATTGACAGTGTGAGGATGTGTTTGTGTGTGACAGACGTGGATATATCTGTGTTGGCGAGCTTCAATAGAATGAAAAAGCTGACGGCCGACACCAAACTGATCGCCAGGGCTCTGAAAAATTCATCTGTTGTTGAGGTACAGAAGCTAAAGTTTTTTTTATGACTATCTATTATGGTACTACTAGCTGAATAGCTAAAGGCCGAGTAAATCCACTTGTTTCTTTCTTCTTCTTCTTCTTCCTGTTTTTTTTTTTGCAGATGAACCTTGATGGGACTAAAGTAAGACGTCAACATCCGTTAGGGGAAACACCGATTAATGTTGACAGCCGGACGGTCTATGTGGTAAAACACTTATTCTTCCTTTTGCATTCAGTTCCTCTAAAACAATTTTAATTTAGCTCTGCAGTTGACAGACCACGTACCAGCCAGCTGCACTTTTCATATCTTATCATGTGTGAAGTAATTTTAGAAAAACCCACAGAATTCTCTGAGAAAGGTCTTATGTTATATCCTTTATACTGCTAAAAAAAACCACTGTACACACAGCGGCTGATCCTCATTTCTTACTATTGACCTCTAAAAATGCATCTCATCAACTCATTATATAACCTGATCTCAGAATATTTCGAGGCGTGACAAACCACAGTTAACCACAAAGTTTATTTAATTTAAAACTGCTGGAGAAAATAATTTTGTTTCTATCTTATAAATCCATAGTGTAGGCCTTAAAGATCAATGCATTGAAGATAATTTCTTTGAAAAAAGATGTAAAATGTTGAAATTGCTGCTCCAAAGTTTGTTTTTTTAATGCATTTTTGCTACATTACTCCCGTTCCTGCCACTTCACCATGTTTTCTACTGTCAATACATTTTCAGCACTTATAAACACTTTCCACCACTTTTCCCGCTTAATGTCTCATATGTTGACCCATTATTGTCACTTTTAACCTCTTTTTACCATAATCTATGCTTTTTTGGCCAATTTAACCACGTTCACGATTTGTCATGCCCATTATTTGTCAGTTTAAACTAATTGTTCCTACTTTTAAATTTCATTACCCCAATCCCCCCGACTCCCATTTCTGCCACTTTTAAGCCAATATTGACACTTTAACCTCTTTTTACCACTTTTTCTGTCCGTTTTTCTTTTTCTTTTTTTTTTTTTTGCCACTCATTACTCTTAACCAATTTCTGTGGTTTTTAAAATCCCACATTTTCTACCATTTTTGGTCTTATTTTTTTATGGATTTACATCTTTAAAATGACTATATACTATTGCTCAAATAATAATAAACTTCCTGGATAACAGTGGATATTATTCAGATAAATAAAAAAATGTGGTTATTACAGATTCATAGAACAATGGACCATCATTTTGCTGACTTTATGGATGGACCCCAAAAATCTCTCCCCTTTATTCCCCCTTATGGATGACCCTGTCTCCACATGACTGTTATTCAATGTTCATGTCTGTTCAACCACCTTCAGGTACAGTGGGGCTCCCCGGTTTCTGGATCCTTTATTTTGGGGGTTGCGGGCTGAAAAAGGTTTAGAACCACTGCCTTAGAGCAAAAAAGGAAGATGAAGTAAATCATGCGTTAATGCAGCTCTTTGCTCTTTGTTTTATTTTCAGGAACTGTTGCCCAAAGACGTGACTCACAGCTGGATAGAAAAAGTCTTCTCCAAATGTGGCAACGTCGTTTATGTCAGCATTCCTCGATACAAGTCCTCTGGGGACTCCAAGGGCTTTGCCTTTGTGGAGTTTGAAACCCAGGATCAAGCGCACAAAGCCATCGAGGTGACGGCACAGTTTCAACACATTAGTTTAAATTTTACAAACTTGTTTACAGCCCAAAGAAGTTTGATGGAAAGTTTGTATTTCAGATGCTGAACAACCCACCGGAGGAGGCGCCGAGGAAAGCAGGAATTTTCCCCAAAACCAAGAATAGGAAGCCTATTCATGTGGCTGCAGATAATCCAGCAGCAGGTACAGATGCTAAAGCAAGAAACCTCTAATACAGTGGTTCCCAACCCTTTTTCTTATCGTCAACTTGGTAACGCTTTAGTTTAGGGAACGCCTATTAACCATTAATTAGTTTCTCATTGGCATTAGTAACATATTGGCTCCTAATTAGTCATTATTAAGCATTTATTAATGCCTTATTGATAATAATGCCTTATTATACACTTAATGGCAGTCTCGCAGTCCAAACTGGTTTAGGTTTAGGGTTAACGTTGGCATGTTGAGATAATTCATATACAACAACTTCCTTACTTACTACTATACTAATAAGTAATAATTCTGAGGTTATTGAGGGGAAACTCTTAGTCAATGGCTTACTGGTTGTATAATAAGGCCATGCAGAATAAGGCATTAATAAGTACTTAATAATGACTAAGTCAGTGTCAATATGTTACTAATTTGCATGCTAATAAGCATCTCATTATTGGTTAATAGGTGTTCCCTAAACTAAAGTGTTACCCAGAAGTCTCTGGTGACCCCAGAGACTTTCTTTCTCTAATATTAGTTTTTTTTTTAAAACCCTTTTTGTTATACTGTGTTACAAATACAAAGTGACAATATGCACCAGCACACGCTGCTTTTTATTTCAACTAGATTTATGTTTGAGAAAGTGAAAGTATAGAAAACAGTTGTTAGAGAATGTATGTGGTGTTATTAATTAAAAAAGAATCATTTATTATTTCAGCTCTTTGGGATTTCTGTTCCTTCCTGCACTGTATATTTATTTCTGTGATATTATTGTCACTACTGTTTTGTATATACTCTATTATATGTATTAATATTCATGTTTTTCTATGTTTATTCTTCCATAGTGTTATTTTATTACTCTATTCTTGAAGGCAGAGGTGGACAACTTCTATCACAGCGGGGGCCACAAAACTGTGTTTGTTTGATCAAAGGGCCACATTATGTACATTCATGTTAGCATTTAGAATAATGAGCAATCTGAGCATTAACAAGGGAAAGAACAAATAGATTTGAGTAATTTTGGGTGTTTTTCTGTTTGTTGTTGTCCTGCTCATTATGAGGCATTTTGTGCATTTCTCTTGTCCTTTTGTGTATTTTTCCTGTAAAATGATTGTTTTTTTGGTCATATTGTTTATTTTTGTTGTCATTTTGTGTTTTTTTGAATAATTTATGTGCATTTCTGTTGTTGTTTTGCGTGTTTGTTAGTACTCTGGGTTTGCAAAGTCATTGTTTGAGTTTTTCTTGTCTTTTGGAATATTTTTGTTCTCATTTTCTGTAATTTTGTATATTTTTTTTGAGTCATAGTGTATTTTTGTTATCACTGTGTTATTTGGAGTCATTTTGTGAATTAATGTTGTTTTTTTAATGTATTTCTGTGTTTTTCTTGTTTTTGACTGTATTTTCCTGCAATGTTGTAATTTTTTGTCTTTTTTTAATGTATTCTTGCTTTTGTTTTGTGTATTTTTCTGTCATTTTGAATGTTTACTTTGGGGGCCGCATGTGGTCCATGTCTACTTTAAGGGCTTAAGGTGGAATTTGTGGATGTTATTTTGTGATGTACATGCTCATGCACATAATGACCTTTTTTAACTGTGCAAAATAATACAAATAAATACATTTATTTTGAAAAATTAAAAATTCAATTTTAATCAGTAATTTTTTTAATATTCTTTTTATTACTAGACATTTCCGGTGACTCCATTTTATTTCCACGACCGCAAGGCTGTAAAACACAGCCAAGTTCAACCATTAGCTTCTGTTTTTAACATCTAAACTCTTCTCATGCTTCAGGGGATGAAGAAGAGAAAAAGAAGCGCAAAAAGAAGAAGAAGAAGGAAAGCGCCACAGCTCAGACGACGGTGAAGGAAGTCAAAGAGGAGGCGATGGAAGAGGAGGCGCCCGAGCAGAAGAAGAAACGCTCGCTAGCTCAGGAGTCTGAACCCGAGCTCACCAAGACTCACAAAACACTGAGCAAAGTGTCGGAGAAAAAAAGACGGCGTTCGCAGCTTGCAGAGGGAACCGACAGCGACACGCCAGCAAAGATCAGAAAAACCAGCGACGCAGGAGAGAAGACGGAGGAAACAGAAGGCAAAAGTATGAACGCAGTGATGTAAAGAGTAGGGCTGGGCGATATGGACCAAAATCCATATCTCAATATTTTTTCTCAAAATGGCGACATACACACTGGCTAAAATAACTTCACAGTGCCTTATGATTGGTTTAAAAAAAAAAAAAAAAAAACTTGTGCATGTATCACAAACTCGTGGCCCCAAAAGTAATAAAATGACAGCAAAAAATACCCAAAATTACGACAAAAAAACAAATTAACAGAGGAATATACAAAAGAACATCATAAATATTTAATAGGACAATAAAATACACATAACGAGAAAAAAAAAAATCCACAATGGGACGACAAAAATACAGACAAAAACGTGCAAATAAACGGCGAAATATACAAAAGAAACCTAACAAAAATAATGAAGAGGAAAAAGAGGAAGAGAAAAAAATACACAATAGAACAATGAAAATCCAAGAACAACTAAAATAACCAAAAAAAAACACACAAAATGCCTCAAAATGACATCCAAAATTACTGGAAAATACACAAAAGAACAACACAAATACTTAATGGGACAACAAAATACACAAAAAACCAACAAAATGTACAAAAAACAGAAATACACCAAAGAACAACAAAAATAATGATAAGGACACAAAAAGCGAAAAAAAAATAAATAAACAATGGTACAACATACATACCAGAAAAATACACAAAATGACATCCAAAATTACCAAAAAATATACAGAAAATCAACAAAAATACACAGGACAACAAAAGGTGGAAAAAATACACAATGGGACTGGGACATTTATTAACAAACAGCTGCACAATATGTGCCACTTTTGGCTTGTTCTCCTTTAAGGGACAGCATGTGTGAGTGAGTTCTGTAGTGTCTAAATCTGCTTTTAATGCTGTTCTGAGAAGCATCATCTCCTAAAACAAGTATTTTAATACAAAATAAGCTTTAGAATAAAAATATATCTATGTACAGTAGGTGTTATTGTAAATAGAAATGTCAATATGTCTTGAATCTTGATGTATTGCGCAGCCCTATTCAGGAGGATGTTTGTTTATTGTGTTTGTCTTTGTGTAGATTCCCCCTCTCAGAGCCACCAACAGGTCGACCCAGAGACAGGAAAGGAAAACCAGGAAGACGCCACCGTTAAAGCAAAGAGGAAGAGAAAGAAGAAGCATAAAGAGAAGCTGAAAATAGGGGAAGAAGTCATTCCACTTCGTGTTTTATCAAAGTAAATGTCCTTTTTACACCATCGCATTGTCATACACACAATACAGTGGTTCTTTTTTTAGAGCGTGATCACATTCTTAGATTACACATTTCTGGCACCGCAAAGAATTTATCCTAGAATTATTTTTTTATCATATTTGTTATAATGCAGGGGTGTCAAACTCATTTTAGTTCAGGGGCCAAATACGGACCGCTTTCAGCTTAAGTGGGCCACAGATTTTAGGTAAAAATAATCAACAATGTGCCCTAGTTTGCACTTCCACGCATAAATGATAAAGTATGTGAGTTTTCCTGAAATTACCCTTTGGGAATTCGAGGCAATTTTGTGGAATAATTGGATGAATTCACAAGAATTTTTAGATTAAAAACGACCGCCGTCATGTGCTATAAGGACAGGGAAACTGAGCTCTGCAAATAATGTGGATTTTAATTGTTATTCTTGTGTTTGGAGGAGCTGCGATATCTACAACTGAATTAGTCGGTACTCTACAAAATGTTCCATGCTTTTTCTATCATTTTTACTTTCTTAAGTGGGCTGAAATTTGATGCTCTAAAAGGACCGGATTTGGCCCCTGGACCGTGAGTTTGACACTTGTTAAAGTGTGTAACCCATACAGAGCTGCCAGGATTAGTGCACAAAGTGACAAAATGCATTAGCTCAGTTATTTGTATACTGTATTTTTTTTTTCTTATTTTGTCTACACTGCATTTTATTTGAACCAGATTTATATTTGAGAAAGTGAAAGTATGAAATACAGTTGTTTAAGATTGTGTTGTGTTTTATTTTGAAAAGGAATAATACTTTTTGTTTATTTTTTCTGTTATTTTCTCATGTTTTTGCTGTGTTTTGTCATCATTTTGTGTCTAATAGTTATCATTTGTGTTTTTGTTGCCGTTTTGGATCATTTTTATTTATTTTTTTGTGTGTATTTTTGAATGTTGTCCAAAAATCCAATTATATTAACACATTCCAGGCGACCCCACATGGGGTCACGACCCCAAGGTTGAAAAGTGGGGGCTATAATTACACTGGCTGATTCAGAAAATGCGTGCATTCACTCTGTCTGAAGGGAGGACTGGCTGAAGCTGAAGGAGGAGTACATGACGTTGCAGAAGCGCAGCATGGCGTCACTGAAGAAGTGCATCAATAAGATCGATCAGAATGAGAATCAAAGTGTGATGGAGACAGAGAGTCGGCCTCAGGAGGAAAACGGTACATAAAGGAGCCTCTGTCTCACTTTTCTCTTTCCTTTCCAAGCTAACGTGTGTGTGTCTTTGTCTTGTGTGTCCACGCAGCGCCAAGTGAGAAAGCACCGCCCCACGGCCCTCAGTTCACCAGCGGCGTGATAGTGAAGATGACGGACACTAAGCCGTTACCAGGACGACAGGCGATCAAAGTACAGTACCCAGCAGTGCTCGCTCATCTCTGCCAGAGACAGAGCTGAGACCACAGTGGTTTAGACTCTCTGATCTATTCACACAGGACACGCTGGGTCAGATCTGTCCCGTGGTCTACGTAGACCTCCTGGTGGGAGACACTGAGGGCCACGTCCGCTTCCAGAGCCCAGAGGACGCCAAGGCCGTCTGTGATGGGAAGGCTGAGCTGCAGAAAGAGCACAGCTGGACACTGGAAATCCTCACAGGTTAGTGTGTGTGTGTGTGTGTGTGCGCGATCCCATTGGGCTGCTTATAGACAGTTAAAAGAACCTAAAAGCTGCTGGAGACACTAATATTATTTATCAGATAAAGACATCATCATTTTCTCGTAAATTGCTCGTTGAAACTTTGTTTCCATCCGTTTCCTTTCAAACAGAAATGTCAACCTTTTGTAGGGTGAACAAAGTTTCCCAGGGACCCTTAACTCATCTAGGGGAACACATTAATTTAAATGACCAAAACTCAGCTAATATTTGCTCTATCGGAGAAATTCACGCAGTTTCTGAAAGCTGTGGAGATGCTCTTTACAGCCATTAGCACCATTTATTTATTGAAATGTTTATTTAATGATTATTATATTATATATATTATTATATATTATATATATTATTATATTATATATAAGCTTTGAGTGTTTTTTTTCTCCATTGTTTCAATGAGAGATTTTAAGAAGGTTTACATTAGATCAGGGGTGTATCGCGGGTGAGGGTACAGTTATGCCAATTAACATAACTGTGCAAAATAAACACTTTAAGTAGTTTAAAATTAAACAACACTTTTCTTTATTGTGTTTCATGGCATAACATTGAGATAAAATTTTTTTTAAAAAAATCACTGTACTGTATTATATTAATTTTTATATTTAAAAAAATATCTAAAAATAACAATTTCAAATATGGGCAATGGGCCAAAACAAATCGCTTGGCCCCAAATTGTAATAATGCATAATAAAGGTGATTGACTTCAGTCTTTGTTATAAAATGAGAAATGTATTTTTAAACCTTATGGACAATAACAACTTATTTATCTACTATGTTGTATTTTGCCCTTACAAGGTAGATTCAAAAAACGTAGAGTACTTTGAGTATGGCGAGGTCTACCTTTTGGATCCTTTTTTCCAAGCAATCTTTGGTTTCTTTAAAAAAAAAAACAAAAAAAAAACAGATGAAACAAAACCGTAATCATGACTTTGGTGTTAATTCTCGTGGATGTGAAGGTGACAGTGAACAAAGGTACTGGCAGAAGATCCTGGTGGACCGACAGGTGAAGCTGAATAGACCCAGAGAAAAGAAGCGAGGCACAGAAAAGGTGAGTTTAACCTCATTTAGAACTGAAAATGACTTAAATCACATGCAGGATTCTAATCCTATAATAGCATCTGGATTCTGTGCTTGTTTAATAGTTTGATTGATAATGATCACTGTCGTTCATCCAGCTCATCGCCAAAGCTGAAAAGATCATCCTGGCCCGAGCCAAGCAGGCTAACAAGCACATCCGATTCTTCGAGGACTGACGGCCACAAGATTAGACACAAGGAAAGAGTGGAGAAGATCAAAGGAGCTCCTTTTTTAAAGTCTTTTTTTTTTTTTTGCACTGGAGTCCTTTGGTTGATGTGGAATGCTGCTGGAAACGTTGCCATCACTTTTAAACGGATAACATTTCTATAGAAAGACAATTACAAATGTGAGAAATCAGTGTTTTTGTTTTTTTTTTTTTTTTTAGAAAAAATAGAAAATAAAATTCCTATTTTCCCGATTGTTGTGTGTGAACCATGATCTGAACTCATTCTCTGTTAGATGAATCCCCATAAATCACTACAGTTGGTCTGCAAAGCACTCTATGAGGAACGTGGTCCGCTTGGCAGCTCGTTATGGTTTCCATAGATCTCCCATCTTTTCCTTGGAATGTGTACAATTTGGACTTTTAACTAATTTGAAACCCACATCTCTGACAGTCAAGCAGCCTTTCTGTTTGAAATGACACAACACAACAGCAAAAATGCACAAAAACATGAAAACGACAAAAGTACACAAGAATCCAAAAATACACAAAACAACAGCAAAGACGTACAAAATGAGAATAAAATCACCTTGCTTTACACTAAAACTCAAAATGAGTCTTTTTACAACGTTAAGAAACATGGGTACAATATATGTTACCCCTCAGCCTGGATTGTATCATTATTTGGAGGATGTTAATGTGGAATTTTATGCACAACCATTAAGTTCTGATTGATGTAATATCAATTCTGTATGCTATAGGTTTACTGATGTAATGCCTATCAGAGCCGCATGGTGGTGCCAAAATCTCAAATGTATAATATAATAGGGCAAGTGCCATCAACACTATTCGAAGTAACTTATTAAAGTTAAGACAAATTAGTACTTTTTTTTAATTAAAAGGAAACCATTAAGAGTTGGCAGCAGATAAGAATGGACTTAAAAATGCAAATATTTTTGTCTATCTTTTCTTTTTTTTATTCTCCTCACTAGTATTTTTAAAATATAATGAACTGATCAAAAATACCATTTTCTACAGGCCTGTATCACTGAATTTCTTTTGACCTGCTTTAATGCCTTCTTTCATATTCCCAAAACTGTGGTTGCAAACATATGGTTCACTGGCTATAACCAGCCAATCAGAAAGTCAGATCAGGCCCTCGGTCTAAGTTTGTGGGGCCGCCAAAGAAGATGCACAAATCTACTAAAAAACCATTCAAAATGAGAGAGAAAAAGCCCCCCAAATGATTACAATAATACACAAATGAATGTAAAATATACAAAATGTCAACAAACAAAAAATGCCTTAATGCTCAGATTGATAAGCAACATTTACCTCAGCGGGATCCCTTTATCAACATTCGTGACAGCATTTAGAATAATGACCAATCTACACATTAATACAGGAAACCAACAACAAAAGGGTTTGTGCATTTTGTGTGTTTATGTTGTATATTTTACTCTCATTTTATGTTTTTCAATTTTTTTTTTTTTTTTTTTTTGTCATTTAGTATGTCTTGTTTTGTATGTTTTTTTCATGTCGTATTGTTTAAATTTGTTATCATTTGTGTTTTTGGAGTCATTTTGTATATTTTACTCTCGTTTTGGGTATTTTTAGTGTCATTTTATTACATACTGTGGGTAAAATAAGTACTGAACACGTCATCATTTTTCTCAGTAAATATATTTCTAAAGGTGCTGTTCACATGATTTCTTCACCATATGTCGGTAACGGCCTATGCAATCCACACATGCAAACAAATCATAAATTAAGTTATGTGTAATGATGTGAAATGACACAGGGAAAAAGTATTGAACACATGAAAAAAATGGAGGTAAAAAAGTATTAAAGCGATCCTGCTCCTTATCAGGGCAAATTCATATCAGCTGGTCCACAGGATCACTTGTGGAGAACTTCAGAAAGACCTGGAATTAGCAGGTACAATTGTTTTAAAAAAAAAAAAAACAATAAGTAACGCACTTATGCCATGACCTGTAGGCACGCTCACCACGCAACACTCCATTGCTGAAGAAAAAGTATTTTGAACCTTGTTTAAAGTTTTTTGCATAACACTTAAAGACCTTTTTGGCTTCCATAATTTACACCATGTTTGGAGGACAAATGGCACTGCACGTCACCCAAAACGCACCATACCAAAAACAGTGAAGTTTGGAGGTGGTAACATCATGGTGTAGGGCTGTTTTTCAGCATTTGCTACTGACAGACTTCGCATTACTAAAGAAAGGATGAATGGACAAATGTAGTATTCTTGTTAATCGGCTTCCTTCCACCAGGATGATGAAGATGAAATGAGACATTTAAGCAAGACAACGATCCCAAACACACAGCCAAGGAAACTCAATATGATTGGTTTCAGAGAAAGAACATGAAGTTGCGAGAATGGCCCAGCCAATCACCTGACTTGAAGCCAATTGAAAATCTATGGAAAGAACTGAAGATCAGAGTTCATAGAAGAGGAACCTTCAAGACTTTGAGTGGAAGAATGGGCCAAAATCACACCTGTGCCAATGCACACCTACTGGAGTTTCTCCATACAGGAGGTGGTTTGAAGCTGTGTCAATACCAACAAAGTCTTTTGTACGAAGTATTAAATAAGCGTGTCATTTCACATTATTACACATAACTCAATTTATGGAGATCTTATGGTTTGATTTCTTTCCATGTGTGGATTACATGGGCAGTCACCAACATCTGCTGAAAATTGCATGTCAATACCACCTTTAGAAATACATTTACTGAGAAAAATGGAGACTTGTAGAATACTTATTTTTTCATTTTGTGTGTTTTTGGAGACGATTTGTGCATTTACTTTGGGGGCCACACGAAGTATAGAGCCCGAGCTGTATGTGGCCCACAGGCCAACAGTTGCCCATACCTGTTCTTAATGCATGTTGACAATGTGGCCCTCAGATCCAACATTCGCATTCCCCCCACTGTGATTGAAGTTGTCCATCTCTTTACTGTTTGTATGTTTTGGTGAAATGGGATTTTAAAAACCACAGAAACTGGTGAAAAATTGCAAATTAAAGTGGCCAAAAAAAAAAAAAAAAAGACAAAAATAGTGGTAAAAATGGTTCCAAGTGTCAATAGTGGAAGAATGAGTTTAAACTGGCAAATAATGGCCATGACAAATCGTGAATGTGGTTAAATTGGCAAAAATAAGCAAGAAAAATGGTCAAAAGAGATTAAAAGTGACAATGGGTCAACATATGCAATATCAGGTGGGAAAAGTGGTGGAAAGGGTTTATAAGTGCAGATAATGTCTTGAAAGTGTAAAAAATGAGCAGAAGTTGCATTGAAATTTGATGGAGAAGTGGCAGAAATTGTGGAGCAAAAATGCATTAAAAGGAGCAAAAAATATGGGGCGATAAAGTGATGAAAACAGGTGAAAATATGCCAAGTTTGGTGTTAGTTGTAGAAAAAAATGAGCAAAAATTGTCTGAAATTGTTCTAAATATATTTGCAGTTTCTTGAATGCATCTGGCGACCCCAAATGGGGTCCTGACTCCAAGGTTTTAGAACCCCTGATCTTAAAGGAGGGCGTCAGTGATGTTAATTAATCAGTGAGGACACGTGGAGGCGTGCTGCTGTCTAATGAGCTAACGCTGACTGGAGTGCGCGCACCGCCTTCCGCTCTCATTTAACTCCACGGTGCGTAAAAGCGCGCAACAAGTCCACAGGATCTCCTCAGTCTGACACTTTGCTCTCTCTCCATCTGTCCTCACCGGGTCCCTGTATGTGAACGCAGCGCTTCCCTGCACGCTCACACACGCACGCACGCACACGCACACACACACACGAGCCGTGTCGTGTGCCGTTAATTTGCGACTCCAGATGCGGTTTTGCTCCCAGCAGCGCTTGTAGAAGACAGGAGAAGCTCGTCAGTGCGCGGAGAAAAGAAACATGGAGAAAGAAAGTAGGCGACAGCAGCAGCAGCAGTGTCGGACCACTGCGCTCAACATCACCTCGTCCTTCTGCTCAGCCGCGTCCATCGCCTTCTGCATCCTGCTGAGCTTCAACGCGGCTGATGTCAGGGACCGCGTTGTGGATTTGGAGAGTGCACGGAACGGAGAGCGCGCCTCGGTCCGTGCGTCCGCGGATGATTTGGATACACTGGTTCAACAGAAGGTGGATGAGCTGCTCTCCCAGGTATGGATTTCATGATCATTTATTGCATTTTTGAGTTAAGTTATCCTCAAATACAACACATTTACCCTTGGGGTCAATCTGACCCCAGGGATATTTGCTACCAGGAAAATGATTTTCAGAAAATTTTTGACCAAGTTTTTGCGTCTTTGTTTATTTGTTGAATACATAAATAACCCCCTGCCTTGATAATGCTCAGACTAATGTTTGTTTTAGCTTTTATTCATTTTTATGATGAATATCCTACAATAGAGATTGAATTCTAAATAAATTGCTCAAGGCTTAATAGTAGCTTGGTTTCATTATTATTATTATTATTATTATTATTATTATTATTATTATTATTATATTTATATAGCAGGCTACTGTCTGTACACACTTCTAACAATAAGTGGCAACAATCAGCTATTATTCTATTATCTGTTGTGTTGCTTCGCCAATAAATATAAAACAATATATCACATTCATTTACTCCAATAGCTTAGATTAACCCTCCTCAAATATTATTATTACAATTATTATTATATTACACATTTTATCCCTGGGGTCAGATTGACCCCAGGGATATTTGCCTCCAGAAAATTGTTGACCAAGTTTTTGTGTCAGGCACTTTGTTTATTTGATGAATACATAAATAAGGCCTTGTTAATGAAATATTGACCTGTTATAGCGCCACCATCAGGCCAAACATTTAAATTAGAATTCATTTATCTAGACTAATTTTTACCAAAATCTTCTCAAATTTCCTGACCACATTAATGACCACAGAAGTATGAACCCTATGGTTGTGGTGGTGATATAGCCTTTCCCGCAGTTTTAGAGTTAGTGTACTGTATCTTGAAAATTTTTCATCCAAATCTTTTCTAATTTGGGGTGCACATTCATGACTCAAACAGAATGAATCATATTCATTGATGTTGGTGACACCTCCCCCTTTCATCTCATAAACATATTCATTTACTCATTTTTATCTCCTTTTTCTAAAATATTTGGGGTTTTTCGCTATAAAGTCCTCTGTCTCAGAGACAATCTCCTCTACATCACTTTTACTGTGAAAGAGCTGTTCCAAAACCTCATTGACGATAAACCTTTTCCTAGTTTTGATATGTCTATGCTTAATCAATTGTACCCATCAAAATGGGAAAAGCCATGAAATATTAAGCAAAAAAACCCCAAAAAAAACAGTAAACTCTTGTTTTTGAATAATAAACCTTAAATTCTGTCAAATTGACCCCAAGGATAATAGGAGGATTAAAGAACAGTGGATGAACAAGTGATTGTGACTGAAAAACAACATTTTTATTGAATTTTTCAGCGCACGTATGAGAATTTTGTGAAGATCCGGACGGCCAGACAAGCATCTACTGATTGCAACTGCCCTCCAGGTAGGATGATATTTCTCATGAATGGATGGATGAATTCTGGACATGTTCCTGACAGTTTGCCTGCATAGATTGTGTTGATAGTCTGCTGTGAAGCTTCCAAACAGCTGAGCAGCATGTAGGCATTCAGCTGCAGGCTATAGATAGAGGCGCTGAGAGCCTCTTTGACTGCTGCTTGTCCACTTGAGGAGGAAATAACAGGAACCTGAAATGCACGTTTCTCACCAGTAGATGGTAACATTTTATTCCCTCGCTGTGTGTGGGTCAGCATTCTCATCATTTTGGGGATGGTGTTTGGAGCTTGGGTTTAGCCAGTGCGTCCTTAGTGGGAGATTTTTTTGCTCGAGGATGTAAGCAGGAATGTTTTGGATTTGAGCTACAAAAAAAAAAAACACACACACATTTTTCCTCAGCTTCTAAATGTTACCAGGCCAGGCCTTTTATTGTGCATCGTTGCGGGTTATCATTCAAGGGGAAAACACACAGTTCTTCTCCACCACTGACAGCTCCAGTTTCAATGCAGTGAAAAAGACGAGAGCCGTTTACCACACATAGAACCCTGTGGATATTTCCTCCCTCGCAGCACAGACAGAGAAAATTATCAACACATTCAACAATACCAAGCATTTTTCTGCAGCGAAAGTCTATTTTCATCAGGATTACTTCAGCTCAATGCTTTCTCTCAGTTTTTTGTCTCATATTTTTTCTATTTATAATGATGGACAGTTGTTGCCAAAGTTTTTGGCTCGTATATCTTCTCATCTTTAACCCTAAACGTCCTTTTTCTGGTTATATTTTGTGACAGGTGAGAGTCACAAAACGTAGAGGCCCTTTGTCCATGTTTTTGTCTACTTTTCAATGCATCTTCTCTGATTTATTTATCACCTGCTGGTGGGAAACTACCAGTAATTATGCGGTTCTCAATTATTTCAAGAAAAAAAATTGAATGAAAATGAAATAGATGTTGTAATATTAATCAAACTCCATGTTTTTCCTGCAATGTGCAGATTTAGCCATGGTTTGGGTCATTGTGATTGAGGACAAATGGCCACTTCATGAAGCTGGATTGAAACACATTTACTAAAAGTATAATTTTGATTTAAAATCTTTGTATAACCTGTGAGGAAAAGGCTGTCGTACAAATTAGGATTGTTGATGTTGCTCAATCTGGATTTAAGGCTTGATTATAGCTGCTGTAGTTGGGGCCAGGCAATTTTAGGCAAAAATGGAAATGTTGCATGAGCTGAGGCTTGAACTCACTTCGTCAACACCAAGGAACATCATCAATGTGTAACAGAGCTAATTAAATAGCACGTGGAAATGTCACATGTAGCTTCACTGATTGAATAAGCCAGTCACCTGTGCGCAAGATAGCAGCTGTTCGCGTTCAAAGGCAAATTCAAAACGCTGTCAAAAATTCAGTGATTAAGTCAAAAATCCAAAAAATACACACATTGCATCTAGACAACATGGAGATGTTGGCAATTTAATGGCTCCTTAAATGAAAAACTGATGTTAAAAAATAAAATTTTTGCATTGCATTAAATTGTTCACATGAGAGTGAAATTCAAAATGGTGTCAAAAAGACACAAAATTCAGAAATTTTCCGAACATTACCTACCATGGCTCCTAAATGTTGTCTTTTTAAAAAAAAAAAAAAAAAAAAAAAAAATTAAACACTGAGTATGTGTTTTGTAAGAATTTGCAAGCACATGTTTACAGTCAAACATTTTGATGCACTGAAGATTCAATTTTTTTTGATTGTGTGGATTGTTTGTGTAGAACAGTCTGAAGATGTGCTGTAGGAAGTTAGGTGTCAATTGAGCAAAAATTGTGGGAGGAGATTGGTTTTATCCGTTTTTAAAAAAACAGAGTGGTGGACTTTATAATTTACAATAGGTTTAAATATACAGATGTTTCTTCAGTATTGGGGCTACCTTTTGGTGAAACTGCCAAATCTGTACCACATGTGGTTGATTTGTTGTGACTTTTCAAAATGTTGACCTATAGAGGCCTGTTGTAGCACCACCTTTAAGATGATTCGCTTGTTTTTGCAACAGAGGCAACCTGGCATGAGATTGGACTTTTGTGCATAATTTGGTGATTGTTCACACATGGGAAGTCGTATTTCATTGGAAGAACAACAACAACAACATGCAGGATGACAATATAGCCATGATCAGGGAGTTAAATGCAACATTTTTATGTATTTTAGTCATTTGATTTCCCACTCTTACGTTGTTTGCGTGTTCTCCTTAAGCATGTGTGCATTTTTTAATTTCTATTTTCAGTCCAAAACATGTATTTCTGTCCAATGGAGCCCCTGTAAACGTGTAACTTACTATGATTGATAAATGCGTTGAGCTGGCAGCTTGTCCAGGGTGAATGAATAATGTGAGGACATTAGTATCTTATGTAATCTTTTAGATTTCAAAGCGTCTCTTTCTTTTATATGTGAAATGATAGCATGGCTTTTTTTAGATGACATGTTTTTCAGGTCACTAATAATGAAGATAAACATGAAGCTGCCGAATGACTCATCCGCTGTCGGTTTTTTTTTTTTTTTTTTAAAAGATCGGTTGACATCACAGCCTCTGTCAAACTCCTGCTGGGAATGTTACACAGCCAGTGTGAACACACGCTATGCGACCTTTGTGGGGGGAAAAAAAAGCCATCGCGCAGTGTGATGTTTGAGTATTTCCGATCATGGAAAATTGTGGTGTTGCTGGTATCTGCGCTGCAGGATTTAATTGTCGTTATGTAAGAATTTGAAATACAGCCAAAGAGAGTTCTCCCTTTCCGACCCTGACATTGATCCTTCTAGTCGTGCGGGACCTTGATGTACAACCTTTTATGTGATGAACGACTTTACAGTGGATTCTTTCTTTGTATTGGAAAGTAAATCAACGACAAACAACACAAAGCCCGTAAAGAGGATTATCGTGAGCGATGATTCACATATCTCCTTTTTTAACTAATGGTTTATCATCTTCCAATGACTCATCAGTGCAGTGGTTTGAGCCAGCCTTGACGATCCAGCCCTGGAAGTATTAACCATAATAAGGCTTCCTCCAATCACGCTGCACCCCCAACATATGTCTGCTATTTTTTTCTCTCCCACTCACGGTTCTTTGAGATAACAGCAATAACACATGTGACAGCATTTCAATGAAGTGCAACCAATGATTCTGAAGCATGGCATCATGTTTGCCCGTTTTTAATGATCTGCTCATTATAAGACACACATGTATCATCAGCATACAGTGAACAACTCTTGTGTGGATGCTGCAGCTTTAATGTGCGACTTTCTCAACTAGCAGTTTGCGTTTTCACCATTTTCAAAGCTAATTACTCGTAGGTGGGCAACACGACCTCTTACTTACCTTTTCCCCTTATTATGATGCATTTTTCATTTCTTTTTGTTGTTTGTTTTGTGCACCAACCACCAAGTCAAATTCCTTGTACTGTCCTTAAAACTGTACATGGCAAATAAAACATTTCTGATTCTGATTCTATAGTTAATGTATGAATATAACAGATTTAAAAATCCAAGTTCAAGCTTGTATCAACCTATACCGCTATAATAAACGAGGCATTCCATGTCCTTTTGACAAATTTTCAGGACATTCCACATACTTTGGTTTCTAAAAATTCTGAAACTTGTACCATTTGTTCCTTATTTATTCAATAGGCGCACTGTGAATGTTCAGTTTGATAGGATTAATACTTTTTGAGATATTGCTAATTTAGTGAGCGGGGTATGTATTGATTTTCATGCGTCCTTATTCCAATATCTCAGGAACTACACCACATAGGAAACTGACATTTGTTATATTAATACAGCTTCACCTACTCTCTCAGAATATACAAAAATATCTGCTATACATCCTATCTGGTGGACATGCCAGCCCCTCAGAATTGGAAAAACTGCAATAAAAAATGATCTCTGCTTTAATTCATAGTTTAAAGATGACCCTTTCTTGGGGTATAAAACATTTTTTCTATCACTCACAAGTATTGAAAATCCTTTACATGAGGCCGTTGTAGCTTGCCTTTGGACTCATAATCTTTTATTGATTTAGTGTTGCACTAGTAGCATAAAAAATATAATTACCATTGTGTCAGTAAAACATTTATTTTATGAACACATTTCTGCATCAGAAACCAGTTCAATTTGTAATAATAATTAGTCAAACATTCCAAACTCAATATTCACATATGAATAATAATTATTGGTTCCAGCTGTGCTGTTTGTACTGCCACTTCATTCTTAAGATTTTGAGTTTCTTTCCTAAAAAGAGAAGTGTAACGTCTGCGTCACATGGTTTTTCCTTTATTCTGACCAACAGGCAGAGCAATTAGCCTGATGGAAGTCGACAGGAACAAAAGTCAGAAGTGTTGCTGCTTTGTGATCAAAGCAAACTGTTCGTGTTGAAGAGTGAAACAAGTTCCTCGTGACATTTGTCACCAAAACACTATTTGATGTTGAAATTGGTGTGTGGGCAATTAGGGTCCATGTAACTAAAGCTAGGATCAATTTACTCTCAGCCAGAGCTTGTTGGGTGCATATAAGGGATGAAGGCACTTTGTAATGCATGGAAGGATCTCAGACGCAGGAACTTTTTTTTGGATATTTGGGTCCCTTAATCGGGGATTTGTAACCACTAATGTGCAGAGGGAGATCAGGAGGTTGGCCTTGTTAAATGCTCCAGGTTTGAGTTTTCTATGGCTTACTTGTCCCCCGCCACAGTTCACGCCATGTAAAGCTAAACCCAGCTGTCAGTTTGTCTGAAAGCTGTTTTCACACTATTACTTTGGTCTAACTACTGTTGGGATGGAGGACGAGCCGACCGGGTGTGAAAGTGTCTGAAGTCCCACCCACAAAGTCAGTCTCCTCCTGATTGTTCCAGTGTTCAGAGCAGAGCATGTGTAATGGGAACAGTTTAAACTGGGAGGTTGGTGTAGATGCTGGTGTAGAGGTCCTTTCCTGTTTGTTGATTTGTATGCCTTGTCTTCTCCCATGAACTCCTTTCATCCACTTTGTAGCCTTTCTTAAGGTTAAAGCTGCAACCCACCATCATTTTTAAGAATAAAATCATAGTGTTTGCCTCATATATCAATGAATCGAACATAATTTACTCCAAAAAGGAAAAAAAAAGTACAGCTTGATATAGAGCTGGGCGATATATCGAATATACTCGATATATCGCAGCTTGTAGTCTGTGCGGTGTTGAAAATGACCATACCGTTAAACTCGCGGACTTTTTTTTTTTTTTTTTTAAATATCTTAGTGGCATTATGCACAAAAGGTGCACTTAAATTTAGTGTTGTTTTGAAATGTCATCTTAATGACAACATGCACAAAAGGGCACTATTTGTTTTAAAATATTGTAGTGGCATTATGTACAAAAAGTGCACTTTAATTTTGTGTTTTGAAATGCCATGTGAGTTGCATCCTGCACTAATGTCTTGTTTTGAACGTGCACTTTCTGTTGACAATTTTATGTTTGAGCCACTCACTGTTTAATAAATACAGTTATGTCAACTTTGACTTAGTTGTGATATCCCCTTTTTTGCATGAAAGTTTAAAATTGGCATATATTAATGCAGTATGATCAAGAATGTTTTAATGTAGACATATAGAATCATCATACTGGTGTGATTTTGTGCATCAAAGTGTTAATTCAAGGGTAATGCAAAATATCGAGATATATATCGTGTATCGTGACATGGCCTAAAAATATCGCGGTATTTATAAAAGGCCATATCGCCCAGCCCTAGCTTGATAGTTTTTAATCTCCATCATATTGTAAATACTCAACAGATGCATCGAAGTGTTTTTGAACGCATCACTGTAGTGGCCTCATTCCAATAATTTAGCAATTTTCCACGTAAAAGCTGCACCGTCACATAGGCCACACCCTATTGGCTGATGAGGGTGCCCTTTAAACGACTCGGCCAATCAGTACGGGCAGGTAGGTGAGCTGCGATACTCCCGTTTGGTTTAACCAAGATTTGTGTATTCCCGAGTATTCCGTATCCACATGAAGTCACCTCCTCACTTCCCCACAACTGCATATCAGTCCATTTACAGCTTTTTATGGTCACTTTTTACTGGAACCAGACTGATACATCGCTACGTCAGTTCTTCTTACAGTGAACTACCGCCTCACTAGTGATCACGTTGAGTCCAGACCCTGAGTCAGAATACGGACGCGATCGCTTCTAAACAAACCCAAAGTGGTGATTTGGCTTTGTGCTGTTTATCGTTTCCTTCTCTTACGAACCGTAATGGAAGGAAGTGGCTGTTCTGATGCTCCGTCTCTCAAATCTCCTTAAGGCGGGCATACACTGTGCGATTTTTGGCCGATTTTTCACTCATGTCTATTTTTGCAATCGGGCCGAGTCTTGGCTAAATCGTGTGTCGTGCTTTGTGTGGTACACATGGGGTCACAAGAAGCACCTCACGACCAGCTCCCAATCAGCAATCGTACGGCGTAAAAAAATCAAACATGTTTGAAATCCAGTCGCTCCTCGTGAGGGTATCTCACAGTTGAAGCAGTGCCACAGACTGGCTTACTTCATAGTCTCACACTGTGCATGCGCTAATACCGTAGGACCACTCTAGAATTGACGGACTGTCCATCACATTGCTGCTTTTTCTTTTTTAAAGCTCTTTTTGCTGAGATTCGCGAGTGTTTGTCCACTTCTGCGTTCTTCTTCTTCTGTTTTAATGGCGACACTTCAGAGTTCTTATTATTTGTACGCTGCATATCTGGAAACGAGACCCTGACGTGTACAACAATTGAAAAAATCGCCCTGTGTCTGCCCGTTTTTACGTGATCTTTCAGCCTCAGAGTCCGGCTGCACCATTCGCTCTCGTACTAACCTAAACGTGGTGATTTGACAACTTTATGCTGTTTATCATTTCCTCTGATTAAAAACCAGCTGAGATATCTTACATTTTAAACCTCATTGTATTCCCGATGAGACTGCATTTGTGCGCAGTGCGCACTGCTTCTCGGTTCAGAAACTTCAATTTAATACCGTTATTTGATTTTTACTCAAGCAAACGTCTTACTTTAGGTGCAGAAAATCAAAACAAATATTCAACAGATTTATGACATTGGCTGTCACTCCACTCGGACACAGTCCTGCATACAGAGACCAACGACTCCGTCCTAAGTTATCAAAGCTATAAGAGCTTTCCCTTTGCCTACATTTATCCGTGACGTTCAGTGGCTGTTACAGTTCCGTCCTCCCACTGTAGGTCTGTAATATTTTGCATCCCAACAGATGCTTTCACTGGACACGTGTGCGACTTACCGAAAAATCCACACATAAAGCGCTCCATCACATTGGCAGCACCCTTTAAACGCAAAAAATAGCGACTTATACTGTACTTTAGTTTTACCGTGGTGTCCTGTTTAAAAACACTTCTATGCACCCATCTCTGTGACTCCACATTCCACAATGCAATGTGTGAAAATGTCAACAGAAGTGTTTATGGTGGAGTCTTCTGCATCTTTTTTTTTTTTTTCGAGCCAATTATCTTTGATTCTTTATATTTATATATATATATATATATATATATATATATAAAAAAAAGGATTGTGGGTAGCAGCTTTACTGCTTCAAACAAAGCTGACAGAAGTACTAACATATGACTGTTAATGTGGAAGGCTTAGCTCCACATCCAGCGCTGCTTGTCAAGTGCAAAGGAGGCAACGGAAGGTCATGTCAACTTCATGTTATGTAATAAAATGACAAACACATGCAGATCTTTCCGTACGTGTCAAGTCGAGGCTTGATTTGGCTTCATCTCACACGCACACTCTTAACGTGCACAATCAGAGGCACATAAGGCACAGCTTTCTCAGCCTAATCACTCCTCTTTCACTGCCTGAATCCAAAGTGTGCGAGCCCAGCGGCCCGTTACAGTTACAGTTGCATCAGTCGCCTCACATATCCTCAGTACAATACTGCAACTGGTAATTAATCACTGGCAGCTTTTTTTTTTAAGTGAAGCCCTCTGTGTGGTTTGTTACGTGGAGGTGCACTAATAGCCGTGTAATTACGGCGTGCTAGGTAAAGCTCAGCAGACTTCCAGGTAGCCGCTGTAGCAGCTGCTACTGGTTAGGGTGACTCAGGTTAGGAAGCGCGTGTGTGGCTGGAGTCACGCATGCTTCCTTTGCAGGATATTACGACTGTGGTTTCTGCTGCATCGCTGCTCTAATTGTGCATCTGCATATGAACGAGCGCGATGATCTCCACACAGTGGATAACATCTTTCAGGGATCTTATTGGAAATTTAAGCAGAGAAGGAAATCATTCAGGTTGAGTCGCGACACAGGGTCATGACGTGATATCTAACAAAGCAGGGGTTCTCACATTTGGGGTCAGCACCCCATTTGGGGTCGCGAGACACTGGAAGGGGGTTGCCAGATGCCTTCAAGGAACTAAGAATATTTATTTATTTGAGCTGATTTTTGCTTATTTTTACCCTTTTTCTGCAACTACACCAAACTTGCCATATTTTAACCTATTTTCATCACTTACTATTGCCATATTTTTGCACCTTTTAATGCATTTTTGCTTCACAACTAACATTTTTTCCTTTTCTCCATTAAATTTAAATGCATTTTCTGCACATTTTTTCCACTTTCAAGACATTTTCGGCACTTATAAACCCTTTCCTCCACTTTTCCCACCTATTGTCACATATTGGCCCGTTATTGTGACTTTGAACCTCTTTTCACCATATTTCATGCTTATATTTGCCACCTTCACGATAATGCCCTTTATTTGCCAGTTTAAACTAATTTTTCATACATTTTTGAATTACATTACCCACGATTTGTAACTTTCAGACAATTTCTGTGGTTTTTTAAAATCCCTTTTCACCATTTTCATCATTTTGGGTCTTTTTTTTAACCTATTTTACTTCTGATTAAAGCTTTACATCTTTAAGATGACTATATACTATGGCGCAAATAATAAAGTTCCTGGATAACAGTGGATATTATTCATATAAATAAATAAATGTGGTTATCACATATTCATAGAACAATGGACCATCATTTTGCTGACTTTATAGATGAGCCCCAAAAATCTCTTCCCTTTATTCCACCTTATAGATGACCCTGTCTCCACATGACTGTTCTTCAATGTTCATGTCTGTGTTCAACCACCTTCAGGTACAGTGGGGGTCCCCGGTCGCAGGCGGAAAAGGTTGAGAACCACTGCCACAAAGTATCATCCATGGTGGTATTTTTTTTTAATCCTCACAGGAAGTTGATTATAAAGACAAGATGATAGAAATAGCACAGATGGTCTCAGTGTGTTTTCTCTGTAAAAGATGCATGTCAGCTAAAAAGCACTGGGAATGACTCGAGGGCATTAATGTGTGGCACACATCTCTCTCCTTTTTTTTTTTTTTTTTTAAACTATATACACTAACCTGAGGGGATGCTGTGAATGGAGAGCAGATGACGTGTTTTTTACATGAGTGATGTCTCAACAGACACTCTAATAGAGGCTGGATTACCTCAGGCTGAGACACAAGAAGCAATGAAAGGAGACCAAAACGCGTGTGCTTAATGGTTTGCCTCATGTGTCCTTGAACAGCTCCTCAGTCGTCGGCAAATAATATTCTCGGGAGATTAGACATCACCACTTTAGGATTAGAAGATATCTTTTCATCGATGCAACTTAATCACAGATGCATTCAGTAAGTTATATGTTCATTGAAAAATGAAAACTTTGCCTAGAAATCTGATTGTTTGCTGTTTTCCATGTGTTTTTGTTGTATTAATTATTTTTATAGTGTAAAAAATACTGCATCTAGTCATTGTGGTGTTAAATGTAGCTAAAATGCATAAATATATAAAAAAAAAACAAACAAACCACAACCTATTTTTACATTATGGTAGTGGTTTTGCTGCAAGGATTTCCATTAGATCAGTGGTTCCCATACTTTTTACAGTCCCGTACCCCTTCAGACATTTAACATGAAGCCATGTACCCCCTACTTCTGCACATTTAAAAAACATAATAATGCAATGCCATATACAATGTAGCTCTACAGGAGGAATAATATATAATAATAACTAGAATATTTGCATTTCCTGAATAAAATGTAAGTGAGGATGCAGGTGCTAGCCTACATTGCATTAGTTTATCTTTGACATTAGCCTAGCAATAACCTAGCAATAGCATTAACCTAGCAACAGCATTAACCTGGTATTAGCTTTAACATAGCATTATCATTAGCCTAACAATAGCATTAGCCTAACATTAGCATTAACCTAGTAATAGCAGAAACATAACATTAACATAGCAATAGAATTGGCCTGGCATTAACATCAACCTAGCATTAGCCTGACAATATCAATAACTTGGCATTAGCCTAGCATTAGCATTCACCTAGAATTAACATTAACTGCTCTATTTATATTCTAGTTTCCGATGTTATTGTTTTTCATTTTTCCATTCACATATCCCCTATGACAATTTGCGTATCCCACTTTGGGAACCTAGACATTAGATAGCATAACTAGCTTAAGCTAGCTAGCACCTGTCTAATGTTGTAATACCATTTTGTAACACAAGGTGGTGTAGTGAGTCATGCTGACTTATGTCCTCCATTTAGAATGAACTGAAGTACAATAAATAAACATAAATAACCAATTGACAGATTAATGTAAGATAACAGGAAACTGGTAAGACACCAGTGACTAATCTCTACGTTTGAGTCACTCACATTCCCTACCATGTAGCTTTTTATCTGCTGTCCCCACATTAGCAGTTTTCTGACATTAAAAACAAATGTTTTTGTTTTTAATGTCAGATTTTCCTTTTGTATTACAGAGAAAATATTTGGTGTGTTTAAAGTCAAAAACAGTCAGCTTGTGTCCTAAAAGAAAGCTGCCCAATCTGATGAAATTCAGAAGCAAAATTAAGCAATAAATACAGAACACAACAATACACACAAGTAACGTACGCATGTTTGTAGGAAAACTTCTCTTGACTTTTGAATAGTGGTGCAGGTGCATGCAGCAGCCATTAACTAGTATTTATGGCTTTTTTTATGATGTGAAACAGTAATTTCTTATAGATAATTGAGATTTCTTTCTTTATAATTAAAATGCAAGTTCATATAGTACGTGCCCTCCTTTTTTCTGTAGATATGTTCGTGTGCTTAACTTCCTGTGTGATGAAAGTAGAGCATTTAGCTACTGGCTAACCAAACACAATGCTAGTTCTTTTCTAAAAGGCATTCGTTTGTGGTTACGCTCATTTTCACAAAATGGTATACAAATGTAAGAGATTTTATAACAGTAAACAGAGGTTGAATTAAGGTTTTAAATATCTATATGTCCCATATATAAAGCTAATCAAGATAATATATTACTATATCACACATGAATTCACACTTGCATAAGGAATAATTACATAGCCTCTGCCTTTCAAAGTAAAATCCTGGACGCTGATCTTTCTTGAAGCTCCCTTACATCCTTTTTTTAAGGATTCAGAACATGATATATGTGACCAGAGTCCCACACAGGATGACTCAGACACTCTCATAGCTCATGTGTCCACTGACAAAGGATCAGAAGTTATAGCGGTCGTCCCTCTGAACTGACTGAATTCTCTTTTTGTAACGGCTAAAGTTCACTTCCTTTAAAGCCCACATCTCTGACCCACAGCCATTCACAGTCCTAAATAGACAAGGGGGAGCATTTTAAGTGCGACACCCCATGGAAACAGGTGGCCCACTGTCTGTACTTGTAAACGCCGTGTCGTTCCAAAGCCCACAAGGTACTGTCCATAAAACCCATACGTTTGTTTTTAGTGTCGTAATGACATTCCAGTTTCAGTCATCAACTTCAAATGAGTAAAGCACGACGATGCCAGCGTTCATCCGTGTCATGGAAATCCTCGTCTGCACAGGAATAAGGAAAACTGGAACCCCGAGGCATCGCCTCCACTGCCCGTGGCTTTGTGCCACAGGCCTTTCAGCCTCACAGGCCGGTGGATGGATGGATGGAGGGTGAGGGGCATAGATGCTGCAGTTCTGTGTTCCATCAGTCTAACAAGAGCAGGCATTACAAAAAAGCAAAAAAAAGCATCAGGACATGCCATAGTAGGAAGTTGAAACGTTGCCATTGGACATGGGCATTCTTTCAAAATATTATCTTTTTATTCCCATTAGGCTCAAACTGCAGGCTGAAGTTTGGTTTAAGTTACCTTCAGACGCTTACTTCAGCACAAAATAGTATATATTTATTGTTTTTACTTTATAAATGTTCTCAATAAAGGGTTTAAAATAATCAGAGAAGCCTGTGGTTATTATTTCTCTGTCTCCTCTGCGGAAAGAAAAATATTAAAATTTGTCAAAACCAAACCACAGGATATAATTGATCCGATTCCATAGAAACGATAACAAATCCCAATTTACAATATTTATTATCCTACTGGAGCGTGAGACTTTGCAATTAATGCTTACGGAACGCGGATTGGAGAATTAGCAGCTGCAGATGATGAAGAAGAAGAAGAATGCTTCTCTGCATACGACATATTTATATTCTGTCAAGGATAAAATAGATTTTTTGAGGCGTGAATTTAAAAAAAGTGCTTGCGGAAATACACGAAATGCATTTGTTTACAATATTTTACTTTCTTTTTTTTTTTTCAATTTTCAATCCACGTCGTTTCTGCAGAAACGAGCACACAAGCACTTCCTCAAGCGACGGGCATCCATGCGATTTCTCCAAGTGGGAAAAAAAAAAAATTAAAAAGGATTGAAGTCAGCAGGGTTTGCCCAGCAGCTGAACAGATGATGTATTTTCCCAGACTCCCATGGGTCAGCCCCAAGAGGTCAGACTCAAAGAAAAGGTAAAGCAGTTCATGCTGTTGGATCAGGCTGGCGGTGTTGTCTCGTCACTGGGCCACGCACAGCTACAGTCTGAGGCTAGGGCTGAACACTGGTGGCGTGCCTGATGCCACACACACACGCACACGCACGGACATTAAGGGAACATGCAGTTTACCAGACTGCTCTTCCTCCTCAAAGCTGTTCTAAATCTGACATGAAACATGAGTCAGGTTGTAGATCTGAGCCGGTAATAAACACATGGGATGAACATTTAAGCTCCGCAACGCTCTGTCTCACTCTCCTGGATTAGAAAGCGGTCCGTGTATGTTTTGATCTTGGATTTTCTGTTCAGAAAGGGATATTAACAAAACCAAATAAATAGTGGTTGTTTGATTTTTCTTTCAAAATGAAGATTGAAATTAACGACTTTTTCCTTTATCAGTCAAGAGGGGATAAAGAAAACTTTTTTAAAAATTGTTTTTTTTTTTTTTTTTGTTTCTGTAAGTAAAGAATGTAATGTTAGACCAGAGGTGGGCAACTTCTATCACAGTGGGGGCCACAAAAATGTTTGTTTGTTTGATTTAAGGGCCACATGATCAACATTCATGTCAGCATTCAGAATAATGACCAATCTGAGCGTTAACAGGAAAGAACAATATGGTAATTTTGTGTGTTTTTCTGTCATTATGTGTCTGTTTGTTGTTGTCTTGCTTGTTATGAGGCGATTTGTGAATTTCTGTTGTCCTTTTGTGTATCTTTCTGGTGAAACGTATGTTTTTGTGGCATCATATTGTGTGTTTATGTTATTTTGCATTTTTTTTTAAATAATTTTAGTGTATTTCTGTTGTTGTTCTTTTTGCTTGTTTGAGAGTCATTTTTTGTAATTTTCTTGTTTTTTTTTTTTTTATACTTGTGGTGTCATCTTCTGTAATGTTGTATATTGTTTGTTGTAGTTTTGTGTTATTTGGAGTAATTCTGTGTATTACTGTTATTTTTTGTAGTAATTTTGTCTGTTTATGTCATATTTTCTGTTGTTTTCTTAATGTTGTATTTCTTTGGGGTTTCATAAAATTAGACCGAGGGCTGCATGTGACCCCCGGGCCGCTCGTTGCCCATGTCTGCGTTAGACTATATTGTATGACTGGAAGTTGCACTTTTTAAAGTAAGAGCGCGTTTCAGGACGATGCCGTGTCGGAGAGAGGATTTCGGTGCTGTTGTGTAACAAAAGTTGATGGACATGAATTAGTACTTTGCTTTTTGAAACAATAATAAAAAAAGAGTGTCTCAGGGAAGAAGACGTGATCGCAGAAAAAACCTCTTCCAAACTTTGGTGTGAAATGTGTTGCAGAGATTTCTGCAGATGTCAAAGATTTCGTCAGAGTAAGTTCACAAAGATATTTTAGCCTGGGCTAGAAAACTGCAGGTAGAAGTCATACTCGGCATCGTCCTCATTCGCGCTCTTACTTTGAAAACAACAACTTCTGATTGCACCATGTAAAAAAAACCCCCCAAAAAACAGGTGTTTTTGTTTCTGTCTAACACCAAGCAGAAGTTTTGTTTATCATTTTTTGTACCTGTATCTTGTTTTGAAAGCATGAATGGTAATAGTGAAATTACAGATAGCTATAACATTTTTCTATCATATTTTTATTTTATTTTTGTTAATATGTATATATGTGTTTTTGTTTTTCTTTTCCTCATTCAAGTTTGAAATAAACACACTCCCGGTATATTGTACCTGATAAAGAAAAGTGCCTTGCATTTCAATCTTAATTTAATATTAACATAAAAATCAAACAACTGCTCATATTGTTTTTAATTATCCTTTTCCAAACACAAAATCCAATGACCGAAACATTCATTGACCATAGAATATATTGGAAGTATTGGCGGGAATGTTTGTATGCATTTTAACTATATGCGCTATGTGAAGATATTGTATGTATTGTTTTTTTGTACCTTATTTTTTTAATATATATATACTGTATATATGGACCAAATTTGTCTGAAATAAAATAGAAATGAATGAATATTTATCAAAGGAGACGCCTCCTTCCAAACATATCCTTTCTGCAGATGTGACATGTTTTGCTATCTCGCTGTAGATGCATGTGGTGCTGTGAGCATGCAATTAATCTACAGTATACGGAAAGTATTCACAGCGCTTCGCTTTTCCCACATTTCATCATGTTACAGTCTTATTCCAAAAGGGATTCAATTCATTTTTTTCCTCAAAATTCTACACACAATACCCCATAATGACAACATGAAAAACATTTTTTTTAAATGTTTGCAAATTTATTAGAAATAAAGAATGAAAATATAACATGTACATAAGTATTCACAGCCTTTGCTCAGTACTTTGTTGTGGCACCTTTGGCAGCAATTACAGCCTCAAGTCTTTTGGAATATGAAGCCACAAGCTTGGCACATCTATCTGTGGCCACTTTGGCCCATTCCTCTTTACAGAACCTCTCGAGCTCCATCAGGTTGGATGGGGAGCATCGGTGCACAGCCATTTTCAGATCCCCCCAGAGATGTTCAATGGGATTCAAGTCTGGGTTCTGGCTGGGCCACTCTAGGACATTCACAGAGGTGTCCTGAAGCCATTCCTTCAATATCTTTGCTGTGTGCTTAGGGTTGCTGTCCTGTTGAAAGATAAACCGTTGCCCCAGTCTGAGGTTAAGAGCGCTCTGGACCAGGTTTTCTTCCTGGATGTTTCTGTACACTACTTCATTCATTTTTCCCTCAATCTTGACTAGTCTACCGGTTCCTGCTGCTGAAAAACATCCCCAAAGCATGATGCTGCCACCACCATGCTTTACTGTAGGGATGTTATTGGCCAGGTGATGAGCGGTGCCTGGTGTCCTCCAAACATAACACTTGGCATTCACGCCAAAAAGTTCAATCTTTGTCTCATCAGACCAGAGAATTTTGTTTCTCATGGTCTGAGAGTCTTTAAGGTGCCTCTTGGTAAACTCCAGGCGGGCTGCCATTTGCCTTTTACTAAGGAGTGGCTTCCGTCTGGCCACTCTACCATACAGGCCTGATTGGTGGAGTACTGCAGCGATGGTCGTCTTGCTGGAAGGTTCTCCTCTCTCCACAGAGGAACCCTGGAGCTCTGTCAGAGTGACCATCAGGTTGTTAGTTACCTCCCTCACTAAAGCCCTTCTTCCCCGATCACTCAGTTTAGAGCGACGTCCAGCTCGAGGAAGAGTCCTGGTGGTTCCAAACTTCTTCCATTTACAGATGATGGAGGCCACTGTGCTCATTGGGACTTTAAAGCAGCAGAAATTATTCTGTACCCTTCCCCAGACCTGTGCCTTGAGACAATCCTGTCTCGGAGGTGTACAGACATTTCCTTCGACTTCATGCTTGTTTTGTGGTCTGACATACACTGTTAACTGTGGGACCTTATATAGACAGGTGTGTGCCTTTCCAAATCATGTCCAATCAACTGAATTTACCACAGGTGGACTCCAATTAGGCTGGAGAAACATCTCAAGGACGATCAGTGGAAACATAATGTACTCAAAGGCTGTGAATACTTATGTACAAGTGATTTCTTCGTTTTTTATTTTTAATAAATTTGCCAAAAATCTCAAAAGTTTTTAAGTTGTCATTATGGGGTATTATGTGTAGAATTTTGAGGAAAAAAGTGAATTTAATTCCGTTTTGAATAAGGCTGTAACATGATGAAATGTGGGAAAAGCGAAGCGCTGTGAATACTTTCTGTATGCACTGTACATACTGTAATAAATTGAATTAACTGAAAGAAAACCGCACTGAAAGTGATGGTTCTGCTAAGTGGCTCATACCTGGTGAGTGTTTGCAGCTTCTGCATCACTTGTCCACTAAGATGAATTGATACACAACAGTTACCTCATGGGTGTTGGTGGCTCAGGCCGTCTTGCTCGGAGGGGCCCCTCCCCTCGTATCTGATGAGGAAGAGGGTGGAAACAGCTGTGTAAGCCACAGTTAAGGCCCTGGAAACCCCAGCAGTAACACAGACAACCCAGTGAACTTTAATTTAATTGGCCGGTCATACGATATACGCCTAGGAGGCTAGACGGCTGGTGAATTTGTCATTTCTGACGGCTTGATAAACAGCGTTGATGTTGTGTAAGGAAAGGATGAAGTTATTAAAGTCGTGATTCATGGAGGCAAAAATATACACAATGTGCTCATCTGCAAGTTTATGGTTAGAAGAAGGAGGAAGAGTGAATGAGGACGTCAGAAGTGTGTTTTCTGATTTCATACTCTTAAATAATGATGCAACACAACCCCAACTCTCGGACTTGAGAGAATAAAACCATAGAGTGAGAGTCTGACAGGTTCTGTAGAGTCGCTAGCCGCGGCCCAGCCAGTGCGAACCAAATGCCAACGTTTTATTAAAAGTCTTCCACAAATCCAAAGGTAGAGGCCGTATTATCTCTCTTCCAACACACACTATGGGAAGATTATCTTGGCTGAAAATGCCATTCATCTGGATTCATGGTGTTCACTCTGAGGTTGATGAGTCGTTTGAGTGCAGCCATAGAATATCTTTTCTTTTTTTTTTTTGGTTGGGTTTTAATGAATCGTCCCCACTGAGAGGGAATGTTATGAGGTTGTAAATCAGAATACCTCATGCATATTTTATTAGTTTTCCTTGTTAACATAAAAGCGCTGTGTTCATTTGTGCCCAATGTAACATCTAATCGCTGCACAGATGGGGGGGGAAAGTCTGCCAAGCTCTCATTTCTTTTTGAAGAGGGCGAACTCTACTGCTTTGATAAAGGCGTTGAATCATGTTTATTTTCAAGAGACGACATGAATTCACAGTTGAAGTCAAGTGCGCCATCAGATACGTCACACATTTTGACAGCAAAAATATCGTCAGACTTCTAGATAATGGCTTTCAAACAAATAGTAAAGACCTAGATTAGCTGGACACCCTGCGCTGGGATCCAGGTTAATGTGCTACTTCCTATACATGCTTCCAGCTGCTTTCCCATTCCGGTTTGTGCGCTAGCATGATGTTTATATTCTGCTTCTGTTCTCACAATCCAAATTTAACATGGGAACAAGAATTATGTATGTCTGAACACATGGTGCATGCTGTAGCCACCTGTTGGCCACAGGGAAACTTGGGTTGCACTGGATAGTGAATCCATGGTAGTGTTTGTTGTTGTGCGATCATTTCTGATTCAATAAAGTCAGTGTATGCCTCATTGATCAATGGATCAAACGATTATTTACTCCAAAAAGAAAGTAAAAATAAGCAAAATTAGTTTCCATCTCTATCGTCAACACTCCATTTGAGTTTATTTAGCAACTTTCTGAATATCTATACCTTGAAGTAGATGGTACCAATATTTACACACACCGGTACAGTAGGTGGTGATATGCACCTATTCAAGTTGGTTGCAACACGCCAATAACCGAGAAACAAACACTCCATTTATTGACATTTTTGTGCGTTGCATTGTGGAATGTGGAGACATGTTATTATTTCATTCCAGTACCACAGGGAACAAACTAGAACAAATATGGTGTCAAGCGAATCAATGTCCTTCTTGTCTGGCAAAGAAATGCAAAAAAATCACAGTAAGGATGAAGTAAAAACACTTCTAGGCAACCTTTTATGGGACTCTACGTCCCACAATGCAATGCACAAAAATGTCTAAAGAAGTGTTGATGGTGGAGATGAAAACAAACTTTGGTCACACTCAAGTTGAAGTTTTAAACATATGGCTGATTTTACGCTGTCGTTAAGTGTCGTTGACTAAATTTTGACACCTTTGGAGCTATGTTGGCATTTTTTGGGTTAGGTGGAGGGATTTAGTGGGGTTATGGTTAAGATTAGGGGCTAGGCTTAAAGGCAGGGTAGATCATTTTTTTTTTTTAAAACTAGCATGATTTTGAAAGTAGCATCTTTAGTATATATGTTAAAAAACATGACTAAAAACTCAGTGTTAACTTTGTCACCGGTGATGCACTTTGAGTGTGAGTTAGTGCACGCAAGGGGTCGAGAACGAGCAGGGAGACGTGATTGGTTAATAAAAAAAAATAATTTTTTCATTGGTCAAAGTTTTCACAGGTTTACAGCTGCTTCAGATGACAGATTTTCTTCGTTCCTTTTTCAGAGCACATAAGATCTTAATTTCTGTCAGGACATAAAGACAATTTCAACAAAAAACTTAGTGTATCCGGAGGAAATTACCTACCCTACCTTTAAGGTTAGGGGTTAGGGGAACGAATGACACCTAATGACAGCCTTCATGATACCTTATTCATGCTAATGACAGCGTAATGTCAGCCTCTATGTATAAAACTTCAAGTAAAGTGTTACCCAAACTTTTGAGTGACAATTTTGATCTTTCTCATTTCTTTTGTGAGTAAATTATGTTTGATTTATTGATCCTATTGAATTGGTATGACTCATCTTGTTAGCCACTAAGCTAAGTGTTAGCATATTGAATGAAACGATTAAAACAATAGACCTATGATTGATGCCTGAATAGTCAGAGTTGACAGGATGATCCACTAGCTTTCTTTTATACAACTGTCTAAGTCTACTTGGGTTTTATTTGGGCTATTTTTATTCTTTGTGTGGGATCAAGGTTGCAAATCTAATAAAGTGTATTTTTTCCTTTCCTTCAAGTTCTTAGCAGATACTCACATTGTCAGCGTGACTGATTTGAGGTGCTTCAAGAAGAGATAATCTCCTCGGAGTGAAACGGTAAAAGATGATTCAGAGCCCATCGGTGTGCCCTTGACCTTCAAAACAAATTGCGTTTCTGCACTCTCCCACCTACGCTGTCACAGAAGCTGTTTAATGGCCAGAGGAACAAAAATAAGTACAGAGAAGTAACACGGTTTAATGCCCGGAGTTCAGATTTGTTGAAGAGAATAACGGGAATACTGAATATTTAAACAGCAGTGATAGTTGACTTGATATTTGAAATCCAGTGAGTTTGTTAACAGCTCCAACAGTATTTCTTGCACGCGTGTGGGTTAGCAGTCAGATCCCCTGACTATATTCTCTATTTGTTATTCTTATTGCAGTTATTCATGCACTATTGGCTAACCCGACTTACGAGTGGGGAGTCACTTCCTGTTGAGGTGGAGGTCAGCTTTGCAGGAGCTGGAAACGCGTCGGTGTTACTGCAAATGTCACGGCCCGCTAATAAGCGGGTGTTAGTTTCATGTGAGAAAGAACAGGGAATAATACGACGCAGATCGGTGGGACTCATGGTTTGGACCAAGGAAAGGTCCCATTGGGGCTGAGGCACTCTGCTTGTGAATGTCATAGCCATAAATCTACATTTTGCCAGCCTGGGATTAGTTGCCGTTTGAGAAAATCCAATGTAAAATGAAACTCTTGATGTCATTGTAATATGTGGCTTTTATAAAACTCTCTTTTGGATATAGGCATCCCTACATCTCTTTCTCAAATTATTGAATTTATTTGAATACCTCCATTAAACACCTCACTATCCTCATTTCTGTCCATAACTATAAAGTGTTAATGCTAATCAAAGGTACAGCTGGAGGCGGTGAAAAGCGATGACGGCTCAGTTTTAGGTTTGCAAAGCGACTTTGTTGCACTCAGATTGTAGTAAAGGAAACAGTGGATAAATACATTTTGACAAACTCGGTATAACGTTTGAACGCTCAGTCATCCAATATGATGACAATCTGGTTTAAGTTTACGTGCTTACAGTTGTAGGAATGGCTCACTACGTTGGTGCAAATGGTCAGACTTTAAATGGCATGAAAACACTAAGGACTAAATGGAGTGTAACAAGGAGAAATCAAAGCATATACCGTATGTGTTTTAGTAAGTATTTTTTTATTTATAAAGCGCAGATACAGTCACAAAGTGCTATACAGAGCTGTGGTGAAAGTACGACAAGTCCAACATCACAAGAGAATAATAAAACATGGGTGCATGTACATCAAAAGTGTCCACACAGTTGTGCTCCCTGAGAGACTGGTGCAGGTTATTCCAGAGTCTGGGAGCTACAGCCTGGAACGCCAGGTCTTTTAAATTTAGTTTTTGGGATCTTTAGGAGACCCTGACCCGAAGACCGAAGGCTGCGTCCTGAAGTGTAGGGGCACAACAAGTCCGTGATATATTGAGGGGCCTGACCATGTAACGCTCGGAAAGTCAAAACTGATATTTTATAATCTATTCGAAACTTATCTGGAAGCCAGAGCAGAGTTGAAAGAATGGGGGTGGTGTCTGATGTTCTGGGAGCACCAGTTAAAATTCTGGCAGCAGCGTTCTGAACGATCTGGAGTCTGTTTAGGGTCGACTTATTAAATCAAGTGAAAACAGAATTACAATAGTCAATGCGTGATGATATAAACGCGTGTATGACCAGTTCCAGATCTGGTTTTGATAACAGATGCCTCACTTTAGAGATTTCTCAGGTTTAGTAGTTTTCTGCCACTCAGCTCCATGTGGAACTCTTTATATTACTGGAAAACCATTAGCATGGCCTGCATCAACAAGTACGTTAGCCATTGCATTAGCATCAGGGCTAAGTTTCAGTATTGTACCGGAAAATGTTTTTATTTACTGCATTGGGCTATGAATTTGTGATTAAAACACCTTAAAGTAATGGATAAAAGTTGATTTTAAGATTGACTATATATATATATATATGTATGTATATGTAAACCCAACATTTTCTAGAATGATTACCAAAGCTAATAGCATATACTGTAGCTATATGTAGCATTAGCAGCATTAGCTTTTTGGCTAGGTGAAATATTCTTCTTGCTCTCAGCTTTTGAAACTTTTTATAGAGGTTTTGATGCCAACACAGACGGTTTATAGAACAATATAAACACAGGTATCAAATGCAAAAAAAAAAAATATATAATTCAACATCTTAATCCAAAGATGTGATTTCCTACATATGCTTTACTATTTAACTGAACTCTTATTGGTATTTAACTATCTATATTTTTAAAGTGATAAATGGATCTACCTGGGGTCACTAACTTGGCCGAATACGGTGGTTCTTAAACATGTGAAAAACATTTTTTTTGTTTTTTTTTTTCAAGGTATTATTACCCCCTCAATTTGTTCCTTTGTCTATGATAACATAACAAAAACAAACAAAAAGATAATATTGAACTATTTACTGGTAACTCAAGTGCTTCAACTTTTCGATATGCAGACATTTAGACATTCAGAGATTTCAATCACTACACATCTATGACGTGTTTCTGCAATTCCACATGATATTCCAGTTAAAATAAATGATGCCATGTGTTTTCACAATAAAAATGTAGAAAATTCAAATGCAACTTCTCACCACATTGTTGAGTCAGAGATACTGATACATCTGCACCTGAATGTCTAGTCACACAGATCCGCTTCTCTTTCTCTCACAACTTTTAATCGACACTTCCCATTGTCCCACGCCTTCCTGGTTCTCGTTGTGCCATCAACAACTGCAATTTCATGAACTTCAAGATGATGATGAAGAAACAACCCCAGCGACATGTGTATCGATAATAATAATAATAATGGCCTGGTATTATACAGCGCTTTTTTCAATGAGACTCAAAGCACGTTACAGAAACCATTATTCATTCACACAAGTCACACATCAGTCATACCGGTAGTGGTAAGCTACAATGTAGCCACAGCTGCCCTGGGGCATACTGACAGAAACGGCCCGTCTGACCACCACCATTATTCATGCACAATTCATACCCATGTGAGTAAAGTGCCTTGCCAAGGACGCAACAACAATGACTATGATAGAGCGGGGTTCGAACATCCAACCATTTGGTTATTAGACGACCCACTGAGCCACGGTCGCTCGATTGATATGTATCGATGGCTACTTTGTGCCAACAATTTCCCATATGGTAGAACCAAGATGATACTTCTTATCATAAGACCGGGTTGTAACAGCCATGGCTGGTGGGATTCTTACCCTTGGTTTGTCGAGGGAGAATGTAAATATCACTGCCTATTGCATGTTCTAAAGCCTTATCCCAATAACATCAGAACGTTTAAAAGCTGAAGTGCATGAAATGAGCTACCTCTAAATATTGTTCATGTGCTCATATTTGGCCAGCAAGTTTGTTTGAGGCATTGGAACAAATTTAGAGGGTGAGATCTGGGTATTTCTGAACTTCAAAAATAAGGACCACTCTACTAAGGAAGTGGTCTTAGTTTTGGGCATGCCTCAAACTAAACAGTTTAACATGTAACAGTAGCACATTAGCACATCCTAAAACAGCACCACAGGTGTCATGACCTAAGGGCCTACTGTGATTTAAATTACGGTTTAATTTTGATTGAGAAAAACATCTGAGATGAATCAGATAATCTCGCGAAAGAAAATTGGACACATTGTTAAAGCCCAAAGACGGGACAATTTAAAATGCTGACAAAGTAGACTATTTTCTTTTTCCTCAACGCAAGTATTATTAAACTGTCTAATGTTTATGTATGTCATGGATGGATGCAAAAGTCACAACATGTGCAGAAAAACATCAGTTGCTGCTTATTCTGTTAAAGCTAGCGGATTACTTGAGTGTATCCCACTTTACGCAAGGGAAGGTCTTATCCAATCTTATTACAGAATCACAAAAACGCATTCCTGCAGAAAATTTACACAACCCGAAGAACATAATTCACATAGATTTTTGGAGAAAATAGGAAAACGTACAGCCTTGGGGAGAACATTCAGAAAGGTAATATTTATGGAAAGGAAGTTTGTAACTTGTAAAGTGTTGCTTGTAAACTTCATCAAGGCATTGGCTGTCACCTTTTGATGTTTTGAGATCACATTAGAAGGCCCTTCTGAACCTGTTTATGTTTAATTGCCATGCGCTAAAGAATTTCCCATGATCACTCAGTCCAGTCACGTCTGCAGCCCAACAATTGCACACTCAAGTTGCTTCTTTGTGCCAGGCTGACAGGATTCTTTCCTCCATTTTTCCATCTTCACAACCTTGTAGCGGTGGCCTCCATATAACCAGAGCAAAAAATTATTCACTTGACACTAGGTCATCTGCTTAGAAGTCCTTATTCCTTCTCAATGCTTTCATTAGCCTCGACATAAAAGACACATTTTGTCCTTCTAGGAACCCATTAAAGTCATTTATCTGTTTCATCAACAACATGCCTTCCTGCCTCTCTATCCAGCAGCTTCATTTGAGATCTTTAGGTTCTTTCATTGTTGACTGGATTTGTCAATCTATAACTTAAAGCTTCTACATTATTGTTCATGCTTTGCATTGTGGGATGTAGATGGGGGCATAGGCAAGTGTTTTTTTACTTAATTCTTAATGTGATTTCTTGTTTCTTTTAAATGGTGATTCTCTTGTCACTATTTTTGTTCCAGTTTGGTAATGGTATTCCCCGTGATATCAGTAGGAATGAAAAACCCTTCTATGCACCGGTCTCCGTGACTCCATATCCCATAATGCAGTGTGTGAAAATGTCAACAAACTGGGGCAGTGCTCGAAATGGCATACTCCGTACTATACTCTACAAACTCAATGAGTATATACTGTCTACTATGTACTATAAGTATGATGAGGATGATGACCGTTCCCACTGAAGTACAGGTACATCTAAAAAAAATAAGAATATCATGAACATGTTCAATTCTGATGATTATGGCTTACAGATAATGAAAACCCAAAATTCAGTGTCTCAGAAAATTATAATATTACATAAGATCAATAAAAAAAAGGATATTTTAAACCAAAATGTAAGGCTTCTGAAAAGTATGTTCATTTCTATGCACTCAATACTTGGTTGGGCCTCCTTTTGCATGAATTACCAATCAATGCGGCGTGCCATGGAGGAGATCAACCTGTGGCACTGCTCAGGTGTAATGGAAGACCAGGTTGCTCTGATAGCAACCTTCAGGTCATCTGCATCGTTGGGTCTGGTGTCTCTCACCTTTCTCTTGACAATACCCCATACAGAGGTCAGGCCAGATTGCTGGCCAATCAAGCACAGTCACACCATAGTTATTGAACCAGCTTTTTGTACCTTTGGAAGTGTGGGCAGGTGCCAAGTCCAGCTGGAAAATAAAATCAGCATCTCCATAAAGCTTGTCTGCAGAAGGAAGCATGAGGTGTTCTACAAAGTCCTGGTAGATGACTGCATTGACTGTGGACTTCAGAAAACACAGTGGACCGACTGTTGCTCAGTGGTCCAAAGTCCTTTTCAGATGAAATGAAATTTCGTATATCATTTGGAAATCAAGGTCCCAGAGTCTGGAGGAAGAGTGGAGAGGTTCAGAATCCACGTTGCATGAAGTTTCTGCAGTCTGTGATGATTTCTGCTGCCATGTCATCTGCTGGTGACTAATGGAAGACAAGAAGAGATGCTTTTGTTTTGAAAATGGAATATTTGGGACAATTTGACATTCTGCTTGCAATGCATCATGGGACCATGCACTCTAGTCATACTAAATGCATACATCCGGGTATTTCTCACATACTCCATCTTTTCATACTGTCTAATGTGAACGCACTACATACTCATTTTGATGTCAGACTTTCAAACACAGTGGAGATGCAATTTACACCTTTTTTTTTTTTTTTTTAAGCAAATGTCTATTGATTTATTGATCTTTGAGACCTTAACTATGTCTTTATCTGATAAGTAAGTTGTTAGTGTCCAAAGTCGAACAGAAAAATAAAAACAGTAGTGAAAGAAATCATACTTTTGTTTAAAGCTGAGATGCTTTTGTGTGTGCTGCTGATATGAATGGTTCAGGTCACCTAATCCTTCCTCAAACAGGCCTCGGCTAAAACATTTATTTGGTTTTCTGCTTCAAAGTTAAAGAGAGGGGAAAAAAAACCCCAGCAAACAAACAGGGTTTTAAAGTTTACTTTCTCTGAAAAGGGTTTGCTGTGACGCTCAGATGTGATGAATTATATAAATGCCTTTGGAGGCCACATTTAACGGTGCATGAAAATAGTAGGCCCTCTGAGTGTTGCCTGTGCCTTCTCGGAACATGACGCTTTGATGATAATAAATGACTGTGTTCTTCTCTGTTGGAAAGGGTTAATATGAAGTGACTGCCGATGATGGTGTATTTTGTTCCTTTTAAGCGCTGCAATGCACCAGTTCAGCTTATCTTACTCTCGTCCCAGATGGCACAGTATTGTTATTAAAAGCTCCCATATTGTTCATGGGAGGCCTCTGAATTATCCCGCTGAGACCAAGCCGGTCAGGTTTCCCCCAAGTTATTGATGTCTGCAAATATCCAATATGTCAGTTAGGTCTTGTAACTTGTTTTTGGGGTGTCATGAGTGTAGGTGTGTACGTGCAGAAATTCAAGCTCCCGTCAGACAGGCCTTTGGCATGGCTCCTAGTTTTCACCAAGAAAGCAGCCCCTGTCAGACTCCCAGAAATGTAGTGCTGGAGATGAAACAGAGAAGAGTGTGTGTTGGTGAGTGTATGTTACGTATATACGGTCTAGGTGTGCTGTGCATCTCAGGCTTTCCATGACATTTCCAACTGTCTCTAATGTAAAAAAGCTCTGCAGCCACAGCAGGTGTGGTGAGCGGCCCTTGGGGAGTCTTCGACCTCCAGGCTGGAGTGAAACCATCTCGGGGAAGTCAATATTTGCAGTTTGTGTCAAAGCCAAAATTGTTGGTATCAAAAAACCAGGCTGCACAGGAAGAAGGCAGCACATGTTTCCATCTGCAACAAAGAAATCCTTTTCAAAGGCTTTGTCATCAATTTATTAATCTTTTATACAGGCTTAACACTAGGGCTGGGCAATGTGGACCAAAACTCATATCTGTCATTTTTCTCAAAAATGCATTACACGATATAAATTTGCAGATGTAAAATGCCACACAGGCACATTATTTAACAAACAGCTGCACAATATGTGCAACTTTAGGCTTTTTTTTTCTCTCTAACGGACAGCACATGTGAGTGAGTTCTGTAGTGTGGCTTGTTTTGTGTTAGGATGCACTCAAAAACCCATCAAACTGTGCGTTTCATGATGTAAAATAAATAGGTAAAGCAGCAACTCCTCAAACTAGTATTTTAATACAAAATGAGCTATAGAAAATATATATCGACATAGGTGATATTGTAATTTTCTGTATCACCAAAATAGAAAACTCAATACATCTTAGTTCCATTGAGATTAATTTTGTCTTTTTGATTAGTACGTTCAGTTGAGGTTTTTCGGGATTTCTTTAATCTCCTAAAATGATTCCACTGTCAATGGCCAGTATTTGACATGTCGGCAGATGAAAACATTTCCTGAAAAACCTCAACTCGATATATCTTGAATCTCGATATATTGCCCATGCCTACTGAGCACACCATTTAACCTAAAATGCATGCTATGTACGGTGAACGGGAACTGGTGTAAATGGCGAGAACATGAACTTATTGCTCTGATTTGTAGAAGCTGAATTAAGGATTAATAAAATACACAGTCAGTTTTCCATTGACTAGAGCAGACATAAGCAACTGGCGGCCTGGGGGCCACATACGGTCCTCAGTGTAATTTTATGCGGCCCCCAAAGTAAACGTACAAAATGACAGAAAAATACACTATACAAAGACAAGTAAAACAGAAAACACTCAAAACTACTTAAAAAATTAACCAAACGACAACAGTAATACACAAAATTACGCCAAAACGACATTAAAAACACAAAATGACTCAAAATAATATACAAAATTACAGAAAGTCAAAAAATAGTACACAAAAATACAAGACAAACACAAAAAATACTCCACAAGCAAAACAACACAAATACACAACATGACTCCAAAAAACATATATTTGACAGGAAAAATAAACAAAAGGACAACAAAAAAGCACACAAAATGACTATAAAAACTCTTTGTTTCCTGTGTTGATGCTCAGATTGGTCATTACTGTAAATGACACATGAATGTTGATAATGTGGCCCTTCATTCAACCAAACACATTTTCGTGGATGTTGCCCCCCTCTGGACTAGAGCCTATGACTTATCCTTGTAATTCTCTTTTCTCAGAATGTGTACCTGGGCACCCTTACAGCACTTTCTATTTCAGTGTTTGCTTGAAAGAAGATTATATTTGTCCGTTTAAGTGCACAAATCCCACCTTTTTTAATTTTGGGGGTATTCACAGGAGAGCCAAGACTGCTCCCTGTGTTCTCGGTGTTTCCTGCAGTGTGGAAAAACACTTAGTGGGCTTTGCTTTGATTTGCTGTGTGCACAGAGGGGTTTCCATCACAGACCCTCTCATGTGGTCTGCTACTCCTGCTCTCCTGTCTGCGCCCTGAAACCGTCCTCTCACGGGGCTTTAATCCACGACTGTGGCTCGACTTTATCACAGACGGGTTTTCTTTTTGTCAAGGTTGCAGACTTTGGATGCAGGAGGGAAGCTAGTAAAACGACTGACGGAGATGCTTAGTGAGTGAGATGGTAAGCAAAAAGAGAACATTAGAGAACAAAAACATGCACCACACAAGATTATTTTGATGACTTGCAAAGCTTTTTGCCGACTTTATGTAATTAACGCTGCAAGTATCACAGTAGATGATTTTGACAAAACGGCGTAAAGCAGTGATTTCCAATCTTTTTTGTATCCTGACCCTTTTTTATATCGCAAATTTCTGGCGACCCCAAATATTTTTCTAGTATTTAGTTTTTGATCATGTTTGTTATACTGCAGTCATAGGCAACTGCCGGCCCGGGGGCCACATGCGGCCCCTCAGTTTAATTTTCTGCTGCCCCCAAAGTTAATGAGCAAGATTACTCCAAAAACACACAAAACGACAAAAAGAAATACCAAAAGCGACAACACCAGAAAAATAAACCTCACACAAAATGGCAAAAAAAACATGCAAAATTTACAGAAAAATCTGCAAAAAGGACAACAACAAAAAACACAGGATGACTACAAATGAATGGATGAAAAATATACAAAACAACTACAAAAATGACTCAGACGCACGCAAAATACCTCCTAACACCCCAAACAACAAAACTGTACAGACAGAAAACTTATGCAAATCGACAACAAGGAGGCACACAAAACAACCATACATTAAACGACAACAAAAATGACAGAAATGCACACAAAAAACCACAAAAAATAACAAAATAAACACTCATACCCTTTGTTGTTTTCTGTATAAATGCTCAGATTAGTCGTCATTCTAAACAATGACATGAATGTTGATTTTTTTTTTTTTTTTTTTTTTTTGTGGCCCCCGCTGTGATGAAAATTGTTGTACAGAGTAGCCACGATTAGGATTGTGACGATATCTTGATGTGACGATATATCGCAATAATTTTTCGCACGCTCGATTATCGATATGCTCGCGCTAAGTATCAATCCTTTTAATTAAAATTATTAATTTTTAAAAAAAAAATTTTTTCTGATTTTTCACTAAAATGTGCAGGTACGTCTTCACAGAAATGTTGTCACTGCTTGTTGAAGGAACCAATATATTGTTTACTGGAATGTTGCACTATAATGGTGTCACTGGTAAGAAAGACCCTATTTTTTGTTTACAGAAATCACTATTAGAGATACTTAATTGTTTACATTGGTATGTTGACACTTATTCACAGAAATGTTGCACTAAAATAGTGTCACTGTTCATAGGACACTTTTTCAACTTATTGTCTTTCAGAGATATAGAATAAAAATTGGATTTTTTCACTTAATCTTTTTTCTTCTTATGTCATAGATTATCGTAGATTGATTTCTGACCAATAATCGCAGTGTCATCGTATCGTGAGCTTTGTATCGCGTATGGTATCGTGAGGTACCCACCCCTAGCCACGATTAGAGCACAAAGTGACACCATGTGCCAGGTCAGATATTTTTATCTTTATTTGAGAAAGTGAAAGTATAGGATACAGTTGTTTAAGGCTTGTGCTGTGTTTTCATTTGAAAAGGAATAATAATTAAATCAATTTGAAAACATATTTAATCAGTAATTAACACATACCAGGCGACCCCAAGGTTGAAAGCCTAAAACGACGTGGGCCACTGTGATTTTTTTTACAGACCTTCCTGCTCACGGAGCAAAGCAGCCGCGCTGAAGCTTTAAGTCTCAACATTTGCTTGTGGTAAACAAGCCAAGTGAGGCACTTGCCTGCCTCCTCTCCTGCGCTGCAGTCTTTTTAGTGTCCTTTTATAGCCTCCTTCCTTCCTCCTCACACTTCAGCCCCTCTGAGAGGCCGCACAGGCACGCCAGGGAGCGAGGAAGTCAGCATGCTTCATTAAGTCAATGTGGCACACCACGCATGTCACTGGAAACAACGGCGCCTCTGTTCAAGCTAAGAAATGACACTTGGAAATAAAATGTGAACCAGAAGCTGGCTGTATGGGAAGAAGGATGGTTACGAGGCCTCACGCTGAGGCTCACAGATTTTCTCCTTTTTCTTTTTTTTTTTTTGTATTGCCAAGCTGGAAATATTCAAAGGCCGACTTCTTTTTATAGATGTCATTTAGCAGCACATGAGGACTGGGAATAACTTTTAGTTATACTTCTTTTGTTTTTAAGGTCACTGCATGCTGCTCTTGTCCAGCTAAAGAATGTTTTTTTTTAAATTAGTTGGCTGTTAACCGATGGATAAAAGGACCAACATGTGCATAAAGGTGCTAAAACAGGGCTTTAACAGTCTTATACTAAAATGACTGGAGGGATCAGCGTCCCTGATTTAACACACACTTAAATTTTCATGAGCACACGTCAACAAAATCTCTCTGTCGGCGCAGGCTTAAAAGTATGGGATTGCTCTTGAAAATATCTCATACTGCAATCATTCTAATATTGATCTGTGTAACCCGTCACCATATTGTCTTAGTTTATGATGCATTACATCACGTGTCAAACTCAAGGCCTGGGGGCCAAAGCCGGCCCTTTAGAGCATTAATTTTAGCCCGATCGAGAAAGTAAAAATGACAGAAAAAACATGAAACATTTTGTAAATTACCAACTAATTCAGTTGTAGATATCTCAGCCCCTCCAAATACAAAAATTCAATTCAAATTCACAATGTTTGCAGAGCTCAATTGTCCAGTTCTTATATGACATGACATCTTTTATCTCAATTTCTCCCACGAAATGTCCCCAAATTCTCCAAATCAGGTACATTTAAGTGCATGTCTTGCAGGGACCGATGTTCTCACTTACTTTATAATTTATCTATCATTTATACATGGAAGTGCAAATCAGGGACATCTGTGGCCCACTTAAGCTCAAACTGGACCGTATTTGGCCCTTAAACTAAAAAACAAGTTTGACACCCCTGCCTCACATGCTTTTCCTCATGGACCTTTCCCAGATATAGTTGCACATTATTAGTAACATGTTCGCACACATCGTAAACATCTTGTCATTGCATGTTGAAAACGGGCTGTGAGATTTTCCCTAACCTTTTAGCAAGTGTTGCGATGCTAATTATAACCATGTAGCATTAAGTTGTAACTTGCATTCATGAAGATGTTGTGGTGGGCCGCGGGGTGTGTTTAGGTCTGTCTGAGCTATTAGCATCACAGCTAACGTGGCTAAGTCTGAATTTGGTTAATCTGGCTGTTGGGTATCACATCATCTGTCATCGTTAAACACAGTTGCTGCTAAAAAAAAGTAATTTACAGCTTATTCTGTGAATTTGGTGGTATTGATTTAGAGTAGTGTCTCTCAAATGGGGGTACGCGATGGCACTACAGGGGGTACTTAAGAAAGAGAGAGAGAGGAAAACGAAGTAAACAAATTAAAGCATAAAAAATATGGGGTTTTATGTTTATTTTAGGTTAAAAAATGATATTCACACTCAATATTACCAGTAACAGACAAAACGACAACAAAAACGCACAAAATAAGACAAATTTGCACTAAAAAAAAAACAGACAAACAACAAAATACATGAAATGACACAGATAACACACAATAAAAGAGCAAAATACTTACCATTACCAGCAACTCACAAAACAACAACAAAAACACACTAAATGAGAGGAAAAATACACAAGATCACTACAAAATACACAAAAATAACAAGGGAACTTACAAAACACCCAAACGACATCGAAGAACGCGCACACCGAGATAGAATAATTTAAATACTACCAACAACACAAAAACGACAACAAAAACACACAAAATAAAAGAAATATACTGAATAAAAAAAGAACAGATAAACCACAAGAAAAATACACAAAATTCAACCAAAAAATTACCAAAAACACACACAATTACAGAAATTAGAACATGAAGTGAAAAGACAAGGATCAGTCTTGGTCCTACATCAGGAGAGAAATGGCCGTAAATGATCAAATCTATAGAAATAAATCAATTTCGGAAGCACTAAATGCTGTTTCTTTCCACTTATTTACAAAATGAGATTCTTTAAAATGTGTGTTATCACTCATTCATTCCATCATTACGCTCCATAGTTGTTTTCTCATAGTATTTTTCTGAGCAAAAGAGTAGTTGGTACTTGCATTCGAAAGTAAGAGAAAGGGGGTACTTGAGCCAAAAACGTCTGAGAACCACTGATCTAGAGTATCTAACTAGACGTTGAGTAGAATAAAGTGCACTCATCTCATTTGACATTTGCTATAGACACTGGATGTGCGTTCTCAACTGTAACGTTTCCAATAGAGAGTTATAGAATCACTTGGTAGCATTTGGATGAACTGGTTTCTGCAGTGACATCATTTCAAATGGGGTGCTCTTATGTCGGACTCATTAACAGACAACATTTGCTCAGAGCTCATATACGCAGACATGAGACTTGGCGTTGGTGTTCAGCACCAGCGTCTCTAAATGGGTCCCATTGGACAGGTGCAGGTCTGCTGCACCTCCGGGTGGCTATACTGGGGGGGATCTGAGGAGGCCAGAGTGTCGGAGCTGAACCGCAGGGTCTGGCCCGGCTGCTGCTGTTTAGCCAAGACAGCGCCAACGAAACAGAAAACAGATGAGAAAGGAGGAGGAGGTGGGGGTGGGGGGGTGGGGGGCTGACTCGTGCGTTCCTTCTGTTCTGTGTCTGTGCTTACCCTTGAGGGATGTCAACACGATATGGCTACCATATTGTGTTTGATACAACCCTTGTGACCACGTGTTGTGCTTCCGCCGTCGGGTCCTGCTTTTTGTATCCGCCGTTGTAAAGTCGTACACTGAGTCATCACCTACTTGTGGAAAACCTTGTTTCTTTGGCCTGTTGATAATCTGCTCCTTTCAATTAAAAATGAACCCAACTACCTCAATTTATCACTTTTGACATTCAATTCTTTGCCTTTTTCTTTAGATTTTCTGGCAACACTTTACTTAAAGTTTTGATTTCATTTGTTCATTTATTTATGCAAGAGACAATGTATATTAAAAACAAGAGAATGCTGAAAAAAAAACATGTACCTGTGTGAATGTGCAGGATTGTAGCCAAAGCTAGTTTCCATCCTCAGTCCCCCTACATAAGGCTGACATCACGCTGTCATTAGCATGAATGAGGTGTCATGAAGGATGTCATTAAGTGTTGTTCGCTAAATTATGACACCTTTGGAGCTATGTTGACCTTTCCTGGGTTAGGTGGATGGATTTAGTGGGGTTTGGTAGGGTTAAGGTTAGTGGCAAGGGTTGGGGTCAATTACGATTTTCTGTTAAAATTCTGTCTTCAATTATCCATGTCCAATTACAATTCAATAACGATCCATTCCCATTTACAATTACATTTCAATTATTTTGTATCCTCAGAAAGTCAATTACAATTATATTCTCAATTAGTAAAGGCAAATTACAATCACTGAGCCTGAATTAAATACCCTAATAAAAGTGAACCTTCTTGTGTTAGCTTTCTGTTAGCATCTCTTATGATAACTGGTCCTACATCAGCTGTAAAATACACTAAAAACAAATATCTACCATCTAATTTCTTTCCTAATCAATGAAAACATAGGTTTTAATATTTTTGATGTGGGCGTCAGCTTTTTCCGTTTCAGTATACCCCTCAATTTAATTTTTTTTAAATGATAAAATGTGGGAAAGCTTCATATGGAACATATTTTAATAATTGTTAACTAGATATGTGTACAACTATAACATGGTTCCTCATAGGGATGTCCCAATACAACTTTTTTTTATTTCCGATATTGCAGCTTTCGTATCGGCCGATACCGATGTAAATTCGATATCAGCATGAATCATGCATTTATTTTTTATTAAAAAAATGACTTATTTTGTAGTGTGGAATGTTAGATAAGGCTTGATCAAGTGATGTTACTCAGAGAACAATAGTCAGCAACAGTACGTATGAGAAAAACTGACCCATTTATTATTAAACAATTGGTCACATAAATTTAACCTTTAACATAATATCTACAGTTTTCTACAATTGAATAAAATAAATTAAAAAATGAATACAATTTTTTTCAAAAAATAGAAATATCGGTAAATCCGCAAATTTGAATCCAATATCCGACATTTGTTTTCAGGCTAATATCGGCCCGATATCAGATATCTGTATCGGATCGGGACACCCCTAGTTCCTCAGTTTTGCGATAATATATAATTGGCAACTTCTACAGAATTTTCGTAGCAATTACAATTACAAAGTAATGATCTAAACTCAATTACAATTTAATTACAATTATGACAGCAACAGATTTTTAAAATTACAATTATAATTATGCCATAATTGTAATGATCAATTACGCTATTATAATTATAATTGACCCAAACCCTGGTTAGAGGTTTGGTTTGGGGTTATTCATGTCAGCCTTTATGTATAAAACTTAGTGTTACCCACATTTCTTGACAGTCCATTAACAGCAGTGAAGTGTGTGACATTTCAAAAACACCAACATTCTTCTTTTTTCCAAATAGAGACTCTTTCATTCATGCTCTGCTCATAACTCAATGAATTTATTTAACAATAAGTGGTTGAAAATATGACAGTATGATTCAGTGTAACGTTGTACCACAGAATGCTTTCAACAGTGTTTGCGGTCTGATGGCCACGTTCCAGGTGGCACTACCCTTAAGTCATCACACACTTATATAAAACGCCATGCCATCACGTCAGATACTCGGTGCTGACAAGATTCACCAAAGCCTGGACATTGAAGCGGGTGAGTGGGTGGGCGGGCAGACAGACAGACTCTACTGTCTGGCTCAGGCAATCCCCAGAAAGAAAGAAAGAGGGATGAGCCATGTTTGATGTCTCCCTGAGCTCATCTCTCAATCATCACCTCTCTAACCTCTCAAGGCTCTTTGGAGATGCCCCAGATACCACACTCTGACATCAGCACTGACAAACCGAGGGCAAACATGGGGGGAAAGTGCTTATAGTCGGACAAGACGAGGCCTCGACCTGGACGGGCGTTCATCAGAATGGCTAGGCAGTCAGTAGAACAACAGTCGTGACTAAAATAGTAACTGGAAGAAACGAGATCTATCCATCTGTTGCAATGCTTAAACCCCAGAGATGGTGCTGAGAGAAATATTAACAACACATTTTTGCAGGACCTGCATTGTAATGCTCACTAACAAAGTTGTTCCAGTCCGTAGAGCAGAGATGAGCAACTTTTATCACATCGGGGGCAGCAAAAATGGGATTTTTCCGATCCAAGAGCCAAATGATCAACATTCATGCCATTGTTTAGAATGAGGATTAACCTGTGCATTAATACAGAAAACAACAAAGGGTTTGAGTGTCTTTGTTGTTGTTGTTGTTTTGTGTATTACTGCTGTTTTGTATGTTTTTCTCTCATTTGTTGTTGTTGTGTCGGCTTTTCTGTCATTTTTGTTGTCGTTTATGGTTGTTGTTGTTTTGTGCATTTTTGTCGTCATTTGGTGCATTTTTGTTGTCGTTTTGCATAGATTTTTGTCATTTTGTATAGTTTCGTTGTTTGGTGAGTTATTTTGTGCATTTTGGAGTCATTTTTGTAGTTTTCTATATTTTATATTAATTTGTAGTCATCTTGTGTGTTTTTTGTTGTTGTTTTTTGATATTGTTCTGTAATTTAGTATGTTTTTCGGAGTCACTTTGTGCTGTTTTTGGTATTTCTTTTTGTCATTTTGTGTGTGTGTTTAGACCGAGGGCCGCATGTGGCCCCTGGGCCGGCAGTTGAAGTCACCTGTTTGTAGGCATTTTAGCCTCGTAAAAATGCAACCTTTGCACATCATTTTTGCTGTAATTGTAGCATGAGTTCAAGTTGGCCTGAGATGCTGACAAACAACCTCGTTGAACTTTGCATTCAATGTCAGTTTGAACTGCACTAAAGAAACGTCCTGTACATTGTTTCTACTACTGCACATAATATATCATTTCTCGACGAACTTAAATAGTCAACAAGTTTGACAAGTCTCTGTCAAGAGATGCCAAAAGACACAACGGTCACGTTTAGTATCGATGAAACCGATAAAAAAAAAAAAAAACATTGGCTATGTGGTGCAAAGCCTAGCCTGAAACCCATTCTGTTGTTCCAATAAAACCAGTTTATGTGCTGTGTCTGTAGCTTGTACCTTCTTGGCAGGTTCGGTATCATTCCCATCATTCTCTTCCTAAATCTCATGCTTTTTACTGTCTAAGTCACACTCTTGTGCAGTGGATTGATGGGTGCCAATGGTTCACCCTTTCTTCTGGGAAAGATTTCCACAAAAGCTTGTGGTGAAATGTTTACAATGTGGGAACTATTAGCAACCTCAGGGGCGAAACAACCCAATGTGATGTAATCAATACTTCTTTTGTTTGTTGAATCCCGCACACTCAAAGCTTGCAGTCGTCTGCACCACAGCCATATAGTCCATGGTACGTTTTGCAGTGCTGCAGCTGGTCTGCGTGTTTTATGCACTGAAGTGTAATCCTAGAGTTTTCAGAACTTGTAAACAGTCTTAGTGGAGCTGTCTGTTTTAGTACTGAGAACATGATGAGAACACTGGAATGCACCAACCAGGTTCTTGTTACTAGCACTAAGCTTTTCAGAAAGACTAACCAGAAAGGTGGCACCTTTTAAATCTTTAAGGTTTGCAACTGTTGTGCCAAATTGAGGTAGATCAGAGGCGCTCCGATTGTGAAAATCCATCCTAGGCTGTGTCCGAATAGTCCCTCCTTTCTCCTTTTCCTATCCACTTTTCCTTCACCCCATGGGTGACATCACAGATTTAAGGAAATGTGTTAGGAGCTTTTCTAAAGGAGTTAGGAAAAGGCAATGAGGTTTGTTTTGACAATCAGATGCACTTCCACTTGGTGACGTAATAATATGATGGTTAGTGACTTCTGCTGTGGTGGAAAAAAATGACAAATTTCTGAAAATGGACTACTAAAAATGCATTTATAACACTTTCCCCTGTGCCTCTGACCACTGATATAATCTCATATTGCAAGGTTTGAATGTAAATCAAAGGAAAACAGGCTACGAGGAACAAAAGTGAAACTAAAAGTCACATTTAGAATGGTTGCTTCCACTCAGAAATCAACATTAATTCAAAATAAGTACGATTTTATGAAATTGTAACATTTATGCAAGATATAGGCCTATATATTGTTGTAGGCACACAAATGTACAACAGCACAAAGCATTCCTAGGTGAATTAAATAAGTTGATTAAAACATAATATGGCTAAAAATGTCTGATCCGTTTTTCCTGAACGACAGAGTGCTCCGTTTTATGCCTTTGCGAGTTTCTGTGAACGCTCGGAAGAGACTGTCCCTTTAAATGTTGTCGCCGCAAGGAATTGTGTGTTAGCATTATCTGGTCTCCTTTGGTAAAGGATGCATCAGTGTTTCCTTGGCTAAAGGAGGTTATAAAGGAAGCACTGACCCTCCTCTCCTTAGAGAATTTGAACGCCGATAGGAAAGGAGATAGGAGGGACTATTCGGACGCAGCTCTAATCTGTTGAGGCCAATCGTGAATCCAAGTGATTAGAGCTGATTGATTTACAAAAGAAAAAAACCTTGTACATTCGAGAGCATCCTAATTTGAGCACTAGTATTTCTCTAGCTATCCCTATTTGCAACAGCTGTACATGTGTTAAACTTGTTTCCGTGTTGGGTACAGGCACAAGTGATGTGTTAAAGAACCCTGAAAACCCAGGATATGATTAAGTGAGCTGGGTCATTCTGTTACACCTGCTATTTGAGTCTTTGGATCAACACTCCCACTGGCAGCTGATTTTCTCCTGCATCCCAAACACATGGAGATGATTGATGAGCCGAACACACGGGGAGAGAAAATGTTTATCTCTGACGTCGTCTCATGCCTCCGGTGCACCGTTGTTGTCTTTCGCGTGAAGCCTCGCTCTCATCGCCTCACAGTCCTGCAGGCATCCACAGTTAAAACGCCATGCACCTGTTCCCACTTTGGCTCAATTCGAAATCCATAACACTCGGGCTTAATGCTGAGTCCTTTGTGCCTGCCAGTCGATCCCCCTCATCTTTGTTCTTTTACCTGTCAAACATCCCCTAAGCCATGTCAGTATTTTCTTCTTCAATTTCAGCCTCTCACTGTGATGGTGGAATTTCTTTGTTCAATTTCACACTTTTAATGGAAATGCAGTCTTTTCAGGCCAATATTAGGAAAAAAGCCCTGAGTAGTTAAAGAAGCAATTTCATTGAATAGTACTGAGACACACCTGCTGTGGGGTTTTCAGGTGCCTTCAAAGTAGACACGAGTGTAGTGATGTGTGTGTGTGTGTGTGAGGTAGTGGATGATTCATACTTGGCAGGAGGGTGATTGATTTTTAAATGAAGTCAGTGTGATTTTACTGCAATGGCGTCTTGAAGTATTAAAAGAGAAACAACAACAAAATAAGACTTTCCATCCACTGTGACATGTTTTGAAGCCACCCACTTAATGGGCCCCATTGTTCCAACTTTCCCAAATAATCTACTATGAAACCTCAGGGCCTTTGTAAAAAGCTGATATTAGGTTATCAGATTGGGAAGGGTAGACTAATATCTGCCAACCAAATATTAACAAACTATCAAGAGTGAGAGCCAAGACTGTAGAGAACAAATAAACTCTAATGTGCTTCTCATAAAATGACACCTTATTAAATCTATTACAGAGCAATTCCACAGGATTTAATTCATTTCTCCTCAGTTTATTAGCAGTTAGCTTTGTTGATTTTTCAGCCACAAGGTCACAGTTTTGCGTCCAGGATTCTTTCGCCCTCATGGGCAGAGTTTGCATGTTGGCCCTGAATAAATACACGTTTTCTCTGATGGTCCAAACCAAACAATGTTGTTAAAATATCAGCCCAGGAGAACAGTATCATTATTTAAATTGGTGTACAATCATGGAGTTTACTGGAGTCTTCTAGAATTAAAGAAGTTTTTTTCTATGAACTATGCAAGACTTGCTAGTCCTGATGTATTCTTTCCAACAACAGAATGCCAGTTAAATTGTCTGGCATTTTGTTCCATTTGTAGTAGTAGAATTATTCATATGGACCAAATCAATAAGCAGGCTGTATATAATTCCTATAGCTTTTAGCATGCAATTGGCTGGTATGTAAACGATTACTCAGTCAATATTGAATCCTTCATTGATATTATTCACTAGGAGTCTGAATTATGGGATATCCATGAGTTTATCCTACAAAAAAAAATAATGTATAATTCCATTGCAGCATTGTACGTATCTATTCAACCATGTCATGGTCAGAACATCTATGCCAGTGCTAAATATTGCCAAGTGATAATCCTTACGACATTTCTTTCATCTGAATATCACAAATGATTGTCCAATATGGACCCAATAAATTATTGACATTATAAATGATGCCACATTAATCTAGTCTTCATAGTGCCAACAAAGCCTGAGCTTTTCATTCTTATGACATAAGACATTTACTATTTATCCAGTGGTGACTGGGAACAGTCCCGTAGTATTGTACCTAACTAGGCTCTGACTCATGGCCTAACTTGAGTTTGTGATGGGATTTAAAGTTGTCCCAAAAGAGCTCAAAATGTCTATCATAGCATTTTCACCACCATGTTACGCATGTATCATTTGTCATTAAGAAACTTGCCTAAATTGCCTTTATTTCAGCTTATGTCTGTGTGGTGGATGGGGTTTGTAGGGGTGGGCATTATTAATCTTGTAAAGCACTTTGAGCTGCATCTCTTTTTATGAAAAGTGCTTTTATAAATATAGATTAATTGATTGAATTACCATCATTTTTGAAATTACTCATACTACACAAGAGAAGTATGCAAACTCATGTCAGCTCACTGGTCAAATAAGACCCAGTTTGATCTCAAATGGGCCAGACCAGAAAACATCTGCATTTACCATTGTTTAAGGAAACAATAAAATCCACTGAAGCATTTAAATCTGTTACTTGTCATTATTATCTGGTAAGAGCCCTCATGCAACAGTGAATGCTATAGTAAGCCGCAAGTCCTGCAGATCTTACATTTTGATTATACAGAATTGTTTGCGCAGCAATTTCCCAATTACTTTTAAAAGCTTCATCAAGAACTCCCTGCATATTTTGTTTTATCCTCCCTTATGTACGGGACTAGGGTCAGTCAAATGTTTTTCTTGGTTTTAAAGATGAAAGTGAGAAATGAACCAGACTTTGATAAAATATTTCAAGTACGAACAAACAAGTTCTATAGACGGTAACAATGCATCAAGTGAATAAATGTCTATGTAGATCAAGGACGATTAACTTCTGCAGTTGTATGAAAACAGGGATGTTCATTTGCCAATGGTTAAACCATAGATGGATTTGCAATGCCTGGGAATTTGGGATTTCTCTTGACTTTCAATCCTTAGAAGATAATCCACAATGTGAATACAGCGTTTCATCATTGGTGATTGATGGGGAGAGTAACTGGTTTATCTTAGCGAAATGTCTCAGGATGTTCCAAACCAATTATAGAGAGATGAAGTGAGTGCTGCTGAGCAGTGTGCAGGTCCTATTTGCCTTGATGTCAGGATGACTATCTGTTCTGTTCAGAATTTTGCCTGAGAAAACATGTTTATTTTAAGTTTTTGTTTTCTACAATTTTCATTTCACTGACTTCATGTGGCATTTTAAAGCAGGCTGCATAGTCAGGTTGAGGTCAGGTACTGAGGTATAAGGTTAGAAATAGTGCCCCAGGGACAGAACTGACTTAGAACTTGGCGATGATCTGATGAAGCTCATGTTACAACCAGCTGCCCACCCAGATTTGCTGGCAGGTTAAAGTGTCCATATTGAAATCCCAGCCAAAACTGAGCTCAAGCCCTGAGGAGAGTATTGTGTCTTTGGCAGAACCTCAGATTGAACTGCAGCAAAAGCCTTTACAGAAAGAAGCTAAGCTTTGATACTGTGCCTCGGGAATAAGGCCACAACTCATAGGTGCCCCGCCCATGGAAAGAGTTGCTTTGAATGGGTGTATGTAGTGTTCAATCAAATGTTAAACATGATGGAAAGTGTTGTGCGTAGAACACATCTTTAGAGCGAGATTGATGACCTCAGGAACATGTCAGTGATTTTGTTCTATGGTGAAAAATTTAGTGTGGAGACACTGCTGTAATTCATCAGGCTTGTTGCTTTGGAAGTGTGCACCGTATGTGGCAACTGCAGTTAGAAATTTGTGTAGAAAGCTATATTGTTCATGTAGAATTATGGAGTTGCCAAGCAATCACATCACCGCTGCCTGCATGCTGATGCATTGATGGTCGGTCTACAGAAACTAATAACTTTAGTGGAAATAAGCCTGATGGGCCAAGATGCAAATCTTTTGTGAGAGGTGAGAACCTTGTTATGAGACTCCTGGTTCAATCTTCTTTTAGCGTGTCGTTAGTAGAGCTTGAAATTAAACAGCAAACTGCAAGTAAACCGTTACATGATCTTTTGCCTGTTTTGTTTCATCAGTCTGCTCATCAGCAATTTCAATCGAATGTAGGAGAACACATTTATGATTGACTGATTCTCATCTCTAGCCTTATGACGGCCTCTTTTTGGGCATTGCTTCATTTGTTTATTTTTCGAGTCATGGTAACGATGCAAGCTGGAGGTCTGATGGGGGATGTGTCCCGGGTACAGATCTGTAGCACCCATGCCTGCTCCAACAAAGGCCAACATTGTCAGCATCCCAAAGATCCCCTTTGTATGGACGTGTTTGATGGGGGCCTTGTCATCTTCATGAGACAGCATGTTTATTGACTTCCAGTGGGAGGCCTTTTGTGAGGTTTTGTCACCGCACATGGATTTTTGCTTCAACGCCAACTCTTCTACCTCACAGTAAAATATTTGTTTTATTAGCTGTTAGGGCTGCAATACTTCAATGGTTGTAACTATTTGGGTTTTATATAATAGATACAGTTGGTTAATGTAATGCAGAAGTTTATCTTATGAATGCTTATGCTCGTATCATTTTGTCACAGTCCTTTTCCTTGACCACGGTCACTCCCCATATTTGCATTTGAGTACGCCTACTTCTTTGAATGATTTTTGCTCTGTCATATTGTCCACCCAATGTTTTAGTTTAATTGCAGACAAATTCATCATCATTTTCATGGTTGCATTGACAAAGTAATAGTTTGCATTCAAGATCTTGCCAAGTCTTTGTTCACTTATGCCTCAGCTTGTTAAAATGGTCCTCTTCTTCAATGGAGAACCGTCTGCCTTCTTCTTACGTCTGGCGAGACATGGTCAACTTACCTTGTCTATCAGACACCTATTCCATTGTGGAATTGAAGTCTATTCTCTTTTACACCCGCCTTAATGTCTATCTGTTCACATTCAGGATTACCTCAAGGTTTCTTTATGATAGTTTTAGGGTGCATTCACACTGATGGATCCTAGAGCATTTAAAACACTTAATTTGTTCAGATAGTTCACCTCGTTTGGGCGGTGTGAACATGCAAACGAAATCTAGAGCGGATCAAACAGGCGAATTCGAGAGTGATTGTTTCTGCTGGTTTCGGAGCGTTTCCAATCAAAGCCTAGAGCGATTAGGTGTGCCGTGAACACAACTGCTCTCAGATCAGATCAAACAGAGGAAGTATCGGCGATGACTTAGAGCGCACGGCATTGTTGGTGGTCAGGAGAGCCGGGGACGGTGCAAAACAGGGCTTTAAAACCACAGGTTTCTGTTTTTCTGTCTAAACAAGTCTCTACTCCAGTAACGGCCCCCTCAAGTGTTAACTCATGCAACAACCACCTGAGGCTGTTAGTGTGGATTAGAAGTTGCGCTCTGACCGAGCCAAACCAAGGTGAAACAATTATCAACGGTCCTCTGCCCATTTGGTCACTAAATCGGTGTGAATGTACCCTTATTTTTCTTTCTTGTTTGCCAGCATGGAAGGAAAGCATCATCGCCTGAAATCTGTTAGAGAACAGCTAGCTATTTAGCAACACAAAAATTAATTATTTTCACAATTTTGAGATATGATTTTTGTAAATGAACAATAGGCTAAAATGCACACAGCCTTCTCGAGGGGAATTTTTTAAATGAAAGAGAATCTTGTCCTTGTGGAAGTGTCACAACTGTTATGAGACAGTGGGCTTTAAGTCCGTCATCTGGAGATGCGTAGAGCAAACAACTGTGGAATTAGTGGTTGGTTGGATCTACTTGAAACTTTGCTGGAGTTATTTGTGTCTGGCCTGATCCTCTGTATTTGTAGCACAGGGTATCAAGTGTTGAATGAGTACATGTATGTGTGTGCAAGAGATGGATTTAATAGGGAAGTTGAGATTTGCAGTGAGTCTTTGGAGGGGGTTGGCCGTGGTTGAGGTCAAAGAGCAGCTGCTAATGCCACACTCCAGTGGAATTGTCTGGCACTGAGAGTGGAATTCAGGAGGCAGTCATTCATTTCTAGCTTTCGATATCTGACTATCATGGGCACTGCACACTAAGGAGAGAAAACACTGAGCTGTTGTTTTAGTGGTTGACTATTCAGTGTTGATACAAAGACTATCCAAAAAGGGTGGGGTAGTGGGCAGGATTTGGCACTTCAGAGTTTTTGTTGGCATTCCATTATTTTAAAAATATTGTTCCAGTTTTCTCAATTTGGCCTCCAAAATGTAATGTAGCAATATCTGAGGTGTGTTTGATTTCCTCAAGCATGTTAACAACCATTCTGAGGCCAATGAAAATATTATAACTCTTGATTTTGAGGTGATCAATAGCTCAAGGAGGACTGGCTATAATTACCTTAAATGGGAAATTTGGCCACCCTTCATTTCCATTTCTCATTTATTAATGCAATAATAAACACAGAGTATATGCTGTGTCTTTGGTCTGGAGGTACTTTAGTCATATTGCAAATTGGTAAAGAAGAGAATAAAAATGCAGAATGTATATCTTAGGATAGGTTGACTACATTTGCTGAAACTGTAAGATCCAGAAGCAGATTCTTTGCATCAGTCAGTACCCAGCTGCTGTGATTAATGGTGAGGAAATTAGTTCCTTTTTCTACTGAGCAAACTAAAATTGCCTGGTGGACTTAAGGCAACATTGAGGTCTTTAACTAGCTTGTCTTGTGTTCCAGACAGAAAATGAAGCCATTAACGGATCTCAATATCTATTAGAATCCAAAAGGAATAGTCAAAATTAAGTCTTTCACTGCGCATACTGTTCTGATTTTAATCTAATATTAATAGCATCACTCATCGATTTGGATTACTGTTAGTGTTTTCCTGTCTATGTGAGGTCTACGATCTGCTAGACTTTAGCAGTGGGTGGTATGTGGTTCTCTGATAGAACTGGCCACTCAAAGTGCCACCCTAGACGATTGGCAACTGGTCAGTTATCTGTTTGAAGACTCGTGGTGCAATTTAACCCCCTGCAGTATTGTGCCAGGGTAGTTATGACTCTGCCAAAGAAGAAACATTGTTTTGATTTGAAGTGGTAAATCAGAGCGCTGGCCTTGGATGATTGACATGTCATCAAACTGTGCTCGCCTTTGGCCTCTGTAATAGAAGAATCTGGTACTTAGGATATGTAGTAATACTCTTGAAAAGCATAATTCATCTCTTTGTTCAGCTTAGAAAAGTTGTAATTTTAAAAGAAAAGTGTTGCAACATGTTTTCCACCTCTTCCAGTCATATCCCCTTAGGCTAAGCGTTGGATTGACTGACGAGGGTTTCAGTTTCAAGCCCCTTAAAGCTGTCAACATCAACTGCCAGTTGCTTACCACACGGACTGCTTGTAAGCACAGGCACATTTCATCCACTGACCACAAACTTGACTTTTTTGTTTTGTTTTGCCCAAACCCAAGCTCACATCGGGCTCATCCCGGAGTGTCTTGAGTTTACGTAGGAACACTTGTTTCAATGGAATCTATTTCCACCCTTCAAGGGACAACCTGACAGGAAATTTCCTCCCACGCCACAATTTAAACCGTCCACTTTGCTCTGAATTTTTAGCTACTCCCCAGACTTGCAGGACAAGGCCATTACTCACAAGTGTCACAACTGAACCCGGGTCGCCAACATGTGTCAGCTGAGCAGGCCTCTCAGCCTGGCACTGAGATACCAGAGCCCCCGCTCTTTTTCATCACTGCCCCCAATGATACTAAGCACTCAGAGTCCTCAGGAGAACCACTGGATTTGATTTATGACCAGGTGATTTCGTTACACAGATTATGTTTGCAGCATGTATTTGCTTATCAAGTGCTGTTGCTGGATCTAGATCTGAAGTTGTTTTTATAGATGAGGAAGGAGACTTGTAGGAATCATCAGGCCGTGTTTACACCTGGCATTTAATGGTACATGAAATTCCATCACTGAACAACAATGAATCAACTTCATAGTTTGTTAATCTTATTGCAGAAATGACAAATGCAGACTGATGTGTTGTTCTGTTTGACACCAGATGACTTTCTCAATGCCATTCATTGCATAATATAAGCACAAACAATAGCCAAAATTGCCAAGTGCCCATCCTACTGTTATGCTATGGGAGGAAATGTTTTTCTTGTTTTGTAGATTTGGTGCCAAGCCTAAACCAACAGCTGACCCAGGCTTGGTCTTTATTATCACCCAACCAAACATAGCCTTTTACAAGTTTCACCTGTGGTGCATGTTACAAGTTCAGTGAATGGGAACATCATCCTTACTCATCAGTGTTGCTAGATTGGTTGGTCAAATTCCTCAAAAGTACAGAGGATATTTCTAAAGTGTTTAGAAATGCCTCTGTTCACGTTTCCTTTTGAATTTGAACTATTTGTGGTGAAAAAGTGGGACTTCTTCTTCTTCCTATGACCTGCATTATTTTGCTTGTAGCTTGGTTATGGCTTGAGGAAGTTTCCGTTTTTTTTTTTTTTTTTCCCCCAGTGTTCTGGCATGAACATTATAGGAATGGCTTGTGAAGTTGAAAATAGTCTATATGAGCCAAGTGCGTCCTTGGATGCCTTGTTCTCATGAAGCGCTTTTCCACAGGGGTATGATGCTGCGTGTCTCCTGTGATTATCTGTGATGACTATGACATTACCATATAACAACCAATATCTGCTACTCATGTAAAATATCTTGGAAACTTTTAGTGTGAGTGTACCCTCAGAGAAAGACCAATAGGCCTCAACTATACACTCTCTACATGTCAATATTTGAAATGGATATGCTTGATGATGTCTTTAAAGAAACTGAAAAATTATCATTTTAACTTTAAATACATCTGTTTTTTTTCTAAATTTATGTGACACGATCTGACTAAAGTGACAGAGCTGATTGGTTTTTAAACTCCAAAATATATGCCAGCCAGTGTAGTTAAAGGTCCCATATCATGCTATTTTTCACCCATCTCCATTTGTCCTAAGAACCCCAAAAACATAGTATTTGAATTTTAGAGTTTTAGCCTCTGAAAAGTCACTTTCTGAGCAACTCTATACAAACAGGCTGGTTTGCGGCCTACTTATGCATATTCATGAGTGGGCGTGTCTATAGGTGGGACACTGACCACCTTCCCATGGCACAGTGACGTAGTGCCAGAGGACGGCCCGCCCTCCTCCCACCCACTCCGTAGCCGAGCTCATGCTGCTTAAAAACACGAGACAGAGCGTGGGGGCAGGGCGTTACCGGTACATACATAAACTGTAGAAAATACATACATAGCACTGCGCGAAGGACGCTGAAATGCTCCCCTTTGTGGGCGTATCTGTTTACACGTCAATCATGGCAGAGAGCTTCCTGAAGGCGTGGCTTCTCCAGCTCAGTGCTGCGTCAAATTCGTCATCAAAGTGGGAACGCGTCATCAAATTGGAGCGAGGTGTTTGGGCTCACCCTGCAGTAAGAAAGGAGCAAATCACCCTCTAACTAACGATTGAGGGAATCAATGAAAAAAAACACTCTGGGCATGTGTATGAAGCCCATATAGCACATTATGATGTTTAAAGCACAGAAAAGTCCATTTAACTTAACATGGGCCCTTTAAGCTAATAAATGGGTCATATTTTTTACAATAAGCTTACGATAAAGCCCATTATACTTGTTTTAAAAAGATTTTAATCTGAAGATTAGTTAGTTGGGTTTTTTTTAACCAACCAAATTAATCCTTATTCATTAAATTAAATTTCCATTCAACTTTATTCATATAGCGCAAATTACAACAAAAGTCATCTCGAAGCGCTATCAAAATATAAAATTTGTAAGAAAAAAACAATATCAAGCTGATATTGTTACTCCATTAAGTGTCCAACAACCACAGCCCTAGGGCTCTAGTTTTGTGTTTAAATGTAGAACAATTTCTATGTTCATTCATTGTGAGTAACATAATGGCAACCCTCCATAAATTCTGCATTAATTTTTTTGTTCCATTTTTAAATGCTTTTTATTATTCTGCAGTGGCCAGCTTAGTAAAGGGCAAGAGCAGATGGGAATAGTTGTTTGCTGCAGTTAGAGATAAGCTTCATGAATGAAGACTTGGGACCAGTAAACCCAAATAAGCTTTCCATGAACATACAATCTGTTTCTGCTTTACGGTTACTGGGCCAAGTCCTTTCACATGATGTTTTGTGCTAACTGAATTCCGAAAATAATAGCTATATTTTCACTTACTCCATTTTCTCTTTGTCTGTATTTGTAGTCATAAAATAACACGACACAAAGTGCTTGCATTTCTTTTCTTTGGGACGTTGCACTAGAATTTAAATTTCTACTGCTTAAAAATGGGGTATTAACTACTGGACATGTCCTTTAAAACCGCACAAGAAAATCGCCTTATCATAGACTATAGCTGGTAAAGTAGAGAAGCTTCATGGTTACTGTAGGACAACGTAGGCCCCACAAGTAGATGCATTGAGTTTGATTTTGAAGCTTTTAGAGCAGTATTCAGATGAGTTGTTCTGTCCTGAATTTTGTCCACTTTGAATAGTTCATGGTTCAGTCTTAGATATACACACATTGGCTGTGGATTTGGACAGAGCGTTCAATTCGTATGTATTTCAGGATGTATTTATACGGCTTTAATAAAAGCGTCAAATGGAGTGGTACCATGAGACCAATGGGGCAGTGCGGCGCTCATAATCTCGAGCTCTAACTTGTGCTCTGCATTATCTGAAGTCTTTTACCATCTATGTTATGATTGCTTTTTAATAAATAGTTTTACATTTCTTCTACAGTGTTTTTTGTTCTCTTGTTACCTCTGCCATTGAGGTAATATTTTTACCAGCATGTATTTGTTTGTTTGTCTGACTTTTAGAAGGATTACATCAAAAGCACTTAATAGATTTTGACAAAATTTCAACCATAGATAGAAATTTCACCATGGAAGATTCCATTCCATTTTGGAGGAGATCTGGATCAATGTACTGATTCTGGATCTGTTTGAAATTTTGAAAAATCCTTATCTATCATCATTGGTAAAATTTCAAAAATTCATATCTAGGTTCATCATTGGTAAAATTTCAAAAATTCATATCTAGGTTCATAACTGACTGATCGATGAAATTTGACTCAGTTATGTTGGGTTGGTTTTTCTCAATTATCCCACTAAGTTTCATCTGGATCGGATCCGGATTGTGCATTTAATTGCAAAAAAATATGGGTGCCTTTACATTTGGACCGACTGTATCATTATTCAGTTCAACTTTATTTATGCACATTACAACACAGTCATCTCAAAGCGCTTAACAAAATATAGAGTCCATAGTAAGAAAGAGAGAACCCAACAAGATCCACATGAACAAGCATTTAGCGACAGCGGGAAGAAAAAAAAAAACTTGCTTTTTTATAGGAAGAAATCTCCAGCGGAACCAGGTTCAGACCATTTGCTTTAACTGGTTGTGGTTAGTGAACAAAAGGGCAAACAGAATAGGATAGAAGGATAGACCAACCGTGTGTTCTAGACTCGTTGAGCCGTGAACCGTTGATCAGGAACTGCCAGCTCCAGCATCAAGACACCTGAAACTGAAAAGAGAGCGAAGGGCGGGGAGAAGGCACAGACTGCAGGAAAAAACATGATCCACTGTGATTCACTCGTTACTAGTGGTTCGGTTGACGTTAATCGTCACGCTACCACTACAGATGAGGTTTTGTCTTGTAATGATACTGTATATGGGGTGGACGTCAGTGTAAATGGTGTTTAGCTGTGTCAGCAGTATGATCACCTATAGTGGGTTGATTAACTAAAAAGGTTATTCAAAAAGAAACACTCAATTTAAAAAAAAAAAAAAAAAAAATGAAAATAGTGTATAAATTAATGGTAGTAAAAAAAAAATACTTGTAGAAGGAAACATGGTCCACAGGGATTTGTTTGAGACTGTGCTTTTCTACATCTGTGAGATTGATGCAGAAGGAGACAAACACTATTTAGAGATCAATTTGTGCAAGAACTGAAAGGAAAAGAAAAATCGTTGCTTCATGTTGTCCTCAGTAGAATTACTTTGAGTCCTTTCTTTCATAAAAGGAAAACACTTTGGGAATGATTTTCTGTGTGATTTTGAGCTTTTGTTTTTTGCAGCGAGCCAGAATGACAGTCTGTACTAAAGAATCATCTTCAATAACTAAGACTGCAGCCAACATCTGGTGGCCTCACTCCCCCTCTGAGGATGGGTAAAGGACGGTCAACCATGTGTTGCCGCATTTTAATGTGAAAAAAAGTTCCACCGGAGTTGGATTGAAGTCGAGTTTGAGTCTGGGAATTTGGTGAGAGGGAATGTTAATTTAAAACTGTAATCCATGTAATGAGTCATGGCATCCTTTCGATGGAAAACTGGTCACATTGTTTGTCTTTTTAAACAGTGAGTAGATAAATGTGTTAATGTTTATTAAAGACCAAGTCAGACTAAAAAGTTATGTAGCAAAACTATATGGTGGCAGGTAAACTTAAGGCACTGTTTTGCACAATTTGGGAAAAAGATACGACCGTCAAGGATCACAGCTGCATGCAAAAGCCACGAAGCAAATTTAAAATTACACTTTAACTCCGTGGCTCGCGTAGGTTCCAAATGTCCTTGGTATTTGTGGTCGAGACAATGAAGACAATTGTTGGTTTTCTTCCTCATCCAAAAGATTGAAGACTGTGGGTAACTGTAGCTGCTGCTGACAGGCTTTTCTAATAGGCAATATTCAACCGTATGGTGGAAAGAAGTCATGCAAATGCAATTAGAACTATTTTCTTTTTTTTTTTTTGCAAACATTTCCTATATCTAATACTTAAGTCTGACAAATAAGTAGGAAAACTAAAAATGACAAGTGAATCTTGCAATCCCAAATAATAAAACTTAGTCACTCACTCCTTAATGGAGCTTAAAGTGCATGAATATGAACTGCAGTCTCCTGATGTCACTATAATAGCTATAATTAACACCTCTGTGATTGCTTAGCACTGTACTACTACTTTTTAGGAAAACAGGTTCATTAACGCTGCCTAAAGCTCCCCCTCATGCCGTTTCACTTAGTGGAATATGTTTGTGGTCCTCATACTCATTCCTTTTGCTGCTGCATGTGCTTCCTGAGCTTTTGAAATGCATGGTGCCTTTGTGTTCACCGCGCAGATAAAATGGGCCACGGCGAAGCGGCTGAACCGCAGAAAACAAAAGGATTCTTTCTCTCACGCTCACACATCAGAGCAATCTCAAAGACAGCTGTTCCCCTCGCGGGTGTCCTAAACTTTCTAAGTCGATCTGTTCCTTTTTTTTTCCTGTCTCTCTCTTTCTCTTTATTTCTATTCCATCCAATGTGCTTGATCCTGATTTATGAAAATATCTAAATCTAAAGGAAAAGGGCCCACCACGGTGGATGAGAAAAGTGGAGATACATTTCCCATAATCTTTTATTCTGTTTACCCCGTCCTTAGCACTTTAAATACTTCATCCCAGTTCAGATAACGCAGACTTTAGAAGAATCACACAGGATGTCACTTTGACACAAGTCCCCCCCCACCCCAGACACGTCTCACCCGTGGGGGATGCGACACCCACACTTTCAGAAAAACAAAAATTCATCCCCCCCAACTTTTCACAGAGGGATTCATTGTTGAAAACATATTGGTCCAGTTAGATTGACTGAATGGTGATCAAGTCAATCACAGCCAGCCATTTGACGAAGCCGTCACTCCGAGAACAGAGTTAACAGCAATGAGTAAAGTGGAAAAAAACGAGTAACAGGTGGCAAAAAATGGTCCAAAAGTGGCAAAAACGTTGCAAAAAAAGAGTGAAAAGTGACTAAAGAGTGGCAAAAAAAAATTGACCAAAAAGAGGAAACAGGTGGTATGTAATGGCAAAAGGCAGCTTAAATGAGCAAAATGTGGCAAACTGTAGTGAAAATGTGGAATAAAAAAAGGCAAAATGTATGGAAAAATGGAAACTTGTGGTATTTATTGGGCCAAAAGTAGCTTATTTAGATGAAAAATGGCAAAATATGGTTAAAGAATCGACAAAAGTTGGACAAAAGGGTCAAAAAGAACTTGCAAAAATTGACAAAAAAAAAAGAAAAAGTGATTTTTTTTTTCTATTTATTGGCAAAAGGAGCTAAAATCTGAAAAAACTAAAAAGGTTCAAAATTTTTTGGGAAAAGGGGCAAAAATGGGACAAAAGAAGTTGCAAAATGGTGAAAGAAAAAGCTAAAAAGCTTAAGTTTCCCCCTTTTTTTTTGGTTTTCTAGGGGAATAATAATTAAAATTAAGACACAAAGAGCCACATGTTAATGGATTTAGAAAAATTTACACTTTCTCTTTTAAAATTGCTGCTCCACCCTTCCCCCCCAACCAATCAGGACGAGCAACTTCTCATCGCCCCACAAATTGAACACATGGTGTCTGAGTGTGAACGCCGTTAAAAAAAAAAAAAAAGCAGTGTGCAGCAGCATGTGTGTTTGTTTGTGCTCCAAGGCAGGGGGACACTCCAATTACCCACTCTGTCACCAAAGCGTGATGGAAGTCCTCATCGCAGGCAGAGCGAGCTGCTGCAACTTCACACTCTAGACAGTTTAAACCTTGTGTTACAGTTTGATCCAGTAAAACATGGGAGATTTATCGTTGAGATAAAGAAAAGGATTCTCAAACATCAGGTTTTTTTTATTTTTTTATATCGTGTCATCACCATTTATGTGTCTTCAACTGGAAAAAGGCCTGACGGGCGTGTTAAAACCAATCTGCCTGCTAGTCATCTGCTGACAACGGTCATAATTAACTCCACTGTGTGTGTGCGTGTGTGTGCGTGCGTGTGTGTGTTACAATCTGACTGGCAAAACTACAACATAATTAACTGCACAGAGACGTGTGTTATATATTGAAGCCTGCATTTTCAGGCATCACATTTTTTTAATTGTATTCCATTAAACTGAAGAAAAAAAGTTAAACACTTTACAAATGATGCTGTGAATATGCATTGAGCTGCTTTTATAATACAGCATTTACAATAGATTTGGATTTTGTCATTCAAACATTCATTCTCCACTGTACATTATGAAAAACGATTTGTTGCATCCAGCTCGTGAAAATAAACTGACGTACTACTCACACTAAAACAGACGTCAAAATTACTATGTAGTGCGTTCACGTTAGATAATACCCGGATGTATACTATAGCGGGACACTTTTTAAGTATGCGCGTTGGGCACATTAGTTGTACTGAACCATCCCATAATGCATTGTGAGCGAAATCGTCCCGGGACCGGCTTCAAGCTAAAAATCAAACATTCACTTTTCAAAATAAAAGCATCTCTTCTCCTCTTCCATTAGTTTTTAACACTTTTGTAAATATGGCTCTTGTTTTGAAGTTAACCGGAAGTTGCATCAGGAGCACAATGTCGGAATGAAATGTGTTTTTCGCAGATTTTATGGACAAATGACTACATGTTGATGGTCTACTTTGTCACTTTATTGCTTAAAATGTTTCCAGAACTCTCAAAGGTGGAGAATCAACAGAGATATTTAACCTCTGTGTGCTTCAGGTTTTTGTTGTAGGTTTGAAATGCATCTTGGGAATCTTGGAAGTATACTTCATTGGGAACGGTCATCATATTAATAGTATATAGTAGACAGTATATACCAGACATATGCAACTGGTGGCCGTGGAGCCACATGTGGACCTCGGTCAAATTTGGTGCCGCCCCCAAAACAAAACTGTAATTCATGAAGTTGGAAGTTATATGAAGCCCAACATAACACACAAAACTCTAGAAACACAGAAAATGCACAAAATGCCAATGAAATTGCACAAAATGACAAAAAAAAAAAACACACACAAAGACAGCAATAACACAAAAAAAATCAGGAAAACACACATAATGACTTAAACAGAAATTTGCCATATTGACAAGAAAATAGACTAAATGAAATAAAAAACACATAGAATGTCTAAAAACTCAAAAAACACCAAGAAAAGCCACACAAAAGGACTCAGATTTGTCATTACTTTAAAGAAATTGTCTATTTGTTGCCGTATGGACAACCCCCGGTGCGTCTTCGGTTTAGGGTTAACCCAATATCGCAACAATTTTTAGGGATAGGTTTAGGGTACGGTTTAGTCTTAGTCACGTGACCTAAACTGGCCAATGACTGACCTATCACATGACCTAAACTGGCCAAATAGGGGCGCTGCGTATGAATAGAATTGTATGGATAGCCACTGCCTACTCTAAATGCTAACATGAATGTTGATAATGTGGCCCTCGGATCAGACAATCTTAATCAAAAGTTGCCCATTTCTGGTATATACTCCACATTGAGTGTGGAGTGAAAAGTATCCGTTTTCTAACACAACCAATACAGGAAGTTAGCGGCATTAATAAGTAGTCCATGGAAATGTCTCTGGCATGGCATAAAATGTAAAAAAACAGTCTTAATCGCACTCTCCCTAATTTAGGGCATTTATTGGAATCAATATGGACAATTTGTAGCTTTCATTGTATACGTTTAAGAGTCTGAAAACTAGCCTACTGTACAATACCACCTTATGATATCAAATAAACACCAAAAGGACTTCAAAGGGCTTCTGTAAGCCCTGCACTACGTATCCATCAATGAGTCCTGAGGCTTTGACCCTGCAGCTCAGTACAAATCAGCTCCAAACGACATGGAGATTGAGTGCAGAGCCATTTGTACCCCGGAGCTTGGAAAAGTGCTGCCTGTGTTGCAAATCCAGCGCTGGTCAGGTTCACCAGCTATAAACACGCAGAAAATATATAAGCAACCCAAACATGGGATTTATTGCACTTTTTAAAGGCTTCTGGCACAGCGGAACTTTATGTTTTATGTTGAATGTGTAAACACTGGTGTGAAGAATAAAGTACCTCTGCAGGGGATTTATTCTGTGTTAGGCAAAACCACAAGTTTTTCAGTCTATCTGTATATCGGCATTACTCATTGGTTTCCAAACACACATGTGAGGCACAGAAACGTCATCTCCTCCTTTAAAAGTTACATTAAATACCTGTAAATATTTCTCTACCCTTTGAAACGTGTTACAAGCCACTCTCGTGCAAAAAAAAAAATACAAAAAAAAAAAAATATATATATATATATATATATTTTACAAAAACGGTTCAATCAAGTCAACATTGAATCCTCGCTATAATTTATTGTGTTGGAGAAAGTTACAAGATCAGGGAAAAAGTGAGCCAAAGAGCTGCTGAGCTTAGGCTTTAGGAAAAAGCTGAGAGAGCTCTGAAGCTCAGAGAAGGACATGGTCTGTAAATAATGTGCATAAAGTATATAAAAAAAAGAGAATATTGGACCACATCACATCTCTGTCAGTGATTTTAACATACGTTGACCTTTACTTTAATGTCCAAAAAAAAAAAAAAAAAGAGGACACGCGACACAACCTCAGCATACTGAAAAAGCTGATAAATGAAAAATATTGAGTGGTTTATGCCTGAGATAATAAGGAATATCACAGTAGGGCAACAGAAAATAAGAAATAGTCAAAGTATTATAATAGGCAACTCTTATTTTACTACATTTCTGACCCAACCACCCCAAGAAACAGGAAAACTGCCATTTTTAATCTCCAAATTCAAAATAAAAGTGCAAATTAATAACAATAATAATAATAATAATACATCAACATTTATATATATATATATATTTATACATGATTAATAAAATAAAATCTATACTCATTGGTATGTGTGACCCACAAGTTAAAAACCACTTTTCTAATAGAATTATATAATATAGTAGTAAGTAGCTATCCCTTTTAAGGTTTGAAAACTGCATTTTTTCCTGTTAATACCCACTGTTATTGGCTGTCTTTTCTTCACCCAGCTGTGTTTTTGTGTCTGTCCTGTTTCCATCACAGAACAAAGTGCTTGCTTCAAAGGCTTCCCAGTAATGACACTACATTGGCTGTAAAGTGCCACATCCTAGCTTTCAGAAACTGCTAGATTTTTCCCAATTTTGACAAATTTTATCAGCATTACTGGAATTCAAAGTGCTCTCGCCAAAATGTTGCCAGCGACATGTTGACGTGGAAAGGACAGGAAGTGAGTGAAGACATGTTAAAAAGCACATTTAGTGACCCTATTTAACATAAATGTAGCTTCACCAGGGCAGGGAAGCTTAAACATGGATCCAAACCCTGTGACACATTGATAGTTGGATGTTGTTAGTTATCTTTTCCATATTTAAATGCAACTTTATGATGTACTTTCAGCTTTGGCTTTGTGCCGTACATACCGTAACAGATTGTTGTTAAATTTTAAATTACCTGAAACATCCTTGTCTTTCTTTCAGTTGAGGACTTCTTTGTTTTGGCGTAGCCAAATAAATGATTAAATAAACAAATCATAATCTCTTGTCATTTAATACTGTTGACTAATAAAATGAGCTTTTACAACTGTTGTATAAAAGCAATATCACACTGAAGGTTGTGCTGAATAATTATTTACAGCACGAGGCCGAACAAATCACACCAGCACTCCATCTCGTGTGATATTCTAGATTCAAGATTCAAGATATTTATTGTCATATGCACAGTAAAACCAGACAGTTGCACCACACAATGAAAATCTTATTTTGCGAGTATATTGCTATAATTGTTGCAAATTTGCTACATGAGGATCATTTGATAACAAAACATGCATTTTAGCTGGAGTTCTGTTGTTGTGGTTTACTCAGTTGCAATAATTTAATCAGCAGATTGCCTTTTATTTCCAAAATTAACAGTAAGAAAACAACTTTTTTAGATATTTGTAGTTTGTATATAGGCCATATAGAGTGTTTTATGTTGTTTTTATGTATTCTGCCTCTGGTACAGTGGTTCCCATCCTTTTTTTGTCAGGTGCATGTACCAACTCATCAGTTCATTCTTTTTAAAGTGCTATTCCTGTTGTTTTAGGCTCTCTTTTTTTGTTCATTGTGACATTTATTTGGAATTAAAGCCTTATTCATGTAATTATGTCATTTAGGGCACTTTAAAAGTCTCAAACACAAAATTATCTGTTAAATATTTTTGTGTACCCCCTGCAATATACTGACATACCCCAAAGTGTGCTTGTAACCTCTGGTTGGGAATCACTGAAAACAGAATTTTGCAGCGAGTGCCGTAAACTGTGAGGTTATGTTTTGTAAAATCCACATAAACATGAAAGTTTAGCTCAAGCTGCATCATTTTGAAATATTTTGTCAATGATATTTGTGTAGAACTCTGCATTCTGCAGGTTAAAAGCCATTAATAAAAGCCGAGTGGTGCAGTGATCGATCAGGCTTGTTGAACACAGTGTATACGTGTTAATGCATTGGTTACATTCATCATTTGCAGAGTTGGAACAAACCTCCAGAAACATAAATATTAGTATTGATTTGTGTCAAAAATGTTTGTGAAAGTGTGTGAAAATGAGCATAAAGCTCATGAAGTCAACCAAACTTTTCCAATCTAGAGGGCAGTTTATGTTCTATAGGGCTGTGGGATTGTTCAAATGATAACAAAGTGTTCCAAAAAAATAAATAAAAATAATGTGAATAAATCAGTATAGATTGGGAGCCATAGATCAGTCTAGTATTAGACCCAGACATAGGCAATGCTCCTTCCCAGCTGTTTGCATATTCATGCTGTCATTATGAGAGAAGCAGATATTTAACTTGGAAGGCTCAAAGTGTATTCTTTCCTGACAGGATTTAGAGAATGCAGTAAATCGAAGAAGTGGAAGAGTATTCTTCTTTTCATGTGAACAATTGGCAGTGATGAAGTCATGATGTGTGTCTGTCAGCTTTTGGGACTCTGTTTTTTCCAAAATATCAGCCTGGAAATCATTGTTTGTCGACCAGTTTTGGTTTAATTTCCCACTGTGGGAGGACAATGTGTTCCCACATGCCTTGAAAATTTGTTGACAGCTGCAAAATAGTGTGTATATGTTTAACTGCCCACTGATTAGATGCTGATTGGACATATAAAAGACATCTTTTGTATTTTATCAGAGCTACTTAACCGTGAAATATCAATTTAAACAGCCTGGTGAAAGTTCTGATCTGTTTTTCTTTTTGTTTCCATTATGTGCTGCTGGGAAACCATCTGCTTGCCTTTGGATTGCCATCAATACCTTCAGGTATGTCCAATCTTTTTACACCATCAATGACGATGCAATTATCCCCCATCTTCTGCATTGCATTGAAACTGTTTATCTGCATATTTATGTTGAAAACATCCTAGCATGAGAAATCAACAAATTATACAGACAGTGCAGAGTTTGCTCTTTGCCACAATTAATTATGGTTGCAAAAATAACACTGGATGTGGGCAAAATATCAAAAAGTAATATGCAAAGTCGTTCGTTCATTAAGAATACAGGGCCTCAAGGTGTTTGAAACTGATAAAAAAAGCAGCAGGAATTGCACAAACACCATTAGCATCTTCATCCACTTTCCTTGGGAGTGCTAAAACAAACAGTGGCTAACAATCGAGCTATCCATGAACTTCGTTATTGTGGGCTTAAAGAAACAGGTAATGTAGGGTGACGATATGTCTGGATTTAACTGGACATGTCCTCTTTTCACATCTTGTCTGGCCGGATTCTTTAAATGGATGAAAATGTCCAGGTTTCCCAGGGACCCGTAGTTAATTTAAAAGACCGTAACTGCGCTAATATTTGCTCTATTGGAGAAATTCCACCAGTTTCTGAAAGCTAAGGAGTTGCTCTTTCCAGCTCATATCATGTCATTACGGTAATCTTACTCACGCGTAACAGAATCATTAAAGATGCCGCTTTGTTTTGACGAAATCGTCAGACACGCTGCAGAAAGACGAGAAAGACTGAAAGAGACCAAATATCGGTTGAATTAATAAAAAAATGTCAACGGGAAAACCCTCCTGGATGATAAAACCTCCATGGAGGCTCAGAGAAAATCATTCTACAGGAAGTTAAGGTCACAGTTATTTATTGAAGTGCATATATAATGATTATTTAATGTTCTGTAAGCCGAGGTTTTTTTGTTTGTTATAGTTTTAGTTTCTAGGAGATGTTTCTCATTGTTTCAATGATTGAGATGTAATCAGGGCTTTAAATTAACACCCGCCAACTCGGGTAAAAATGTACTTTGTCGGGTAACATTGTAGCGTTACTAGCCATTTTGGCTAGTGAACAACGAAACAGGCAGGCTGTAGAAACGATGCGACAAGTCATTGTTGCCAGATTGGGCTGTTTTCCGCCAAGAAATCTGAGGGTTTTTGTGTGTGTTTACACTTTAAAACATAATGTTTATCTGGCAACACTGCTGGTTGTACTAATCCTAGAACATTATGTTGTGACGCGTCATACAACATTTGGCTACGTGCTTACGTTAGCCTGATTGTTGTGGTTTGGTATCGGAGCGGTGCAAAACTTTCACTTTATTAGTTTGTCCCTTGAAGGGCAATTTGATTTGACAGCAGATAAGAGACGTCAGTCATAACCATAACATAACATACAACATAAAACAACATAAGACCACTATCTAATAATTAAATAAAATAAATAGATTCACAGACAGAGACTAAAGCAGCGTTTTTTTTTTCCTGGTTACCTCTTTCTCTCCTCTGTGCTGCTCTCCATCAGGACTTTAAACACAAATGAGAACTTATCTGTTTTTAGTGGCTGGAGGAAGAGCTAGTCGGGAGCTGGAGGGTAGCGGTCTGTATTCTGGGTAGAGAGGATGAGTTCTGTCCATACGGATGCACTTGGTTTTCTTCAATAACTGATTTTTAAAAATCTCATCCAGACTCCTGAATTTGACCCCAGCCACTTTAGATGCAGTGCGTACAATTCCCCCCCCCCCCCCCCCCCCACCCCCCCAGGGAGTTCTCGTCCCTGTTGGCCAGGTTACCAAACCAGCAAAAAAAAGAGAAGGAAAGGACGGATTCAATAAAAGAGCTATAAATCATTTTCAACAGGCTTCATGTCTATTTTGAATATGGCGAGCTTCCTCAGACAAAAGAGACGTTGCTGGCCTTTTTTGCAGTTCATTTCACAATTCATATCAAAGGTTAGTTTGTTGTCAATTATTGTGCCAAACAAACATTAGGAGCTGAAATGAAGTTGCAAAATTAGTTAGGAAAAAAACAATAGTGGGTATATTTCTTGGGAAATGAAGATGAAAGAGGATCTGAAAAGAAGAAGAAATTGAGGAGTTTTATTACTAAATGGATGTCGGGTCGTGAGTGGCTGGTATTCCACCATTTGTTCACCTTTAAATGTGCACTATATAGTTTGCGGGGAGTGGGATTTGATATGAATGAGCATGATGAAGCTTGACATGAAGAGCATGCATGTTAGTAAAACATGTTTTCTCTACAGTACATGTCATTCTTAGATATGATAGAAGTAATCAGGACTAACGTCAGTGTTCCAGGGATCCAATTTTTTATCTGAGTTAAGTTTGTTTATTAAGTTATGAGAATATACTTCACTTCTCCGACACACCCATACTGTATATAGTTCCATATTACACTTTTTAGGCATTGTTACAACATTGTTTTTAAATTAAATGTTTATATTTTTACCATTTTAATGTATTTCTATAATTAACTAAAATAAAAACCGTTTAAAGAAATATGAAACGCTGAAATCTATGCTGTGGATCGTAATGTCGTTTATTTTTGCTAGAAAAAAAACTCCATTTAAAGTGAATTTAAAGCCCTTGATATAATGCATAATAAAGATGATTGACTTGAGTCACCACTAGAGATGCTACCCAGAAGTGTTGGCGGCGAGCGAAATCTGCTAATACTTTCTTTCTGGCCATCTTCTACTCTTAAACATATTCATAAATGATTCATTACCCCTTTAGCACCGAAATAATATCTGTAATATTACGTGAATATCTGTGAAAGTCACGTTTTTCTATTAGCTCTGTCTGCTAGCATAGCATCTCTTCTTCACTGCAAAATATCTGCATGCCAACCGACCACTGTGTTACCAGCGCCCTCTGCTGGTTCAAACAAATACTGTATCTGACCTAAATACAGTAAAATGACTGTTTTTTTCAGTTGCACTTTTAAAAAGAAAAAAAACTATTATGCAATTTTGTATTGTTTACTATAGAGCCAGAATTTAAATAATAAGCTTCTTCTTCATTTGTGTTATTCCTTTATTTATTTCATTCAAGATTTATTTTTAGTTAAATTGCATTGTTTTGAATAGTTTATCAAGGGATTCTTTTGACAATGAAAAATAGTATAGTATTTTCCCCAAAAAAATAAAGGAATATTTTTCAGTCATTTAAGTGCAGTCCCATTTTGTAAAATAAATCATGAGAGAATCGTATCGTGAACCCAGTATCGTGAATCGAATCGTATCGGGAGTTGAGTGAATCGTTACATCCGGAGTCACCACTGATTTCAGATTGTTTTTAAGTCTTTGTTATAAAGAGAGAAAATTATTTTTTTAAATCTTGTGGACAGTAACAATGTATTTATTTTACTACAGTGTATTTTGCCATTACAAGGTAGAATCAACAAAACGTTGAATACTTATTGAGTATGTCGAGGTCGGCCCAAGTGTCTGCTTTTGTGGAAATCAAAATATGGTAACTCTAGATAACATTTTTACTTGTAGTTGAGTATTTGTTGTACAACTTACTTGTTCTTGAGTACAATTTTGATCAAGTCACACTACTTCTATTTGAGTAGGATATATCATTAGTCTTTACCTATCAGATACTGAACATGCTTATCAGAATTTCCTACTGAATGCTTTGTTGCGGTTAACCTTCAATGCTAACTGGAATTTAGCATTGTAAGCTAATTAGCAGCAAAATGCTACGTCTTACAGTAATGGTTCCTTTTGAACCCCAAAAATGTTAAGTTTAATCCCACACACTGCAGATCGTGTTTTCTCCTGATTGTTTTCTTAAAGGTTATGTTTGTGTGCTTGCGAATTGCTTTAGCTAATTAAACCAAAAATGGTTTCAGAAGTCTGCTTTGCACAGACGAGGAGCATATGTACGCATACGTACAGGTTGATTTGGGGGGGATTGTTCTAAATAATGGTTGATTGTTAGTCATTTGTCAAAGCAGATTTAAAGTGAGAAATACTATCTTAAAGTGAAAAAAAGTGCTTCTAATTGTCTTGTGTATGTGTGCGTGTGAGACGAGACTTAACAGTATTTAAGTAAATTCAAGAGTTAAAGGCTAACTGATTCTAATTTGGAAAATGAGGGGACGAATCAAGATTAGATCAGATTATCTCTGTGTTTTTACCAAATCTACCTTTAAATACAATGTTCGTCAAAAACACATCATGATTGTGTTGCTTTAACGCTGACTAGAACGACCAGTAAATGATTTCAAGGCTGCTAAACAGTTTTTAATGCATTAATGAATTAAAATGCTGCCTGAGGCGGGACATGGCACTAGTATTTGTAATCAGTGTATTTTTTCTTGTGGTACTTTCAAGCTTTTTAAAGGGATTTTTTCCCTTTCCCATATTTTTTCAGCTCTAAATACAAGTTTATTGACACTGTAGAGCCATAACATGAAATTACTACTGTTGAACATTTATCCTTCCCAAAGAATACTGGTCCATGTGAGTGCTTTTCCTCCTGTTATGCACATGCCGAAGCCATTTATTTTATTCAAGTGAAAAGTCTTACCGATGGATGAAAAAATATATCGCAACAGTAAATCTTTAAAGAAATGTTCCTTTGTAGCATTTGCACTTAATAATTAGAATCTTGTTAATGTCACTGTCTTTTCTCTGTCATCTGATCAAGTCAATAACCTGATTTTGACCCTTTCCTTTTCTTATTACACCCATCTGCCCTGTAAATAAGCCAACGGTGTCGTTGAGCGTGCCATGCAGAGGCTATAGGCTCGTCACATCGCTGGCAAGGAAATCTGTGCCTGGCACACGCTGACTAATGCACTTGCCAGCGAGGCCAGAGGGAGAAATGCTAGAGCAATGAGGCCAAGGTTGAAGTAACAGCAGTTTCTATGCAGAGCGGAGGATTTGAAACGGGGGGTTTATGATGACGGCGGTGACTATGTTGTTTAGGACTGGAGCTGCAGTCTTTTAGATATGTACTGTATGCTGTAAGCGCGATAGGGTTTCAATCCAATATGGCTTCTTTGAGATGTTTGAAGAGACGGGCCATACTAAGCTGGAGGAATTGGGTAATCGATACACATTTGGCACTTTAAAGCCAAAAGGCGTGGGGTGAGGGTCACGGGGTCGAGCAGTTGAAAGCACACACAGTGGGACGTGATCAAGGGTGCGAGCGAAGAGGTCGCAGGTCAACTCTCTGAAATAGCCGCCGGCGAGTACAGCGGCCCGTCGGCGGCGCGTCTGGCTTTGAAATGGGAAGCAAGCGCTGGCCGCGGTCTGATACTGGAGCGGCTTTCATCGTGTCACGGGACCCTTTCAGGCACAGTTGTCGTGTCAGGTGTCAGCGAGGCGTTATTTATAATGCGTGAATGTTGACGATGTGTATTCATCGCATCAACAGTACAGTGTAGCTCAGTGGTTCAAGTGGATCAAACTGTTTTGGCTTAAGTACCCCTTTCTCTTATTTCTGGATCTTTGTACCCCCTTTTGTCCGACTACTACATTTTGCTCAGAGTTTTGTAAAACAACAACTATACAGCATAATAATGGAATGAAAGTGATTAAACACATTTCAAAGAACTTCATTTTGTAAATAAGTGGAATGAATGTAGTGTCTCCTGAATAGATTTATTTCTTCAGTTTTTACCATTGTCTGATCCTTGAATCTTCAGTTCATGTTCTAATGAGGATCATTTTGTGTTTTTTGTCATTTTGTTGTTGTTTGCGTGTTCTTGTTTATTATTCAGTGTCTTTTTCTCTTATTTTGTGTGTTTTTGTTGTCATTTTTGTGTGTTGTTGGTGCTATTTAAAGTATTCTCTCTTAGTGCATGTGTTTTTTTGTTTTATTTTGTGTATTTTGTCTGTAGTTTTATTATTCAGTATAGTTTTTGCTTATTTTATTTCAAAGTAATTCTCTGTGTTTTTAGTGTTCTTTGGTTGTTTCTTATGCCGATTTGTATGTTTCTATGTTATTTTTGTGTATTTTGTAGTGATGTTGTGAATTTTCCCCTCATTTAGTGTGTTTTTGTTGTCGTTTTGTGTGTTGCTGTATTTTTCTGTCTTAGTGTGTGTGTTTTTGCTGTCGTTTTGCGTATTTTCGTATCCTTTTTTTATTATTCAGTATATTTTTCTCTTATTTTGTGTGTTTTTGTGTGTTATTGGTACTATTTAAAGTATTCTTTCTTAGTGCGTGTGTGTTTTGTTTCATTTTGTGTATTTTGTTCTTGTTTGTCTGTTGTTTCTTATTATTCAGTATATTTTTCTCTTATTTTATTTTAAAGTAATTCTCTCTGTGTGAGTTGTTGGTGTGCTTTGGTCGTTCCTGTTATTTTTGTGTATTTTGTAGTGATCTTGTGTATTTTCCGCTCATTTAGTGTGTCTTTGTTGTCGTTTTGTGTGTTGCTGTAAGTATTTTTCTCTCTTAGTGTGTGTGTGTTTTTGGTGTCATTTTGTGTATTTTCTTGTTGTTTTTTTATTATTCAGTATATTTTTCTCCTATTTTGTGTATTTATGTTGTCGTTTTGTGAGTTACTCGTATGCGACATAATAATCTGCTTGCTGTGCAGATTTTCTATTGAGATGCATCAATTAATTACATTTATACAGCCATTAGTCTTATTTGTGTTACACAGTTCATATAGACAATCTCTTTGCACAATCGACTTTTGTAGCCGCTAAATCATTTGACTTATTAGGGCTAAATAAACACACATAATTAACTCGTGCTGAGTAGCCAGATACTGCCACGCTTCTCCAAAGCACCGAAAATCACCATTATTTCATGTCATTAGTCCAGCGTGAACTCATGTTCGTCGGCTAATTACTGTCTCATACATCTGTGAGGAACAAAGCTGCTTCATTTCCTCCTTCAAAGGGACACGCGACATTGACCAAATCAATTAGTCATCAAAGTCCCCGGGAGAAGAGCAGCTAACCTTTATCTCCATCAATGTTTCAGGAGTCTTTTACCCAGCTCTTGTCAGCATCCCATTTTCCTCCCAGGCTGTAATAAATGTAACAGAAACCCCTGTGGCAGTCGATGTAAACACAAACCTAAATGCAGGCATTAGTATTCTCCATGTCTTCGCAAAGGTTTGATCAGTGCGCGGCGAGGCTTTGATGAATGCTCTTGTGCCACAGGCTCTCACCGACTCCTGAAAGGTTGTGATGCATATTGTGATTACGCTGGACAGTCGTGCGTCACAAGAAATAGTCAGGGAGGCTTTTTCTATCTGTATCGCAAAGTCATTTTCAGTCAGTTTTATCTTATGCAGGGGACACATAGAAGGAAATAAAACCTACAGTATTTTATATCTTCCAAAAACAGCTTTCCATGGAAGATAAGAGTCAGTCCAAAGATGGAATTCACCAGGTACAAACATGTAGATTAAGTAAAATGAACACATTTTGGATAACAAATCTATCCGTAATGTGTTACAAACACATCCTCAAAGACGGTGAAATCGTAAATCTGAAAGCAAAATTTTCAATTAAGAGAGTTCATAAGCTTTAAAGGTAGGGTTGGTAACTATCTCCAGATACACTTTTCAAGTTTTTGGTAGAAATGTTCATTATGTCCGGACAGATGTGAAGATCTTACGTATTCTGAAAAAGGAACGAAGAAAATCTGTCAACTGTAGCGTCTGTAAATCTGCAATAACTGCGACCAATGGGATTTTCACGGTTCGTTCTTTTTCAACCAATCACGTCTCCTGGTCTTCCTGCTCGTTCACGGCCCCGTGCGTGCGGTTGTTTTGTTGCCTGGGTGATTGTGTTATCTTTTAAAATAGTGGAAGCAATTCAAGCTATTTGTCCTATTAGCCAGATGTTAACGTTAGCGATACATGTCGCAAAGTATTTCTGTTGTTGGATTAGCCCGATGCTACTGTTAATTCTCTGTTAGTGCGAGCTAGTTTAGCAGCTACAGTGTGTACAGTAAACATGTGTGCGTGTTTGAGCGTGTGTGTTGTTTGCTTTCAGCAGGGCGGTCAACAGCTGTAATGTAGGATATTTGTGATTCCTTTTAGCTATAACTGTGCTCCGTCGACTTCAACGCCGTGGAAGGACTCACTTGTGAGACTACCTAACCCCGCTGTGTCAACTGTTGCTCCCGAGTCACTGTCTGAGAGGTGCGTGTAACTTTAGGCTGATAATGTCGCCCTCCTTCTAAATGCTTTACTACCGGGTAACCGAATGCTAACATGCTAGCTTGGCCGCCACCGTTTAACATATAAAATGATAAAGTATATCTTACCGCTGAATGCGACATCATACGCTTGGCTGAGGTCTGCTTCTGCGTGCGCGTTCATGTGAGTGAGGGGGGGTGGCTTCAGAGGGAGCACAGGGGGGAGGGGGAGTCGGAAGGCGGAGCTGTCGGAGCGTGCTACATCGAAATCAAGCTAGGTTTAGAAAGTTGCCGACCCTACCTTTAAACTCTGACATAAACCAATAGGGAGATGATTTCAGCATCATCAGCGACCATAAATCAAGATGAACAATAGAAAACTGTTGCAAATGTTAGTGTTTAATACCTTTGTCTTTTAATAAATGCCTTTGTTTACTCAGGGGAACCTGGATTAGACGTTACAGGTTTACCTTCTTAATATAGAAATAGATGAGCAGAATATTAGTATACAGCAGTGTTCATTTTTGACAAAAATGTCCATCATAGTTTTTGTCAGCTGAAATTTAAGTGACAATGACTAGATTATGACTAATTAAAAAATGTGTTCTTAAAAAAAATACATGTGAACAAAATCTAAATCCAAATATATTGATGTTTTTGTCAACAAACAAAAACAAAACATTAATTTTGTAACTTTGGGTGAAAACACTTTTGCTTTATATTGTAGTCAACTATATTTGTAACAGATTTAGTCGACTAAAATATTAATGTCATTTACCAGTAGTTGACTAAAACTAGACTATAACTAAAATAGTCCTGATGACTACATTTTGACTAAAAATAAGTTTTGTCAAAAAAACTGACTAAAACTAAGGTAAAATGCTAACAAAATTAAACTGGCATACAGATTATGACCCATAAGAATTATTGTTTTAAAACGATCAATATCTAACAGTGGTTCTTTGTTGGTTTGACCCCATTTATTACCAGTATTTTCTAATGCATTATTTATAGGAAATGTGCCCTGTTTATTACTATATATTTACGTTTAAAATGTAAAAAAATCATAGGGTGGGAGCAGCTCAGGATCACTTTGAGGTCAACCAAGATCCGAATTAGAAAGCAATAATAGGTCTGTGTTCTGTCTGTTTCTGTCTCTTGATCTTTTCCTGCTCGGACTCATTAGCAGCAACACAAGCTGCCAAGCAAAGGCAATCATGCAGACTGGCAACGACTCAAACTGATGAGCTTTGTCAGTGTGCGTTATTCCTGACGATGATGGTGATTTAGATGAATATGTTTTCCAAACTTCCTAATAACTGGAATACTCCATTTGATAAGGGTTGCCAGTGTTGATTGTCCAGACTTTTGTTGGCGTTGCCTTCAAAGCAGGAAGGGATTGTATCAATAACGAGGCGTACGATATCAGTCAGATGACAGATGAATGATGGGTAATTTGCTATTGTCAGCTATGGAAGAAAACTATGCCCGAAGTTTGCCAGCAAACTGTTTGATTGTTGCGTAAATCCATCTTTCTAGCATGTCAGAGCAATCTGAGACAAAGCCATCGGCTGAAATCCTCAGAAGACAAGTAGATGATTAGGTTTTAACGTGCAAACTATACTAGCTTGATGGATGGATGTGCGGGTTTTGGCTAAAAATGTGGCAGTTCTGTTCCTTTTTTCAGAGACAAAACACCTCCTTATGCTTATCCTATGACTGCATTTCAAACTCAAAATCCCTTTTCCCCCCGAGAAACCAAAAAAACATTACCAAACAGTTGATTTGCCACTACGGGGTGTCGTTTGTAAAGTTGTGCATACTAAAATGAAAAGCAATTTATTTTGGTACTTCCAAGGAATTTGAATGATAGCTAAATATTTAGTTTCACCCGTTAGATTTAACATTAAAGATTTAGATTTAACATTAATATTTAGATGTAGCATTTGAAATTTACATTTAACATTTAGATTTGAATTTAACATATAGATTTAACATTTAGATTTGAATTTAACATTTAGATTTAACATTTAGACTTAGATTTAATGCTTAGATTTAGATTTTACATTTAACATTTAGATTTTACATGTAACGTTTAGATTTGAATTTAACATATAGATTTATATTTAACATATAGATTTAGATTTAACATTTAGACTTAGATTTAATAGTTAATGTTTAGATTCAGATTTTACATTTAACATTTAGATTTTACATTCAACATTTAGATTTGAATTTAACATATAGATTTGAATTTAACATATAGATTTAGATTTAACATATAGATTTAGATTTAACATTTAGACTTAGATTTAATAGTTAATGTTTAGATTCAGATTTTACATTTAACATTTAGATTTACATTTAACATTTAGATTTCACATTGAGATTGATATTTAACATTTAGCATTTAGAAGGGTTAAGCTCTAGTTCAGACCCGTGTGCATAAATATTGTTGGTTTGTTCACTGAAATAACAACCACTTATTTTCTGTTTCATATTCTCTGCTCTGAAAGCCTTTTAAATGTGATGGAAATGATCCATATCTTGTTAAATTGTTGCGAATCTGAGCCATTTTATGTGTTGTTATCAAAGTAAATCTGTTATTTTCCAAATTGATCTGTTTATGCAAAGTTATGGAGCGCAATAAAGCCTTAAAATATAGAAACTTTTTGCAGCAATTGGCCATGAAATCCTGGAGAGACTGTGTTCAGTTACATCGGTGTGGGTAACATTTTCATAAAACCTGATTAAATCAATAAATAATAAGTGTTTATTTGACAAGGAGGGGGAAAAAAATCACCATTTTCTAAGATGTTTGGCGCCTCAGCTTAAGTGTAACTAAGATTTTATTGTGCCTAATTGAGCATCGAGAAGGGTTTTCTTTGATTTGCAAGATCGAGACGTGAAAGAGGTGCTCGTGACGATAAAAGCGATCTGCAGAGAAGTTAATGAGACAAAATATGAGCATAAAATAGTGGATACTGGAAAAAACTGTGAATCACTGACAGCCTCTCATTTGGGATTCAGGATGGTGTATGATCTTTGGTGGCGAGCCAGTTCATTGGGAAGCCATCAAAGACTCATCTAATGAGTTTTGAAGCCACCTCAAAGTAATTAATCATTGGTGACCCCAAAGCTTGGTTCGGGACAGAAACCCACACCGCATGCAACACTCATTTCTGCACCAGAGACATTAGAAAGACGGCTTCGGGACGTGCTTAAGTGGTTTTTTAGCTGTATTTTTTTCCTGGCGTGCTATGCTCCTGCTATAATCTATTGTTAACAAGCGGACTGATAATTGCACATATTTGCCCTCTGAAATAAAACGCCACATTGAATTATTAGTAACGTGGTAAAGCTGCTAGTCTTTTGTGTGCAAATAAACGCTTGCAGTCACTTGTGGTCTGCGTTCCGCCTTTTGCAGACACAAGCTGTCTAAATAAACGCGTGTGTTGCCTCTTTCTCCTGGTGGCAGCTTGTGTTCGGGGGGGCCTGCGGCACTTTTAACGCCAACATTCATCCTCCGCACATGCCCGTGAACGTCCGCAGACCAAAACGGTGGCACGCTACCAGGACAACACATTCAGCAGACACCAGGCGGAGAGACCTGTTAAGAGCCAAACAGCGTCGGGTCTGTCAGTGAACAGCTTTGGCTCTGGCGTGTGCCTGTTTAGTCTTGTGTTGAGATGCATTGCCTGCAGAAGTCAGTTGTGGGTTGGCATAAGTGTCGGTGCTGGACATGAGGAGCTGTGTGTGTGTGTATTCTGCAGACGGCATCTGCTCCTCTCCGCAGGAGCTGAAGTAGTTTCACCCTGCGCTAGTGAAGTTCTCCTGTTTAGCACCGGCCCACCGAAGTCGTTCTTTGATTTAAAAAAACTGCTGGGTTTAATAAAGCAACCGTTTCCAAATACGACTGAAGGTCTCAACCTATACGCGTCGGTTTTTGATTAATATTAGTGGTTTTCCTGCAGAAGCGGGCCTGTCATGTCTAGAGGTGAAAGTAACTGATGACAGGTACTCACGTTACTGAAATTGATTAGCTTTTATTTGCGCTTGTAATTAGTTACATTTCTACACCCAACCGTTACTTAATGAATTATTATTTTTTGATTTTTTTAAACCACAAAAAGCAAAAAAATGACCAGACAACAATCCAAAAGCATCACATCATAGCCGACCAATCAGATTAAACATAATGCACAGCGCCAAAACAGCATTGAATGCCGGTTGATGAATTTGATATGATGTAAGATATACTGTTTTATTTCAGACAAATCCAATAATATAAAAACAATATTACAATGAATAAAAGATTAGATGCAGATGGCTTCCCCCCCTGTGGTTTCTACCTATTATGTTGTTACTCACACGGCACGTTATTGAATAAATTATAATTTTTTTTTTTCATTTTTTATTTTGGTTTTATATATATATATATATATATATATATATATATATATATTTTTTTTTTTAAATTTTTAAAATTATTTAAAATCCTGCATTTTAATTTGGTCTCTTATTTTACAAGTTTATACATGAGATATTTACTGTATGCAATGGAACCGTGGCAAGATTTATTACCAAAAATAAACGTGGAGGGTGAAAGTAACTAGTAACTTTTACTATTTAATTGAGCTACTTTTTACTTGTACTTGAGTATTTTTTGTGTGACTTACTTGTACTTCAGCACAATTTCAATCAAGTACCAGTAGTTCTACTTGAGTAGGATATATATTAGTACACTTTACACCTCTGTTCATGTCTAACTCCTTCACACTCTACTGTGTGGTCTCCTTCATAACAGCCCAGAAACGGCACTCATGCTTCAAATGGCCAAGTATGTCGATTTTGACAAGGCAGCGTTTTGTTTCATCAGTATTAATTTAGCCGTACTCACAGAATGAGGAGTCCTTCATCCTTTTTGTAATGAAATAATGATAGAGGGAAAGAGACGAGCAAACAGAGCCATCGCAGAGACGTTGAATTAGATTTTTTACAGATGTGCTGGTTTTGAAAGCAGAGTTGATGACAATTTTCTTATCAAGGAAAACTGACGTCCACTTACCGGCTGGTGAAGCCGCTCGCCTGCATGAAGGGGAAATTATATTTCTGATAAGGTCAGGGGCAATTCGACCTCCAGATGTGACAAATGAAAGCTGACGAAGCCCGTGGTGGTTTCTGGGACTGGCTGTTTTTGTTTTAGACGCTAAGAGGCAGTTAGGGATGTTCATGCATGAGATAGAAGTATTGGGAACAGACGACTCGCGAAAGCTCTTTCCAAATACGACGTCGGTGACAATGTGATTTAGCTCTCTCTGGCTGATAAAAATCTAAGTTTTTTTTTTTAGACTTTTATCCCCTCGACGCTGCTGTTTGCTACGCAGCGGTTCATGTAGATTTCAGCTTGTTCTCGGAAAAATAATGATCCTCGCGTGTTTGGCTCCAGCTTTGACTCAACGCAAAAAGGCATTGGTGTTTGAGATGCTCTAATGATGGGAATGTGTCTCTGACGTAGCAGGCTGAGCAAAATTACAATCGTACATTTTAGTGCATTTGACAATCAATGGTCTGCGACTCGGCGTTAATGCACGATATGAGAAAGGTTTAGGGTAGACATAGGCAACTGGTGGCCAAATCCCCAAAAGTTGTATTGCAAGAAGTTGGAAGGAATGTAAAGCCCAACATAATACACAAAATAACTCCCAAAGCACACAAATTGATAGCGAAATGCACAAAGTACTCAAAAACACAATTTCTTTTTTTTTGTCCAAAAAATGGCACATTACAGAATACCTCCAAAGACACGCAAACTGTCAACAAAATTACAGGAAAATACAAAATAACGACAACAAAAATACAGAAAGTGACGCCAGAAACACACAAATTGACAACATAAATGCAGAAAATGACAGAAAAATACACAAAATTACAACAAGTAACACAAAAAATAACCAAAGCACACACAATGTCTACAAAAATCACACATATTACTGTAAAAACACACAAAATTACAACAAAGACAGATGAAACAAATGACGATGAAACAACGAGAGATTACACAATAGCTCCCAAGACACACAAACTGTCAAAAAAATGACCAGAAAATACAGAAAATGACAACAAAAATACAGAAAGTGACTCCAGAAATGCAGAAAATGACAGAAAAATACACAAAATGACAACAAATGACACAAAAAATAACCAAAGCACACATAATGTCTCCAGATATCACACATATTACTGTAAAAACACATAAAAAGGCAACAAAGACTGACAAAACAACCACTTAACCAAAGTGACTACGAAAACACAAAAAACAACTAGACATTACAGAATAGCTCCCAAGACACACAAACTGTCCAAAAATGACCAGAAAATACAAAAAACAGCAAAAATACAGAAAGTGACTCCAAAAAGGCACAAATCAACAACATACATGCAGAAAAATACACAAAATTACAACAAGTAACTAAAACACACGTCTCCCAAAACACACACATTACTCCAAAAACACTCAAAAAGACAACGGAAACCGACAAAACAAATACTTAAACAAACAAAATGACTACAAAAACACAAAAAACAACAAGACATTACAGAATGTCTTCAAAAACAAACACAATGTCTTCAAAAACAAACACAATGTCTTCGAAAATACACAAAATGACTATAAACTTACAAAATGACAAAACCACAAAGACAAAAAAAAAGATGTATTAAATGTTTATAATGTGGCCCTCAGATACAATCACATTTTTGTGGCCCCCGCTGTGATAGAGTTGCCCATTCCTGATTAAGGGTGTGTCCCCCAAAGTTCTCCAGTGTTTTGTTCACCCCACGTCTCCTGTGTCAAACCACAGAAGGAGCCGAAGCTTCAGTAAATCAAAAGCACAGATTGACCCCGTTCCATCTCTTGTCATCGGTTCTCATTAAATACTTGGATTTTGTCGAGGCTGCATCTGGTTTTTAAAAACCTTTGGATCCCCATATGGTTTGTTTATGCTATGTATGCTGTGCATCATGCAGAGCTTTTCCCTGGCTGTTTTCTTCATTATACGTGTTTGCACTTTGTTGCACATGGGTGCAAATGCTTTGATAAATCAAGGCCAGATGTTGAGTCTGGGATGGTAGAGGTAGCCCCCCCCCACCCCCCCCCCCCCCCCCCCCCCCACCCCCCCCCCCCCCCCCCCCCCCCCCCCCCCCCCGCCTTAACTTGATAAACACATTCAGAATCTTCATCCCAAATATTTCTGTCTCTGCAGCCAGAACCAACAGCACTTTTGATACAGTCTAATAATTACATATTTTAGAGTTATTCTCATTATATAAATCACGATAGGGAAAAGTAGTGTGGATTTCTAAAAGTTGCTTTGGAGGACATCAACTCGACCCTGCTTTAAAATAACCCAGCGAGCTGATTCAAAAGCAGCCAAATACAATTGAGCACATTTTTTAGAAAATATATTAAAAAAAAAAGTCCTTTTGTCCATAAAGTCAAAGCAAACTCCTCTGATATCATCGTACTGGGAGACGGAAAATTGGATGTGTTTCCTGCTTTCCTTCGTCTTTCACACACACATACTTTATATTGTCTTTGGCAAAGCTTCACGCGACGCGACGGGCGACAATGTGGGAGTGTGGAGTGAAGGCACGATATACAGAGTCAATGTTATTTCTTACAAGTTCCCTCACTGTGTGTAAGTCTGCCCAAGCTTATCTGCACAGTGTAGCGTGGCTTTTTGCGATTGAAGCGACGCTTCAACGTAATTGTTCCGGAAAAAGGTCATCAATGACTTTGGGGATAATCCTCTTCCCTCAGCTTGTTATTGTGCATTAAAGTTACTGTGTGTGATCCCAGTTACGGAACAGTTCACTTTTTTTAATGCATGTTTTACCACATGTTCTGTGCCTTTGTCATATAAATACAGTACAATATATTTCTAGCTTTGGAAAGTTTAAGGTGGAAGTCACATATGTCAAACTTAAGGTCCAGGGGCCATTTCGGCCCTTCAGAGCATCAATATTGGCTCGCAGGATTAAGTCAAAATTACATGACTCACAATTTTATTAAAATTATTACACATTTTTTCCAAATTCAATAAAAAAAATTGGTCACAAACTCAAGGAAATTGAAATATTGGATATTGTCTGTAACTTCCATTACTTTACATACATTTATAGGGCAGAATAATGTTGAAATTGCTCCTTTTCCTGTCTGAAATTTGTGGCCCACATGAGTTAAAACTGTATTTGGCCCTTGAACTGAAATATGTTTGTATGTAAGCCATTCAAAGCCTTTATGTTTCACATACAGTATGATACAGATGTGTTTTTAACACACCTGTTTGGATCCATAAGGCAGGTATGTCAGCAACACTTCACTGGTGACTCTTGAATGCATTTTTTTGTCCATTTATGGGGTCAAAACAGCAGCTTATAAATGTTAAAATACCTACATCAGTCTGAAGTGGAGCCACCGAGGTCACCATAGAGTTATTTCAAGGTCATGCCTCCAACCTGGCACCCTGCTGCTCATGTCAATCAGGTTAACAATAGGCTACTTATTTGGTAATGAACAAAGTGTGACTCCCATAAATATAAAGGTCAAACTGCAGCTTTTGGAAGACACATGCCATATGGTGATGTGTCCATCAGGCAGCTCAGCTTCCAAAAACAAAGCAATAACTGGACATCGACCCCAAATATTATCATCTTTTATCCTCACTGCTGATAACATAGTGTCAAACTCTAGGACCAGGGGCCAAATTTAGCCCTTTACACCGGGGTGTCAAACTCATTTTAGTTCAAGGGCCATATACGGAGCAGTTTGATCTTAAGTGGGCCCTAGTTTGCACTTCTACATATACGTAAAATACTAAAAATGTAAGAAACCGACAATATCCAAGCAATAAGTGACAGATATCAGTCCCAACAGGATTTAACTTTAAATTAACCTTGATTTTGTGACCAATTTCTATTTAATTAAGGGAAATATTATGTCATCATTTCAGAAAAATTTAAAGGTTTTGTAAGAATTTTGAGTTTAACATTGAAAATGACTGCAATGATGCGATTAAAGCACCGGGAAAACTGTGAGCCGCTGCAAATATTGTTAGTTTCGTTTACACAATGATTCTTGTTTTCTGTCATCTTTACTTTCTCCCACGGGCCAAATTAGATACTCCAAAGGGCCGGCTTTGGCCCTCAGGCCATGAGTTTGACGTGTATTTTAGAGCATCCTATTCGGCCCCCTGGAGAAAGTAAAAATGACGTGAATTATTATTATTGTGTGAATGATCAAATAATCAGTTGTAGATATCTCAAATTCACCTATTCAATGAATACTGTTTTTGTTTTGCATTAACTTTGTTTATATCACATGAATGCAGTCATTTTCAATTGCAAATCTTGCAATTTCTCAAAAAATATTCCCAAAAATTCCTCTAAATTACACAAAAATTTGTAACAAAATCAACATTTTTTTAAGTGAATTTTTCCCGATAATTAGGGCACAATGATGTTAAAATAGTTATTATTTTCCCCATCTAAAATCTGTGCCCCACTTGAGCTCAAAATACTATTTGGCCCCTGAACTAAAATGAGTTAGACCCCCCTGCCTTAAAGTTTATTTATATATATATATATATGCAGCATTCCTAATTCCAGTAGTTATTAATGGTGTGTTTCCTCCTGCTTGTATTTTCTTTATTGGCTTGTTGAGAGAATCAGGTTTTAAATCTGAAACCATTTTCCATCCCAATCAGCAATATAATCAGAATCAGAATTCCTTTATAAATCCCAGGGGGAAATTGCTAACAGCCATGTGTTTCCAGCCTTTCTTGTCTACTACTTGTTCTCAAGCTATTACAGGTGAGGAAGTCATTTTTTTATTCTAAGGGAATCCGCAAATCCCCAGGACCCCAAATTCAAGCAAGCTATTTCCCCCACATTGGGTCTTATTACTACATGTTAAGACATTTTTCGATTGCCTCCTGCTTCCATCCATCTGATGCATGGCTACTCAGGACTATTACCTTAATCATCTACAAACCACTCTAAATTTGAAGTCGACACTCTTGCAGTCATTGGCCCAACGGAAAGGCCAAGCACCACTCCAGCAGAACTGGCCTGTCGATGATTCCCTTATCCCCCTTCTCACTTTGCAAAGCAAACACCACATCTGCTGGTGAATTAACCACTGCAGTTCTACGAGTTTGTGAATAAGTGGTGGCTTCAATTATCCACTGCTCTTCAGTGTCCACTTATACAGCAGTCTGGCAGAATAACATTTTCCTTTTACTGCAATTAACACATTGGAAGAAGGAGGTAAGTGGGATGATTAACCTCTTTTGGTTGACCTTTTAGGTTCAAAATGTGTTCATAGTCCATTTACATTTTAGCCGATTAAAGTTTGAGTTGGTTATGTTGCTCTTGCGGTGAAAATACAGTAAAAAGCCTCAATCCATGTATTAAATCAGATTTTGTGTTTAGTTTAATTGACAAACACTATGCTCAGACCCTCCAGGAATTTGCGTTGTTGCGATCGCAACTATTAATGCACATTCAGCTAATCCCCACCAATTCTGTGCGGCCCTGCAATTCTGTCCAATCACCGCACATTTCCGTAATTATAAGGCAGTGGCTATCCGTACGGTTGTCGTATCAATATACCGACGTTCTATCCGTACGCAGCGCCCCTATTTGGCCAGTTTAGGTCACGTGATAGGTCAGTCATTGATCAGTTTAGGTCGGGTGACTAAGACTAAACTTAACCCTAACCCTACAAATTGTTGCGATATGGAGTTATACCCTAACCGTAAACCAAACCCTAACCCTAAAACGCCAAGTACTTGTACTTCGGTAACTGTACCAATAGCACCGGAGGTTGTCCGTACGGCAACCGTACAAATTATAACCAATGTGACTAAGCCCAGAGAGCATGAGGTGCTGCGACAAATTCCGTGACCCAACAAAATGTGATTCTGGTCGATTCAGCGACCCAACGTGGCTTAAGTCTGTCCGCCTTGTGTAAGACACTGTCAACTTCTGAAGCCACCATCAGCCACCGGTAGTTCCCCGGAATCACCATTTAGTCTGGTTACAGATTGTGTCGCAACAGCCAAACTGACTCTTTTGAGCAAAACAGTGGCAAACGTGTCTCACGAACTCAAATGTTTAATGATCTCCTGTTGCTTAAGAAGGACTTTTAAGAACCTGATTAAACCTCAAGTGTGTTTGATAGAGCTTCATTACAAGTACCATCTAAAATGGTATCATTGGTGCTTGCGCCCCCTGGTGGTATCTCCACGCACATACTTTACAAATTGCTGAACGCTTGAGACTCTTCTGCAGCAAAAATGTGTGTAGCAAAAGTCATGAGTGCATTGATGAGATTCTCAGAGGAAAAGACCAAGCATTTATTTCAGGATCTTTCAAAAACTTAAACTTTATGTAATTTTCTCTGCATTGGAAACCTTGTGATGGAAATAATGCATATCTTGTTAAATTATTGTAAATTTGAGCTATTTTCTGTATTGGTATGAAAGAATTCAAAGGTTTTTTGGCAATTTGACCAGTTTAGACAAAATGCTGCAACTTTTGCCACATTTTTTTGTTAAAGCTGCTGGAAAATCATGCATTTTAGGCTGCAACAATCACAGAAATTGGCCACGAAATCTTGGTGGGACTGAATGCTGCTTTAAACATTTATCTCTTTTATTGATTGATTTTACATCATTGTGAGGCTTTTACTTGATTATAAAATGGGTGACCAGTGGATTTTTTGAATGCAGAAATTAGAGTTTTCTACCTGTTTTGTAACGTTTGGCTCGTATTGGGTGGCGGTAGCGGTTGCTCTTCAGGGAAAGGAAATACAGAAAAAAAGGCAAGAGAAGGATGTAATTAGCAAATGAGTTTGCCTGTTGTAGTATTAATACAGAGCTCCATTAGACCCGTTTCCTCCGCCTGCCGTCTGTTTGGGTCTCATTCCAGATTTATAACCCCGCTGCTTGTTTTATGTCTGCTGTCCTCCCCCTTTATCGTCTGCTACAGTCTTCTTCTGCTGCCAACATCACCATGGTGCACCATCATGCTTCTTCTACAGTTATTTCAGACGTTGCACGAGATGACATCATTTATCTGTCCTAATGGTTCCAATAAATCCTTAGAATTTCTCCACTGTAATGTTTTCCTTTAAACCTATTTTTGTTGGCCGTCTATGGAAGACTTTAATACTCGAGGTTCGTTCATTTGCGCCTCGTATGCCGACACCGTATGAATAGAAAATGTAAAAAATGTCTTCCTCTGAGATAAGACAAGGATTTGAATAGTATTTACAGATGTGACTTAATCTTTAGAAGAAGTCTTGTCCGTGTGCTAAAATTAACCTGTAATTATTAATTGTAACTGGATATTTAAGTTAATTAGGGAGGGTGAATAGCTCCTTACTATTGTTTTTATTATTACTATTATAGAACAGATTTTCGTCCAATAATTCGTCTCCCAAATTTAGTCCAATTTTACCGACCAAGGTACCCCAGCGTAGAGAATCCGAAGGACACTCCTGGTTGTAAGTTTAATGGTTTTTAATAAATGGCAAAATTAAATTGAAATTTTCCAATGCAAATCTAATGGAACAGTGACTATATCAACCCCACAGAGACCCCTGCTGTTGGTCATTATTAATACAGTTAAATATATTAATAATAGCGACTCATTATACTGTCTCTAAGGGTTAATTCTGACTCCCAGGGATTATACTGACTGATGGATTACACCAGATATTGCGGCCCTCGCTCTAATTTCAGTAAATGCACAGAATGAGTTAAAAACACATACAAAATTACATTAATACAAACTAGACAATGTAAATCTACAAAGACTCCAAAAACACAATGGCAAAACATAAAACCCAGCACCAGATGAGAGGAAAATGATAAAAATCCAATCGACAACTAAAACTCGGAAAACAGATACACATAAAATGTCTCTCAAAATCATAACAAAAAACTAACAAAATGAGAGGAAATTATGCTAAATTACTTCCAAAACACATAAAATGCATGAAATGACAACACAAACGTATTTCTTCTTCCATGCATTAATGCTCAGATTGGTCATTATTCTAAATTCTGACATAAATGTTAATAATGTGGCCCTCCAATCAGAGAATCACTTTTTTGTGGCCCTGCTGTGTGGAAAGTTGACTCCATGGGGCTCAGCTTATGCATCCTCACCTGCATTTTCTTCATGAAATGCAAATCATCTCGTGAATTCTAAATTCAAATATTTATTTTCTTACGCAGTTTTCTTAAGATTGGCTTTCACTGAGACCTTTTGTTTTGAAACTAGAAATAACTTCCTGCTGCATCGTTTAACTGCAAATATCAGATGCACGATTATGTTCCGAAAACAGTGGTTGTTATGGGGAAAGTGTGAAGAAATGTTCGGTTCCGGGCCAAAAATGCTTTTTGTCTTAGTGAGATGTTTTTTGGATGCTCTAGTCTAAGATATTATCTTACCAGTTGGAATCTATCTCTGACCTCTTGTTTACCCATTATGCATAATTCAGAGTATTAATAGACTGTTTTCCCCTCAAGCATTTTCTGTTCAAATCCACAGTTTGTTGTGGGTAGCAGGCTCAACAAGGACTCAAGTTTTTCACTTCAGTATCATAGACAAACTAATTTGTCAGCCACTAACATTTTATTAACAGTTGTTGGGATTACAACACCCTTGGTGCATCTCATCCTTTTGGAAGCACTTATTTCACCCACTAACCCCAAGTTGGATTCTGTTTTTTTTTTTTTTTGTTAATACTCGATCCAAAAATAATAGCTGTGATTTGAAACACATGCACACATTCATGGACAAAGACAACTGTGTTCTCCCACTAGTGCAACGACTACCAGTCACCAGTGATTAAAACTCCTTTTATTTCTTATTTCCCCCCTATTATTTATTGTGATAAAAGGCAGGAGTTGCTTCTCAGAGTGTGAGAGAAAATCTGCGGCGGTTTCCTTCTCTGCAATCGATACACACGCCTGGATTTAATCAAGCCTGGAATATTAGTGTGAACACTAATTGGCTTCCTGTAAGGGCGGGCACAGTTTGGGTCTTACTGGTAGTTTTTCCTGAGAGGAAATTATGATGTTTGCTGGTTTCTATTTTTGTGGAAAGCTACTACACTGTAAATATATATTTTATATTTTGATATTTGCTCTACAGTATGTGTGTGACCAACACGCTAGCAAATTCCCTGCAATTGCAAACATCCATGGCAATAAAAAAATCACTTTTCTTTTTTCTTTTTTGCCTTTATTAAGGACATAATCTAATGTATTTACAAAGTTCCTGGTCTTGCTTTTTAAATGTAACCATTGAAAGGAACTGAAGGCGCCATTAGACACTTTTTAACGTCGTTTTTTATTTGATTTTCCTTCAACGTTTGAACTTTTTACAGTGTTAACCCTTGTGCACTCCTTTTTAATTTACATACACTTGTACACTTTGTGTACACCGACGGTCCGTCTCATAAAAGTGCAATAAAAATCTACTCCATGATTATTTTTCTTTTTTACTTCCCTCGCATCAGATCATTTAAACTACTCCAGATCGATATAACATTTATTAGAACAAAACCCTTTAATGTTTGCATGGACTTTTTATCATGAGAACCTCAATTTTTTTTTTTCCAACAGGAATAACTGCATATGCAGTATTTCCAAAAATGAGGCAAGGCAAATTAATTTGTATAGCGCAATTCAGACACAAGGCAACTCGATGTGCTTTACAGGATCAAAAAGTGCGACAGAAAACATTCAACAGCTTAAAATCAGCAGCACAAAACATTTGAAATCATCAACAAACACTTCACATCAACAACATCATCAAAAATCTCCCTCTCAGTCATACACCATCTTTACTGTAAACTCTGGGCTCCACTATCTGACCTGTGTCCATAGATCTGAGAGACCTGCTGGGTTCAGACCTGACTAACATCTCACTGAGGGCCAAAGTGAAATATTTTTGGTGAAAATATTACAGCCTTGATTGTTCCAATTCAATAGTAGGGAAGGATTTAGAGAAATACAGTGCCTGGATGTTAGGGATGTAACGATTCACTCAACTCCCGATACGATTCGATTCACGATACTGGGTTCAAGATACGATTCTCTCACGAAAATACTGTATTATTTTCCTTTTATTTTTCATTGTCAAAAGAATCCCTTGATAAACTATTCAAAACAATGCAATTTAACTAAAAATAAATCTTGAATTAAATAAATAAAGGAATAATACAAATGAAAATGAAGCCTATTAATTTAAATTCTGGTTCTATAATAAACAATTCAAAACTGTATAATAGTTCTTTTTCTTTTAAAAGTGCAACTGAAAATGTATTTTGTGCCTTAACAATTGGACTTTAAAAAAAAAAAAGTCATTGCACTGATTTACGTCATATTTGTTTGGATTTGCTGGTTAAAAAAAGTACTGCGATTCAATTGTCAGAAAATCGATATCAATGAATACCTATGAATCGATTTTTAACTGCCTTACGATTAATCGTTACATCCCTACTGGATGTACATTATATTGGGACAATTTTGAAGTGTGCACGGTGGGCACACTAGTCTTAACCACTCCATGATGCATTGCGAGCAGAATGTAAAATTGTCCTGGTACTGGCTTCAAGCTGTAAGTCAAACAAGCCCTTTTCAAAATAAAAGCATCTCTTCTGGTCTTTCATTAGTTTTTAACACTTTTGTAAATAGAGCTCTTGTTTTGAAGTTCGCCGGAAGTTTAGTCAGTAGCACATCGTGGGAAATTTGGACGTATACATCAAGGCAAGGCAAATTTCTTTGTATAGCGCATTTCATACACAAGGCAACTCAATGTGCTTTACGTGATCAAAACGTGCAACAAAAAAAAATCAATAACGTCAAAATCAGCAGCAAAAAACATTTAAAATCAGGAACACGGAACACTCATCATCCTAATCATACTAATAGTACTTAGTAGACTGTATGTACTCAATGAGTATGTAGTGTGTATGCGATTTCGAACACAGCCTGTGTGTGTGCGTGTGTGCGTGTGTGCGTGCGTGCGTGTGTGAAGATAAACAATTATTTAATGAAGATGATAATGATAAAGCCAAGCAGTTGCACAAGCATACAAACATCAGATTTGTCCACACACACACACACATGCATAGGCTACAGTATATGTATGCAGGACAAGTCGCATGTGTTAAATATATGCAGTTACTGTATATATGTAAACTAGCTGCCAAAAAAGTAGCAAACCTGCCATTCCAAAGTAAAGCTTTTCTCATGTTGTACACAGCAGAATGGCGTTGCCTCCATGCTACTGTTAATGCTGTTTGGCTTTTAGAATTGCTTCCTTTTGTTGCTACTCTCTCTTTTTAATGGCTTTTCGCTGCATCCCCTCACTGTTCTCTTGATAAATCTCAGGCCTTCTTTTGTGCATTATTAACATGAATTTGTAAAATTGGATTTATTTTTACATCAGTCCTCGATGCATTTAAACACGTTGCAGCTGCTGTGTGTTTTGTATTTTGATAATACGATACCTTCATGTTGTATCTGCCAAAGGAAGGAGGAGAAAATGTCACTGGCGGTGTGTACTCGCAGCATGAATTTGTTTTGCATACTTTCCTATTGTGGCGAGATTGTTTGCTTTCAAAGAGTTTCTCTATTCTGAAGTCCGTTTTGATTGATCGCCGTGTTTACGGTAAGAGATAAAAATGCAACTGGTGTTGCCACTTTTGAGAACAATAACCAACTGTTATCCCGTATGAAAGCTGTGTGTGTTTTGACAACGTGACAGCTCATTTTACTGTCCTTCTGGACTCTATTTAAACTGCTGCGCCTCATTGGGTCTCCTTTTGTTTGTAGTTTTATATTCATTGTTGAGGGACCAAGCATTCAGACAGAGGCACAATGACTATAAACTGCACAGTGAGAAATCCCCAAAATGACTCTTATGAGCTGCAGATCTGTTTTATACGCACAGAGTCATTGTGAATCAGAGACAAAAGTGAGATTTGCATGTGCAGGAACAAAAAACTACACCTCCCATAATTCCTTGTTCATACCTTGTTACAAGGCTTCTAAACGCTCAGCAATGGCAAAACGATACATCATTTGGTAACTCTTTGTATTAAGGTTCTTATAAAAGTTAATAAGGTCTCTTAATAAGATATTCAATTATATGTATTTTATTATTATATTATACTAGGGATGTAACGATTCACTCAACTCCCGATACGATTCGATTCATGATACTGGGTTCACGATACGATTCTCTCACGATTTTTTCATTTACAAAATGGGACTGTAGACAAATTTTTTAGAATCACTGTATTATTTTCCTTTTATTTTTCATTGTCAAAAGAATTCCTTGATAAACTATTCAAAACAATGCAATTTATCTAAAAATAAATCTTGAATTAAATAAATAAAGGAATAATACCAATGAAAATGAAGCCTATTAATTTAAATTCTGGTTCTATAGTAAACAATGCAAAACTGCATAATAGTTCTTTTTCTTTTAAAAGTACAACTGAAAATGTATTTTGTGCCTTAACAATTGGACTTTAAAAAAAAAAAAAAAAACGTCATTGCACTGATTTACGTCATATTTGTTTGGACCAGCAGAGGGCGCTGATAACCCAGTGGTCGGTTGGCATGCAGATATTCTAGCAGTGAAGAAGAGATGCTATGCTAGCAGACAGAGCTAATAGAAAAACGTGACTTTTACAGATATTCAAGTAATATTACAGATATTCTTTCGGTGCTAAAGGGGTAAGGAATCATTTATTAACATATTTAAGAGTAGAAGGCGGCCAGAAAGAAAGTATTAGCAGACTCCGCCCGCCGCCAACACTTCCGGATACTGCGATTCAATTGTCAGAAAATCGATATCAACCGTGATACCTATGAATCGATTTTTAACTGCCTTACGATTAATCGTTACATCCCTAATTATGATCTATAGTTTTTTTTAATGTCAAACACCATTAATATTAAGTCATTAAATCCTTCAATAAGTCATTATTAAGAGGTAAATTTACTGCTTGAATAGCATTAATACATATATTTATGAAGTTTTTATTTTTTATTTTTAAATGAACACTTATAAGGCCTTATTAATGTAAATATGCAGTAAGGCTCACTACTGCTCAGTGTGTTTTTAACATTAATACATATATTAATGAAGCTTTTTTACACGTATATGCCTTACTAATGTTGATAAGAATTTAATAAAGTCCTAAGAGGATTATTAACTATTAACAACTGCTTAATAAGGCTTATTATAAGCACCTTAATATTAAGTTTTTATGCGAATGGTAGTATAAAACACACAAAGGAACATTACTACTACTAAAATTATAAGTAAACAATTGTTTTTTCTTTTAGTTTTTAACATTTGGTTCTTTTCATCAACTTCCCCCACCAATGCTGTATTTAAAGTAAAGCAGGTCCCATTGAAAATACACCAAACCAGACTCATTACTACTTTAGTTACAGCTCAACCATAAATAGTGTTTCTCAATTTATTACTCAAGTGGAAAAAAAATACATGTAATTTTCCTCCTCTATGATTTAAGGGCCAATGCTTGGCCACACAGCCCGACCGTGTTTATATCCCAAACAGTTATGATGAGGTTTTAATTGTCGTCATTTATCAACATCCAAACAATGAAGCTAAAACCAGTCCAGCAATATGTGTCCAGAACGCAGACAGATTTAAAAGGCATGGTAGATTTATTTGTACAACGCTCTCATTATCAACTGTGCAATATAAAAAAAAAAAAATAAATACACAAATTTCAAAATGACAGATTTTGAACAAGGGCTTAAAACTGTAAATCTGATAAGTAAAAGATTAAAAAGTGCTACTTTGAATCAAAGAAAAGCAAGTTTCGGACACGAGTGCTTAGTGAGCTGCCCTTTTTCATGTTGGAAAACACATGCTCCACTTCTGGAGACTGCTAAATATATTCAAATCTGCTTCGTCTTTGAATTCATTGCTGTTAAAGGTATAAAAGTACAGCATTCCTTTAACGCTGTCGTCATCTAAGGTTCAGTCCCTTTGGCTGCTCGGGAAAGGATGGATGATTTGGCGTGTTATTACCTTGGCCAGGAAGGATCATGCCTTATCTTGGCAAAGGCCTGAGACAAAATACAGCTATTACCCTGGAGAATTGAAATGTCAGGGTAGGTTTTGCATCTTCCACAAAAGAAATTGGATTTCAGACATACCGCCAAACTTCAAACAAAGTAAGGTTTGATGTCTCTATATTCTCCTGCAAAAGGTGCAGCTTTGGTTTGGACCAAACCATTAAACCATTACAGAGCTTTATTCAGCAAAGTTGAAAGAATTTGTAAAATCTCAGTTTGACTCAAATAACTGGCTTTGATTTTTCTACTGCGTCTTAATCACATTCCTCTGTAGCAATGGTTCTCAAACTGTTCTAGCTTTTGAATGCAAGTCCCCCCCCCTTTGTGCAACTACCACATTTTGCTCAGACTTCTATGAAAAAATAACTATAGAGCATAATGATGGAATGAATGAATGATAACACACATTTTAAAGAATCTCATCTTGTAAATAAGAGAAATGAAAAAGTATTTAGATTTATTTCTGTAGTTTCTATTATTTACAGTCATCTCACACCTGGTGTGGGACCAAGACCGACTCTTGTATTTTCAGTTCATGTTCTCATCATCATTTTGTGTGTTTTTTTTGTGTCATTCTGTGTGTTTTTGGTGTCATTATGTTGTTGTTTGTCTGTTTTTTTCATGTTCAGTATATTTATCTCTTATTTTGTGTGTTTTTGTTGTCATTTTTGTGTGTTATATCGTTTTGTATTTTTCTCTGTTATTTTTTCATGTTGTAGTGATCTTGTGTATTTTTCTCTCATTTAGTGTGTGGGTGTTTGTTGTCGTTTTGTGTGTTGCTGGTAATATTTAGTACGATTGTCATTTTTAACTAAAAATGAACATTATAAAAACCATTACAAAAGCGTTTTTCTCTCTGAGTGCGTGTGTGTGTTTTCTGTGTAATTTTGTGTATTTTGTTGTTGTTCGTCTGTTCTTTTTATTTTTCAGTCTAATTTTTGTTTTGTGTGTTTTTGTTGTTGTTTTGTGAGTTGCTGGTAATATTTAGTATGATTATAATTTTAAACTAAAAATAAACGTAAGGCTAACCCATTTGTTTTATGCTTTTATCTGTTATTGTTCCTCTTTCTCTGTACCCCCTGTAGTGCCATCGCGTACCCGTAGGGGTACATGCACCCCCATTTAAGAAACACTGCTCTATAGGTCAGAGATGATTACCCATCCAAAAATGAAAATCAGAACTGTCCATGTTTAACAATTACAGTTTTTAAGATTCAGATAAGAATTCGGTAACATGGACGTTCAGGGGGAAACCTCAAGCTATTTAACACTGCAGATACACGGAAAGATATGAGTATAATTAGCATGTTTTAGTAGAGCAACAAACACAAACAAGAGCAAAGATTCCCATCACATGTGAAACCAGTCTGTGTTACACGTATAGTTTGTTTAGAATCCATCCTTTTGCCTCAGGGAGCCTTAAACCCCAAGTAGAAATCGCTCTTTGCTTACATGCAGCTGTCACCACCTGCCAAAGAATTCAGAAAAGCAGAGTGGTGAAGTCAAAACAGCTCGTGACCTCGTCTGAGGCATCTGACCTCTCGCAGGTCTCTGGTGCTCTGCCTCCTGCGCCATGGGAAGCACCTGTCTCTGTGGCTTCCTCAAAATACACTCAGGCTGTTCAATTACTTTTTAAGGAGTGGAAGAACAAAGCATGGAGAGCGGTCTGTCCATTTGCCAGATGGTGAACCATTGGCGGACAAGGATGGGAAATTTAGTGCGGAAGAGGAAATGCTTCTGGTATGGGAAATATCAGCTGTTTGACAACTGTTCTGATGGAAGCCCCATGTCTGCAAAGACAGTCTTCATAAATAAGAAAGGAATAGGAGATTTCCATTGAGAAGGTCTTGCTTAGAAGTCAACACCATGTCTGTGAAGTCATTCTGTTCATTTGGCGTGGTGGTAGAAAGTTAGGATTCAAAATGCATCTGATAAAGTACCCTACAGAGACAAAAAAAAAAAGAGAGCATCCCCAAGTGTTTGCCACTCTGCAGTGATAAAAGGCAGATCCACTTACATCCCCTTCCGTCCCTCCACACCATCTCCAGACCCCTCTGTCTGTGTCGCTGGGGTGAACCTTGAGTTAAGACAGGTTCCTACGACTGGAGATTCATGTGGAGCTTAAAATTCCCACACCCTTTTTTTTTTCCCCTACACTCCTTTTTCCTTTACATCATGCCTGGCAGCGGCACAACCCTAAGCAGGACCCCATGATGCAAGTCCAGTTACCCACTCTACAAATCACAAACAACGGGTGAAGGGGCTTTTCTTTGCCGCGGGTGTACTTTTACTCTCTGTGGTAAAACTTCCACATGCGTAATGTCTTTTGGCAAACGCCGCACTCATGTCCTACATCTTGTAATGTGACAGGATAACAACTTAGCTTTCTACCGATTGTAGAAAAGCTGAACAATTGCACTATTGTGTGTGCTTTGACGCAGCTTTTTGCAGCAGGGGAGAAACAAACACTGCAGAGTTTTGGGGGTTTGTTCATTCCTAAGTAGGGGAGAGCCTGGAGCTTGCGTTGCCTGGATTATCCATCAGATTCTTTGGAAAAGAGCCAGCAACTTAAAAAAAAAAGAGGTTGTTCAACTTTTGCTGAAACTTGAACGAGGATATCAAAATCACTCTATTATGTGTCCACAAACGCACAGCCACAGCCACCAGCAGTCATTCAAGCCTGAAAAGAGCAGAAAACAGATATCTTAGCACTGCCTATGAAGGCTGAACTGATAAACTGACAAAATATGGATATTAGCTTATCTATTTAAAAATGCCTATACACAGAACGACGGGGTAGATCTTGGCAAAAGTCATTTACTAGCCTGGTCCAAAGACTTGTCACACGCACAAGAGTCAGAATATCATAATCACTCTATTATGTGTCCACAAATGTAGTGGCACAGTCTTAATACTAAAAAACAGAGGAAAGGGAATTTCTTACCAAGAACTAGTGAAAGTTGGATGTCAGCCTATCATTTCTAACATGTTGCATGTATTGTCACGTGTATCCAAGTACACATATGCCCAGAAAAACAAGGTAAATCGTGGCCAATGCCACCAAGAATCATTTACGAGCCATTCTCCCTAGACATATCTCGCCTATAAGTCCCATTGAATCAAAGGATAAGTGGAATCCATTCCTGCAGGATTATTGTAGTGGGGGCTGTAAATAGTGTCTGAGGCTCATTATCAAAGGGGCCTCCCTGGCAGTAGTTTGGCACAGGACAGTCTGACGAGTTGGGTCTCAACATCTGTAAAAGGGGTAATAAGGGTAGGTTTTCTGTGGGAAACTATCCAAAGCATAGGAAAGTTTACAGACATTGTGCAGGGCAAGATTTGAACTAGGTTCCACTTGATGAAGGAAGGTAGTAGCAGGCTCTGATCACACTGAGCTAAAACAAAGTAACAAGTAACAAAGAACATTATAGCAACATTTGAAGATATAAATTGTGGTTGTAGTTTTAACAGCAGTTTTTCTTAAAGTTCATAAGTAGCAGTTGTCGCACTTTAGCAGACCTAATCAAGCACTCTAATGCTGCGTTCACACCGGATGCGTCACGAAATGTTCGTGTGACCAGATTACAAAGGCAATGGATAGATGCGTTCCAGATGGGAAATCTTCTCTGTGGGGCACGCTCCTGATTTTTTGTCATTTTCGCACATTCGCAAGAGTTGAAAACATTGAACTCCTGTGACTATTTCAAATGACGAAAGCCAATCAGAGTCTTTGTCGACAATGACTTCAGGCCGTCAACACGAACACTGCTCTGTTCACCCATTAAACCATGGAGTAGAAGCTGTGTGTGACCACCTGGAGCTGTATGACACGACCTTTATAACCGTGACCGTACTCGGAAGGATTTGGCGTGGAGGAGATTCAGCGAGGAGGTGGTAGCAGCAGGTGAATGTTCTCTCTGGAGCACTGAGCTAGGATAGCATTAGCTGCTAATCACACCGGCTATTTTCACAAAAAAATGTATATAAAATGTATTTTGTGACAGTGCAACCTCTACGCACGTAGATAGATTTGTAGATTACAAAGTGGACAATATTTTGGTGCTAAAATTATGTCTCCGAGTTAAACATTGAACGAGATGTAGTAGTTTAAAAGGAAAAGTGTTAACATTATACAAATTACATCGCAGCATTACCACTATGCATTGGAACATTTTGATGTTTGAATGGCGTAGACTGGTTAAGAATTGGCAGCGTAGTAGTAGCAGGTCAAAATACGGTCAGAAGAATAAGAACAAATTTGGATCTTCAAAGTGGTAATGTGAAGCTTTGATGAATTAAAGAAATTACTTTCTTCATTGTCGCCAGGGCCACAAATGTTTTGTTTTTTAAAAAAACTAAATTATGTTTTACATAAACCTGAGAAGATGAGAGAATCTCAAACAACAACTGAATGCATAAAAACTCACTTTATAAACTAACTTACTTTTCAAACTTTTCTACCTGTCTTGGGTGTTAATTAGCTGATCCAAGCATTAGGTTTACTTGACAGTTTGAAAGGAGTATGTATTTGTTTAGTCAAGCCTGGAATCCGATGGGAATCCTCCACAGGTCTGACATCAAAAGGCATTCGCAGGTAGACGCACATCACTGACGGAAGCAAGTTTATCAGCTTGAAAGGAGTCTGTTGACAACCTGCAGCAAATGACTTGATCAGAGCCCAGAGGAGATGCCGCTGTTGTGAGGAGTTTCTCTATCATTGGCATCCACACTTCTGGGGTTTTTTCTACCAATTCAAATGGAATGATTGTAGCTACAGTTTAGGCTTCAAACCAGTCAGCTTGATTTGGTGAGTTCCTACAAGACATGAAGTTTTGTGTTTCTGTCTCCAACATTAGCAATCATCAAGGATACAGCTCAGAATGTGGTGATCTGTCTGAACATGTCATAAGAGATATCATGTTTAAGTGTAAACGGTAGTCAAATACATTGTAATTTTTTGATCTCCGAAAATTATAATCATCGAAAAGAAATCCCCAAATAAGACCTGGCTTAGGTTTTTCTACACAGGCCAACTTAAACATCTTAATTCTCCATCACCTGTTTTTCATATTGCACATCTGTAAATGTTCGATGTTTACGTGCATCGCGACCGTCTCCGCATGCTCAAAGCAATCCACCAAAAATCCTTCCTGAACGCCTCTGTTCAGCTTTTGTTCTTCTCGTAATGATTGATAAAGCGGAGCTTGTGGAAAAACGCGTGATGCCAGAGAAGGTGTTGGATGAACAACATCACAGACGTTTAACAGCAGCACTTGCATATGGCAGCCGAGTGATGGGAACATCCGATGGTTTCAGAGGTTGATCCATTTCAGAGAGAATCGTCAAGGATGACTTGGTGCTGTATTTAGAGCGGAGTGTCTTCACACGCAGGCTTCAGATAATTGACCTTCTCTTTAAAGGCTACAGTAATGCACTGGCTTCCCTTTCATCTGCTTCCCAAAAGTTGCAAGTTCCCATGGAACCATATGGGGCAATAAACAGCGTAACATACAATTGTAATGTGAACAGCATGCTGCCACTTGGACGAGTAATTGACTTCAGCAGACCCCCAATCAGTGCCCAGTTTGCTATGGGAAAGGAGTGTGCTTCATTTCTGCAGTGTCCAACATGAGGATGAATCTTGGCTTTTCATTCTTCATAAAACCTTCTCAAAGGTTGTGTAACATGATCTCCATCAAGTAATCCAAACTGGGTCCGTTCTCCCCTAATAGTGGGCATAGATTTAGATGGAACATAATGAGTCAACTCTATCTTTCCTCACTTTCAAAGGGAATCTGTTATCACATCATCTCTTACAGTGTGCCTCTCTACCAAAACACTCACAGCAAGGGACTCTTAGCTTTCTGCCAATGGAAAGTATGTGTCTTGCTGGTGTGCCGAATGTAAAAACTCCTTATATTTTCAACATTTAACTCACTTTCCTCACATTCAGCTAATTTTTCTTTCATTTGAGACTCATTCATTTAAAACAGCATGCTCTATATCATTGTTAAAAATGTGTAAACATGAAACAAAAATTCAATCTAAATGTTAAATGTAAATATTAAATGTGAATGTAAATTTAAATGTAAATATTACTTTTAAATGTTAAATGTAAATATTAAATGTGAATGTAAATTTAAATGTAAATATTACTTTTAAATGTAAATGTTAAATGTAAATCTAAATGTGTAAAGCTAAATGTTATGAAATTATACAAAGTCGGCTTTTTAAATTTAAGAAAAAATAGCTAAATGTGAGGAAAGTGTGCTAAATGTTCAAAATATGTCGGTGATGAAAAAGTGACCGAGTTTTTACATCCTACACTCCATATATTGCAGTGTTAATTTTGTCATAGTTCCGTCATAGTTTTTGTTGGCGACATTTTTTCAGTGACAATAATGAGACTGAGCGAAACTATATCAAGACATCTTGATGTTTTCGGTAACTAATGGAAACAAAACTATGATGTTCAAATGGGACAAAATCCAATCAGAACTGCTTCTGTTGCGTGGAAGGCGGGACAAGCCGCTAAGTGATCCAATAGGAAGTAAGCTGATTGTATTTGCAGAACGCAAGATACGTCGTGTGGTCTTCGAGATTGATCACATCAAACCACCTGTGTATTTACAAACGTTATTACCATCTTATATCAGGTTGATAAATGTCAGTAGAATCTTGAAAAAAAAAATGTGTTCAATTTAATCCAACTTTATTTATATAGTGCTAATAACAACAATAAGTAATCACTTATGCTTTATATTCTAGTCGACTGCATATATCTTGTCTATATCCACTGAGTCCAATTCCTTGTGTTTTACAAATCTACTTAATAATACAACTTTTCTGATTCTGCAACAGATTTAGTCGACTAAAATTGCAATGTCATGTCATTGACTAAAACTAGACTAAGTTTGGACTAAAACTGAGTTGCATTTTAGTCAAAAAACCGACTAAAACTAAATCTAAAACTACATTTTCTGTCCAACACTGGTGTCTCGCTTGTGGCCGCATCGATGTTCCTTCCACTTGTCGCTTACTGTAAATATAATAATACATATACATACTGCTAACTGTCCAATGTACCATTGAACTTATCATCCTGAAAATGGAACAAAAATAAGGCGTCTGAGAGAAATCCCAGTTACAGAAATCTCAAATTTATGTGGTCTGAGGGCAAAATTTGATCTTCACCCAAAAATCTTTCTAAACGTCATTATCTGTGGCCTAGTTCTGCGTTTTTTAATGAAGCGACCAAAAGCTTTGTAGTTTGATTAAACAGAGTCGTTGTGGAAGGTGACAGTGATGTATGCGCATTGAATGCTTGGTGGAGATAAAAGACAAAAATAAAAAATAATGAACCAGAGCATGAAAAATACGGTCACGGCTGCAAAAAAAAAAAAAAAAAAAAAAAAAAAACCCAGCTGGCTTTGGTGTTTCTTCATATTCTTTTTGGTGGCTCGTTTATGCCATTAAGGTAATTCAGAACAGCATTTTGAGTCGGCTGCTGAAGAAAGAAGCTCTGAATGGAAATAGATGTTATCAGTGAAACCCAATGGTTGTTTTGTGTTCTTTGGCCAAAGATGAGAGGAAAGTATGGCCTGAGAATAGCATCCAGGTTCCAACCATTAGTAATTTGACCTAAAGGTCTTCTTCAGTGCTGTAGGCTGTTGTTTATTGTTTATCGAATGCCAATCTCTATAGTATGGTTGTAATAGCGTTTACCATTACGTGCGACAGTGTAATCTGTTTTATAGATACCCCTCAATGAATACTCATGGATTTGTTCTGCAATTTCCATGCTACCAAGGTCAAGCAAGCCAAACTGAACAAACACTGTCCTAGCATAATTCATTAAAGAAAAGAAAATATATCAGTGCTTGATGTGCTTTAATCTCGTTTATCAGAGATGTAATTGCTGATGAGTGTCCAGTTTAATTTAAGACGTCGGGCAAAGTTTCTAATATCCTCTTTGATTGATGACTCGCTCATGAATAACCCAGTGTTCTGTCTTTTTCTGATGAACAGTTCAGGCTTTACTTTAAAGCATAAATTGTGTTTAATTCATTTTGTTGGTAAAATGACAGTTGATCAAAGATATTAAGGATAATCAGTCCTCTTGTGTATAATTATTAATCAAAAGCAGGGATGGGCAATGTTTATCTCAGTGGGGGCCTCAAAAATGTGATCGTCTCATCCAAAACAAGAACAATATCTAAATTCATGCTGGTGTTTGTGTGTTTTCTCTGTTTGAGTGTTTTTGTGTTTCTTTGTTGTGCTATATGAGCTAGTGTGTTTCTGTTGTAATTTTTCTGTTTTTGGAGTCATTTTTCTTATCCTTTTATCTATTTTTCTGTTACATTGTTGTCCAATGTGTTTTTGGAGTAAATTTCTCTGTTTTTCTTTCACTTAAGTGCAATTTTTCATAATTTTCTTTTCTTTTTTTTTTTTTTAATAAATTTTGTCCATTTTTGCTGTTGTGTGTATTTCTGTCATTTTGACCATAGGGGCTGCAAGTAATTAGACTGACTGACTCATGTGTGGCTCCCGTGTCTTTTTTGTGTGTTTTTGTTGTCTTTCTGTCTATTTTTCAGTTATATTGATGTCTAATGTGTTTTTGGAGTACATTTCTCTTTCTGCTTTCCTTATGTGTAATTATTTTGGAATTTCAGATTATTTTTTTATTTTTATTAATTTTGTCTATTTTTTTTTGTGTGTATTCCTGTCATTTTGACTTTAGGGGTCGCAAAAACAATTATACTGACTGCCTCATGTGTGGCTTCTGCACCATTATTTTGTGTGTTTTTGTTGTCATTTTTGTGTTTTTGGAGTCTTTTTTTTATCGTTTTGTCTATTTTTCCGTTATATTGTTGTCTGTGTTTTTTGAGTAAATATTTTTTTTTTTTTTTTTTTTTTTACTTTAGTGTAATTTTAGATGTTTTTTAAAATCAATTCTGTCTTTTTGCTGTTGTGTGTATTCCTCCGTCATTTTGACTTTAGGGGCCGCAAGAAATTACACTGACTGGCTCATGTGTGGCTCCCGTGTCATTATTTTGTGTGTTTTTGGAGCTTTTTTTGTTGTTGTTTTGTCTATTTTTCTGTCATATTGATGTCTAATATGTTTTTGCAATGTGAGTACATTTCTCTATATTTGCTTTCCTTTTGTGCAATTTTTTTTTGTAATTTTTGATGTTTTTTTTAATCAGTTTTGTCTATTTTGGCTTTTTTGCGTATTCCTTCATCATGTTGACTTTGGGGGCAGCAAAAGAATTAGACTGACTGGCCTCATGTGTGGCTCCCGCGTCACTGGTTGCCCATGTCTGATTCAAAGCTACCTATTTGTGTATCTCACTGTAGTTCAGGAGGCGTTGAAGGATGTAAGTCGACCGCATTTCCACAAATTAGTTCATTTCCATATTTACCTGAATTCACCTTGCCCTTGCAAGTACACTGGCTTCTTTCAATATCTCGTGTGTTGCCGTCGGTAACGGTCAAACATTTGAAAACACAGTTTTGCAATACAAACTACTGGTATATTCAGATTAACAAAAGCAACATTTTTAGGAAAGTCAATTATTGATATGTTATATAAAGTCAAGTATTAAATTAATCTAGCAAAATGTATGAATTAAAACATTGTACACACTATTTATGTACTATGTACACAATTTTGACAAATGATAACTCAAAGCACGAGCAGTAAATTGCGTGTTTGATCAGTTCAGTTTATTTCAATAGGGACCAGTGCAATTTAATAAAACACATGATTAAACATGAGTAAAAAAGCCAGAATTAGCTGAGAATCTTTTCATGCATGAGCTGCATCTCTGTTTGTGATCATTAGCTGTGTGAAAATGAGGAATGGAGGGAAGTTTATTGGCAAAAAATACAGAAAGATGACCACCTGAAATGATCAAATTTGCGTCATAACATAAAAGAAGAGCGTACTCTGGTTTTTGAAACACAAGGACGCAATTATGAAGTATTGCATTGTATTTACTGGCCGGGAAATCTTTGCTGTTTGACTGCCAATGCACCGAAAAGTAGTTTTAACTGCAAGCTATTCGTTTAGAGAAATTATTTTCTGTTTCTTCTGGTGTTGAGGAAGTTCATTGAAAGACTTTGTGCAGAGTTTGGAGAAAACACAACATTTGGAAATTAATTGGAAGGGAGTAGAGAGCTACACATTTGCTCTGTTTCCAGAACGCAGATTACTACTGATCTACAACTAATCTCATCCACCGTTGGGATTTTCCAAACATAAAACAGCATTTAGAGCGTGTGTCAAACTCAAGGTGTGGGTGCCAAATCCGGCCCTTTAGAGCATCCTATTTGGCCCGCAGAAGAAAGTAAAAATGACAGAGAAAACATGAATCATTGTGTAAATTACCAAATAATCTCAGTCCCTCCAAATACATAAATTCAATGTAACGCCACAACATTTGCAGGTATCACAGTTTTCCCATGCTTTTATCACATGATTGCGGTCGTTTTTAAACAGAAATCAAAGAAGATTTAAGTAAAGATCACTTATTGCTAGGATAATGTGGGTGCCTTCCATAACTTATATATATATAATTTTTATTAAAAATATCTATATGTGGAGGTGCAAACTAGAGCACAATAATGTTGAAATGACTTGTTTTCTCCGCCTATAGTCTATGGCCCGCTTAAAGATCAAAACTGCTCCATATTTGGCCCCTGAACTAAAATATTTAGAGATAAGATAAGAACATTTGATACTTTATCACTGTGGCGATTTGTGCTACTTTTGGATTTTTTGTAAAAGCTCTTCATGATTCAACTCATAATTACAACAATGTGCTGAAATGATCAAAACAAGCTTTTCTGCCGTTCTCCAACAACCTGAAACCACGGGTCAGGGTTACAGATATTCCCCAGAGGATGTTGCTTCTCACCATCACCTTCTGTAACCTTTGACTTGGTCAGTTTAACTGACACTTTAAAAGGAAACGTGATGCAAGAAGACTTAACTTTCACACTTTCAAAACACTTTTTGTTGTCTTTTCTGTGCACTTTGAAGATAAAAGTGAATATCTGTAGATCTCCTTCTCACGGCTTTGTTCTTCAGTCCCCAGTGACATGACGGTCCTCTTATCTGACTACATTCCAGAGCATTTTTGGAAAAGTCGTTACCATTGTTGCCAGTGTTTGTTCCATGTGTTTCTCAGACCATGAAACCCGTAAATCAATTCTTTATGGTGTTTCCAGCAACCTACAGCAGGATGGAGCTTCATGTTTTTAGAAAAAGTCTCTCCGACAAATCAAAACATTTAAAAAATAATCGTCTAACCATCCAGAAATGCAATAAACCAGTTTTTATATTGATACGCACAGAATTTGAGAAGATAAACACATACTTTCAGTAGCATTTTGGATGAGTTTGTTGGACTGTGGTGTGAAGTAAAACGCAAGTTATGACTTTGAAATAATAGATACCATTAAACTAGGTAATTTTATTTCACATGTGTATAACATTTTTTAAGACCTGTTTGCGTCAAGGCATATTAAAAACAAGCAGTAAAAACAGACCAATGGGAAGAAGAGTTATGTTGTACTTTAAATGAACGTCATATGGTTATTCAACATTTAATTCTGCTGTAGTCTTTATTTTTTCTATCTGAACTCTACATGTATACACAAAGCTTTACAAGTAGTGTGGCATCCTTTGCTAATTCACACTTTTTCTTTTAGTTTTAAGACGAATCAGTAATTTATTTTGCACTTCAAACATCAACATATGTTTTTTTAATCTAAACTTTAACACTTGATATGTTAATTACGTCAAACTCCGAATGCCTCATAGTTGTATCAGTTGTAAAAACAAATTTGCATGTGAATTGACTGAATGAATGAGTCGATTTTTTTAAATAATGGTTATATTACGTGAACATCGCCACCACCTAGTGGATGCGTAGCCTTATGCATCTCCACGTATAGCAAGAAACGGAAAGCAAAATTATTTTCTCACTCCGGATTTCTTTCTGATAAAGTTCTAATACAGTAGTTTTAATACTTGTAGGAACTGGAATTTGACATGAATCCAAATGTGATAAATGCCATTGTATAAACTCTTTCTTTCGTCACATGCCAATTCGAAATTTTAGTCACAAAATCCATAAAGAGTAACTAAACCCCAAAACAAATGTATTTGGGAATTACTGTAAGTAGTGCTGTTGATTGACCCTGGTCCAACTCTCAATATTTAGCCAAAGTATTTGAATGTGGCGTATTGTGTTGTACAAATGTCAGTGACTGCCCTCTATTGGTTGAAACAGCTATTACAATTGAATTTTGCTATTGGCTGAGAACAAGATTCTGTGACGTCATTGGACCATCGTGAGTCACAAACCAGCACTGTTAGCCCCGCCCTTCCCACAAGAACTATCACCTGTGGACTTTGCAGTCTGTAGTGAGTTGGTTAGATTGAGAGAACTGTGAATAAAGGGGTAGAGTATATTGAGTGGAGCTAGTTAGCATAGCATTGATGAATTTCCCCTGAGTGGCAGCCAAAACCTGGGGCTTCAGTGTATTAATTTGAGCTTTCTTTATGGCTATGAAAGCTTAATACCAGTCTTTAAGAAACAGAATGCAGGTGAAACCTGTTTTCTTTGTGATTTCATGGTTTTCTGATCTTGTTACAAAAAAAAAAAAAAAAAAAAACATTTTATTTTAATTACGGTCGATTTAAGAATTTTGGTTAGAACAGAGAAAAGTTCAGCAATTTTTTTTCCCCGAACACACTAACAGCCTTATAAATGATATGTTGGATCAAGTATTTTCACTTACATAGTCGTTGGCATTTTTATTTTGCCGACAACCCACAGAGATTTTAAGGTTTAATGATGCCTGGCAAGCAACAAATCTTTATGAGTGGAATAAAAAACAAACATAATTTCAACATTTGTCAAGCAGTTAAAAAACAAGACCTTTGTATGAGGCACAAAAACATTATGTAAACTTGGCATAATTGTTTGGAACAAAGTCAGGAAGGACTGTCTAAAAGCAGCAGAGTTACAGGTCTTTTCTGCATAGATCTATATTTACGGTAATATATGGGTAAATAACTGAAGGGTCTGTGGTCTGTGATGAACTGATGAATCTGTCTTTGCAAACATAACTTCTCCTGAAGTCCATAGTGGAATGATTTGCCTGATTTGCGGTTTGAAATGATCCTTAATAAGAATGTTCACTTTGATTTTTAGTCATAATTTAGCATGAATGTTGCTCATCCCTGAATGTTCTCAAAGGATCTCTGGTTTGGGAAAATAAACAGTCGGCTGGCTGACTCTCAGAAAGTCTCCAGTTGATAGCTCGATGATGACTCTTCATTTTTGTTTCCACTTGGAATCCATTGAGACGTTCATAAAGTAGAATAAAGCATCCTGTCGGAGGTTGTCTGTCTTACTCGGAGTTCATTTCAGGTGGTGAAAGAACTGTGAAATTCTTCAGTTTTGTAATTTTAAGGTGTGTAGTTTTTGTAATATGCTCAGGTCATGTGCATCCATACAGAAGAGCTTGATGTTGTTGTTGTTTGGGGCAAAAAAACCCATTTGTCCCCGCTCAGTCTGTCCTCACTGATGGTACGACACAGGCTTATTTTATGATTCAGTGAAGTGATGAATGAAGAAACTTGATTGTTTTTCTTGCCAGCTTGGCTCCCACCGTGAGGCAAATTGGTACTTAGTAATTAGTGAGGGCAATCTGAACGCTCACTGAAGCAATTTGACATTGGATGATGTATTAATTTTACTGTTCATTAAAGATTATTCTCTCTTAAACAATTTAGAAAAAAATGCCAAGTCTTACCATTTACTGTGCTGTCAAGTTAGCCCTAAAAGTTCCAACTTTACTGTGTTAAGACTTTAAAGCACACAATGCAGGTGGAAGTCTCCTTTTTGCCTGTGAATCTATAATCCCTCTGTTTCCGTGAGGCGCTCTATTTCCCTGGCCACCCTCAGCCTTGCAGCCTGTCTGTCTTACATGGTCCTTTGCTGTTGATAAGATGGGCTATCTCTGACATTAATGCCTATTACCTGTCATACGTGCGCACCCTAAATGTTTGCAGGAGAGCCTTAGCAAGAGTTAGTCGAGGCTCAATCAAACATGAGCTTCAGACCACCAAGGCAGGCTGATAAAGTGGAGCTCTGTCATTTTTAAAAATGGAAACCAGAAGATTAAAATGCAGAAGAGGGTAAAGAAATAAGACACAAAAGAGAACAGTGATGGGAATGTATTTTACAAACTACAATATTTCCTGAGGATGCAGGTGCTGGCCCACATCGCACCGCATTAACTTAGCTTTGGCATTAGTTAGCACTAGCATTAACATAGCATTAGCATTAGTTAGCACTAACATTAACATAGCAATTAGCATTAGTTAGCACTAGCATAGCATTAGTTAGTACTAGCATTAACATAAACTTAGCAATAGCATTAACACTAACCTGGTATTATAAATAGCATTAGCCAAATATTAGCATTAACCTAGCATTCGCTTAGTATTTGCAGTAACCTAGCAATAGCATTAACCTAGCAATAGCATTAACCTAGCAATAACATTAACTTAGAATTAGCATTAACATAGTTTTCGCGATAACCTAGAATTAGCCTAACAATAGCATTGTATTAGTACTAGCCTAACATTAACAATAGCCTAGCATTAACACTAACCTAGCGTTAGAAATAGCATTAGCCTAATATTAGCATTAACCTAGCATTCACTTAGCATTTGCAGTAACCTAGCAATAGCATTAACCTCGAAATAACATTAGCTTAGAATTAGCATTAACCTAGCCTAGCTATAGCATTACCCCAGCATTAGCCTAGCATTAACATTATGATGCCTCCTGCATCCTCACTAAATAGCAAGTTTTCAGAAAAAAGTCAGACAAGGATATTGTGTCTTGGCTCATTTTACAATGAATACAATAAACATTATAAAGAGAACAAAATTCAGAAGACTGTAAATACATTCAAAAAGTAAAAAAATAACAATCTTAACAAGTCGCAAATTAGCTGTAGCGAATCTAGTGGCGTCTTATTGTGCTCTCAAAACATTAAAAAATGTATTATTTCTTACCAAAGTTTTACTTTTACTCAACAGATTTAATTATGCTTTACGAGCAGTGTTTTTGTTGTGTTGTTGTAGCAATAACTCTCATTACAGGGTTTTTTGGGGAAACATTTTCACTGCGGACAACACAGAGATTTACTTATTTGGTTCATAAAGATCACATTCCCATATAAAAACCAGTTTTATCCTCTATGGCCCAAGTACAAAATTAAAAAGCCAACAAGCTAACGCTAGGCTGACAACAAACTACCTCACATTTACATGTCTTTAGCGTCACCACCCTGCTTATTTCCTTACTTGTCACATGATTTACCATGCTAACCTTAACGTTAATGTTCTTTATACAGGCCGATTAACTCTTTTTTTCAGAGTAAGATGATCTTGCATTCATTCAGGCTTCTTAAGGCTCTTTGAAGCTACATTTCAGTCTGCTAGCATTGTGACATATTTATTAGCCCGACAAGCAATAAAAGTAGGTTTAGTCTGTCACTGATTTAAATGCTACTAATGTGGACTATAATTTTGGTTTCCATGGTGTGACCAAGCAACGGATAGAAAATACTAGAAACCAATAAAGTCTTACAAGTTGAAAAGCTTGAGGTTGAATAGTTTTCTAAGGAATAAGGCAAACAATTATATAAGAACGAGCTTCTCGCGACCACGCTGCTTTACCTTTTGGGTCACTACTAGGCTTTTGAGAATACAGATTCCAAAATGGAAAAAAACACATACTTACATAAGCTGACAATAAATCTTCCTTAAGGAATTCAAAAAGTAACTCCTGCCCTGGCTCAGATGGTTTGACACACTTATTCTCGACAAAATCTTTTGATGAAGTTATGCCACTTTTAGAAAAAGTGTTTAGAAATGTCCCGAAAACTGGTGTATTGCTATATTCTTGGATGTAGTCTCTAATCAGTGTTTTATATAACGAAGAAAATGATCCTGCAGGATGTGATTTCTACAGGCCAATAGTGGTGCTCCAAGAAGATAACAAATCATTAACATTTATATTAGCAAAACTTTGGAAAAATTGTCAATTATCAGACTATACACAAAGAGCCTTTAATGTTTTTTCATACGCTCATAACCAGGAAGAAGAAACAATGGCACTATCATCAGATGCAGAAAAGGCTTTTGCCTTGGTGTCTTGGCTTTTTAAAATTCTAGATGCATTCTGGATCAGAATGTTCTATTCAAATCCAAATGCCAAGGTTTGAGTAAAAGCTTTAAACATCGAAACTTTTGCACAGCTGCTCAAATCTGTGCAGCGCATTAAAATGTTTAAATTTGGAGAAAAAAAACTTAAGATTGCATGATATGCAGATGATGTAGTGTTATACATCTCTAAGAGGCATACCTCAGTACGATCACTGAAAAACATGGAAAATGCTTAATATATAAATTGAATGCAAGTAGGACAAGTGGCCTATGCAATCAATAATGTGGATGTCCTCCAAATGCTATGTATGTCACACTTTAAATGGCCAAATAAAGGGGTAAAAATAGATCTTAGACAATGGGCTTTTTTGCCCTTCACTTTACATGGAAGATAATTAACTGTTTGACCACTTTACCCACCCCAGTCTCAGACACAGATTTTTAACAATTGGACCTAAATATATTTACATTTGGCCAGGGAAAACCAAGAGTATGATATGTAATGTATACACTCCAACTATCTAGACAATTATGTGGCCTTGCACAAATTCAAAACATTATTATTGGGCTTCACATATAGTCAGTGATCACATGGGTACAAGACCACTCAGCCTCTAGATGGTTAGAAATGGAAACGATATCTATATGGGCCTTTTGTAAGCAAGCAAGGAGATATTGACGTTGAAAACCCTTGGTCTAATCATACACTCCACATCTGGAGAAAAATGCAATATTGTCTGGGTTTACCCACAGGGTTATTAGTATTGGCTCCTATTGCAAACCTACTAGATTTTACTCCATTTCTCCATGATTTTACTTTTTGAAACACATATAACATGTTTAATTACCATAATTTACTGAGATCAGATTCTTTTAAAAGTGAAGTTACGAATAAGAGACTTTCTTTAAATTAGCATATAGACAAGACCGTTCACCAAAAGAGAAACTGATAACATCCAGAAAGGTGAAACACGTGACAAGAACCAAAAAAACATATCAATCTATAATAATTAACACTGTCTAACACTCACCAAACTAAAAACAAGTGAGAGTCAGAACTTGGAGAGACTATATTGGAGATGAATATACACATACTATTGCCCACTCAACTATTTGGAAATAATGTAATTAGAAAACCACCAAAAGACACTTTTTAAAACCAAAGATAGCTAAGAAAAATAAATAAATCAGATGCATCTAGTGTGATGATTATTTTAATCCTTTCCTAAAGTATGAATATTTTGACTATTTTTGAAAATGTGAATGACATTTGAAAAAAAAAAGGAAGATAACTCTCTAAACTGCTATATTGCTGAAAATGGCACAAATCTTAATTTGATCATCCTTATGTCAACACAATGTATAATGGCTTAATAGAGTATTGAAAAATTATCTATTGGAAAGAATGACAAATTAAGACTGCAGACATGTGGCCAAAAGTTGAAATCATTCTTATGTAATTATCTGAGGTAATTTTACAATGGTCATCACTGTTGTTATTATTATTAATAATAAATTATAATTATGATACTCATATTTATTGGCTGATATTATTGATTCTATCACTACTGTTCTGATTATTATTATTATTTAGTGTGTTTTTTCTTTCTTTTTATCCATCCCTTAAATGTCATATCCATCAAATATATTTCTGTTGGGGTAATAACATATAGGGGGTAGTTGTTGATGGATTTTTTTAAATGAAGTATAACTTTATTTGTCTTAGATTAGATGAAGTGCATGGGATTGTTTTGAAATGAGGAGTCAATGACACTAATGTCATTCCATTGATTGAGCCATTTGTGCTGAATTATGTTATTAAATACATAGAGCCGGTCAGTCTATTAAAAATAGCACCAGATTGTAATAAATTTTCATACTTGGGGCACAGAAGGCTGATGTGCTCCAAGCATCGCAGCCTAACGTCTCTAAATCCGTCGGCACAGACACATTGACTCACACATCCCTGGTCTCGGTAAGGTCGGCCAGCAGTCATGTCATCTGCTTAAGGCAGATATTGGGTTACATATGACTTCATTGCGACATTTAATATCTACAGAAGTCTTAAACGCCAGTTGTGTTTCATTTGAGCCTCTACAAGAAAGCGACCGTTAATGCTCGTCGATGTACGTTTGCACGAATGCACTTGTAGCCATTTCAGCAACTCGGGCACTGCACGTACTCGGAGAATGCACGGACTAACACATGCAAGCTTGTCTATGTGATACAGTGCACGTGACCTCACACTCTTTGGAGCTTCTGAAGCATCCATGGCTGATTATTAGATGGGTCCTTTGGGTTTTACAGAAGCTCTGTCAACGCTGATCAAATCCATGAGTAACTATACAAAGCCTGCTTTGTTTACTGCACCTGAGCCTTTCATACACTTCATAGTTATTAATGGAATGTTTGAATAGTCGACTCAGATGCTTAAATCAGTTGCCTAATCAGTGTTTGAGAAGCTTGTCTGAGGTTGCTTCTCCCTCAGAAAACTTAAGTTCGATTGATTAATGCTTTAGTCCAATGTTTCTCAAATGGAGGTACGCAATGGCACTACAGAAGGTACTTGAGAAAGAGAGAGTGGAAAATTAACAAATAAAGTGTCAATCCTGGTCTCACCCCAGGCTTGAGATGACCAGAAATGATACAAACTATAGAAATAAATCTATTCAGAAGCCACTAAATCACTTTTTTCCAACCTTGGGTTCTGGACCCCATGTGGGGTCGCCTGGAGTTTAAACAACACACAATCTTACACAACTGTATTTCTATACTTTCACTTGGTAAAATATAAATCTAGTTCAACTAAAGTTTAGTTAAAACGTCACGATACAAAAAAGCTTGGGAGCCACTTATTTCACGACAGTTAATAAAAAATAATAAAGGTTACTATGACAAAATGAGATTATTTAAAAGTGTGTTGTCACTCGTTCATTCCATTATTACGCTCTATAGTTGTTTTTAAATAGTTTACTAAGCAACATGTTGTCGTCGGACAAAGATAGTATAGTACTTGGATTCAGAGATAAGAGAAAAGGGGGTACTAGAGCCAAAAAAGTTTGAGAACCACTGCTCTCGTCAATGCTGCTGTTTGTTCACGTTGGGACTTCCAGTTTTATATGATATTTCAGTTTGTGTTAATACTCTTTCACCACTTTACGGTTCTCCTGGTGAGCACGGGAGGAAGACGATTCAGTTCATTGCATGTTGGTAATTTGCTTAATCGTGATTCATGTCGAGAGTTTTTCAATGAATTTCACAACGTGGTTTGGTTTGCACTTGAACCAGTAATTACCACTTTTGGATGTCACCTCAGCCTATTCAGAATAAACCGGAACTTTCACCTTTTTTTTTAATGCTTTTATCAAAGACTTTGAATTGCAATTTAGTTTTTTTTTTTTTACAATGTAAAGCAGCATAAATGTAGCACTTTGTGGCTTGCAAGCTGTACCTCTGCAAGAATGTCTTCAGGTAATGGCAACAGTCTCTGATATAGCTGTCAGAACAGTGGCCTGTGCCAGCTGAAAACGCAGGATAAAGTGATGGAACTTGGCCCGATCGATAGGCTTATTACTGACCTTTCCTCATCAGGGAGTGTGTTCTGCTTCCATCCCAACCGCAGTCAGCACTGCGGGAAGGATAATTGCCATGTGTGGCTTACTGGGTGGGTCTCAAGTATCCCAGCATTCAGCCAGTTGCCATAGGAAAACACATTGATCTCTGAAGGTGATGAAAAGACTCCCTCAAAAGACCCCGGCTTCTTCCTGAGGAGTGTTCCAACATTGACGCTGAGATGGAGCACAAGCGTGGATGATCCATGCCTGTCTGCCAGCCACCGTCCTATTCACGTCATTTGTCTTCACGCAAATGTGTTTTTGACAAGGAAAAGAAAATTGCTGCGTGTCCTCCTCTAATGATTTTTACGGCGTGAAGTGTGTAAGACTGAGAGTGCGTCTTCTCTTAAGTGATTGCTACAAGATTGTATCCATTCTATCAGTGCAGAGCTTTTTAACCCATGTGTTTAGTGCAATTAGTGCAACATTCCATCTCATTCTGGAAGGAAAAAAGATGCCTGTTCATACTAGTCCTAATGGAGCCAGCTGGGATCGACAATCCCTTGCATCCTAATGGATTGACTCATTGGTAAATGAACTCGTAACTGACATCTGTGCAAATGCAGCAGAGGCTTCAACAAACCCACACTCCGTAATTAGCAAGCATATACGCCTGGGATAGAAGCAGAAATTTACTCATCGTTCTTTGATGGTAACAGTGTTAAATCTGTGCGAGGGAACGCGCAGAGATAACTACCCAAAGTGTGCGTCATTATCTTTCCCTGAAAGTCCCTTTTGTGATTTCAGGGCTGAATGAATGCCACTACTGTATGTAATTACTTTCACACCCCTGCAGTGGGATGTTGTGGGATTTCTGAACAATAACTGCAGCGCTGTTAGTCCTATAAACTATCTGTAACTTAGAATGATAACAAGTCTCTTGTGGTCTCCGCATTGACTGTGTCCCGTAAATGAAAATGACAGAACTGATGATGATTAGAAAGTGCAGCTGCTGTCACTGTTCATTACTCATCATGAATGTTCATTAGCTTTAATTTACTCTTAATCAGTAAGATGTCTCACCTTACCGTGTATCTACAAGACGGCCTGAACCAGCAATGTAAACATTGCCATCTGTGTGTAATCATATAGATTTGTCATAGAGATTTTGAAAAACTTTACGTACAGAAACTTTTCGGGTACTTTTCATCTGTGTATTTCCTTTATTTGATTGGGGACACTGCTCTCTCCCAACTGCTTCAACTCGCTCTTCCAAAGTGTTTCCAGCTCAGCGGAGAGATATACAGCGCATCCTTTCAGGGTCTTATTGGTTTTCCGAGAGCGTCATCTTAAAGCAGCGTTCAGGAAGACCACTAAGTTGTTCAAAACTTTTGTTAAGTAGGTAATATTTTCACTGGCGTTTATTTATGTTTGTCTGTTAGAAGGATTACGGCAAAAATGCTTAACGAAACTTAGAATTTTGACAACATTTTGTCCATAAATAGACCTTACGTGATGGAAGATTCCAATTGATTCTCAAACTGATTCTTGATCAGTTTGAGAATTCGAAAAATCTCCATCATTGACGAAGTTTCAAAAATTCACATCTCAGTTCATGATTTGCCAATCTTTACGAAAAAGTTATGTCAGTTACTCCGCCAAGTTTTGTCCGGATTGGGTCTGGATTGTGCATTTCATCGTGATTTTTCACAAAAAAAAAAATGGGCGTGCCTATTAGGGTTTTACACAAAATTAGTTTTCACCAAATTTTCAGTTGTTGTAAACATCTGTACCAAAAATGGAGTCAGCTGCTACACATTGAGGGGTGGCACACTTTGTCACAACATTTTTTCTATTTTCAGGAATTGCGTTTTAATGACCATACTTAACTTTTTATCGTTCAAATTTAGATATCTGTGAAAGTTGTGCATTCTTTGGTTGAGCAATAAAAAAAAGTGAAAAAGTGTAGAAAAAGTGTGCCACCCTTTACTGACGTTTTATTACAAAATTTAAAGAAAAGTTTTACTTATAGCATCATATTGTGAACCACCCTAGTGCCCATACATTTGGACCTACTGTTTTTAATGGGGATAGACATGTATTCTAAGCCTTTAAAGTGTGAATTGATCATGGTACCATGATTAGGATCACTGATCCAGATAACTGCCAATATCTGCTAAAGAGGTCATTTTGCGCTTGGCAAGACGTTTGCGCTCCAAGTTCTCTTGATAGTAATACATCTGATAATTCCTAGGCAACAAGCTAAACATAAGTACAAAAAACAATAGTTTAGGAAAGGTCTATAATCAAAAGTTTCAAACTTTCTTTGCAAGGGGGCTTGAAAGGGAAGATGATTATGTTCCAGGTCTTGGATTGAGAAGAGCATGTAGAATATCCTTTAAAACTGTGTTTTATGGTTGGAAGTCTGTTCAAATATGTGTAAATGTGGTTTTTTATGAAATTAAAAGGATCCCTGTCATGTTTCCACGAAAGCGTTCCCGCTGCTGACAAAGAAGTCAGGCTTTCAGGGGGATCATTTTGATACCTACAGTACATATTTCTCCTACCACAGCTTATTTTATGGCTTACAAGTAGAACATTTCCACTAACATTCTACTTGCAGTTAGAGGATCTATGTCGTGACGTAAGGCCAACAATTGTTACCTTACTCGCTGAAAGGACGTTACTTTGCATGGTAAGCATAGACAGTTGTATCAGATTGCTGCACTTTGGAAATATATTTACATCTAAATTCCCACACTTTGAGCCTTCAATAACGCAAGCAATGCTCATTGTGTGTAATTCCCAAGCATCTATGGTCTAACGTTTGTGTTGTTTGGGTTATGTGACACAGTGCAGCTGTTGAGAGTTGACCTTTGTTTATGGCCATTAAATGAACTCAATGCATTTCTCAGTCAGCCAAAATAGGTTAAAGGGGTCAGGTGAGCTAACTTCAGAGCAACTCTATCATGCTACATTATGTAAAGAACAATAATCTAATTCAAGTGCTACCCATTGAGTTTGGAGAGATCCGCCAGAACAAGATTTTGAGCAGCAACCTCTTTGTGCAGCTCTATGCCTCTTTATCCGCTTCAAATTGTAAGAAACATTAGGAAGTTAAGGGATTAGTACAAGTAGCTAAGGTCAGCAGGAGTACAAGGGCTTCTGTTCCGGAGCCAGTTTTCTGGGTCACGAGTTCAAAGATGGTCTAATTTCACTCAACAATGTCCATGACTAATGATCCCAGGAGGTGCTCGGAGACTGGTGAAGACACAGTCCAGGTCTTCATCTATCACACGGTGGACAAATCTTTAGACTTATTTGACCCTGAGGTTCTTCATCTGGAGCTTTTTTGGCAGAGACGTGCAGATGGAGTTCAGAGCAATAGGTCATAAAATCTAGTAGGAAGTTCACGGATGTATAGCGAGACGAGCATTATCAGCCGTTGAGCACTCTTTTACTGTGTGCTTGCAGTGGTTCCTCTGATGCAGGCACATCTCACCCATGGGGGAAGCGGGGGAGGCGACACCCGCACTTCCATAAAAAACAAAAAATCATCCACTGCACTTTTTATAGAGGGATTCATTGTTGAAAACGTATTGGTCCAGTTAGATTGATTGAATTGTGATCAAGCCAATCACAGCCAGCCATTTGACAAAGCCACTGTTCTGAGAAGAGTTAACAGTGATGAGTAAAGTATAAGTAGTGACAAAAAATTGGTGACGTGTGGCAAAAAATGGTCCAAAAGTGGCAAGAAAAGAGTGAAAAGTGACTAATATGGGCCAAAAGCAGTCAAGAGTGCCAAAAAAATTAAGGAAACGGGTGGTATGTAATGGCTAAAGGTAGCTTAATCGAGCAGAATTTGGCAAACAATAGTGAAAAAGGGTACATGTGGAACAAAAAGAGGCAAAATGTAGGGAAAAAAGGAAACAAGTGGTATTTATTAGGCCAAAGATGGCTTATTTGGATGAAATTGGCAAAAAAAAGTTAAAGAATCAGCAAAAATTGGATGAAAGTGTCAAAAAGAACATGCAAAAAAGGCCAAAAATGGGGGGAAAGGGATATTTATTGGCAAAAGGAAGCTAAAGTCTGAAAAAAAAGTATCAATTTTTTTGGAAAAGGGGCAAAAAATAGGACAAAGGAAGTTGGAAAATGGCAAAAGAAAAAGAAAAAGGTAAAAGGGTGTTAAAAGGTTTCCTTCTTTTAAGGTTTTGTGGGGGAATAATAATTAAAATGAAGACATAAAGAGCCACATGTTGAAAATCACTGACTTAGTAACAGCTTCATCAATTAATTTAATAAACTAAATTGGGAGTTGACTGTTGCCCTACCCTTAGAACACCCTCACTTTTAAAGTCACTGTTCCGACAATGGTCTGATGAGACTTTCGACAGTGCCTGGTAATGTTTGGTACCTGATGCGAAGCACGAGTATAATAACAATGATTCTGAAAGTGTGGTCACATTCCTCCTCTCCCTTACACATTGGACACAGTAGTCCATGGATTAGCATTTTACGTATTGATTTATTCAATGTCATGCAGGGTAATAGAGCTTTTGGATCGAATCGGAGTTCTTTGTTGCCAGAGGTTTCCACAAAAATGTGCTTGTAAAGTAACAAATGATTGTGTTGTTTAAAGCCAGCTTTTGTGCCGGTACAGTTCTACTGACCTGGATACCCGTATGTTAACAGCTTTAATAAACTCATCCATCCATGTTGTGGGATTCAATGGTCTATATTAAATACTACTACGACTAAATCTTGTTAAATCTCGGAAGGTTTGAGGAAGAAATTGATCACTGGACATTTAGAAACAAATCTTCAAAGAGCTCAAGCTTGTTGGAGTCAACATCGTATGTTCTGACTTGATCATGAGAGTCCAGGAGCTTCATTACTAAATAGTTTTGTGATTTAAATTTGATACCGAGATTTGTTCGCAAGTAGTGCATGAATCCTTTGGTTTGGGTCAGGATTTAAAAACTTCCGTGGAGCTTTCTGGAGATTGATTGAGGAAATTGATTTAGTGAATGTTTTGATGAAGTTTCACATATTGAATTGGCTTAGGAGTAGGTTGCGATCTTAGGGTCCAAGTTCAAAATGAGAAGTTTCACTAAAAAGGAGAAGTTTTATTATAATGGCTCACTTGGTTACAATGGCCACCTTTCATTATTGGCTACAACATAGAAGACCTAACCTGGCAAGAGCCAGAATGATGTGTAGCCCTCCCTCTATCTTGAGTTCTCCACATCGATCTGGGTCTGTGTCTGGTGAATCCTTTCAGAACGAGGGAGGGACATGAACAGAATGCTTGAAGCTGAAACAAAACACCTGTCCACCATGATTTGTTTTAGCCAACCACATGGTACCAAATGAAGATGTCGTCATCGGCATGCGCCGCAGAGACGCGGCTACAGCAACAACAAGGCTCCGCTGGTGAAAACTTTTTTTGGGATAGTAATGCTGCGGTCATTATGTCGTTGAGTGACTTTTGACGTTTTTGCAACACGAATATGCAAGTTAAGGGCACGTTAACCTTCCTCCTGCATTGACATCTTTGCGTTTTGATTTGGAGCTATGCCAACAGCGGTAGCCCAGCTAGTTCCTCTCCCCGCAATTGCGCACGCACCAGTTTTGCTTCTGCGCTCTTGCCTTCGTCACATCCGGATATCCCGCCCTAAACCACAACACTGCCTCATGATTGGTTCGAACCGCATCGGTTCGGGTTCGAAAGGCAAAGGCGGGAACAGTAAATGATAGATTCTGTTGTTTGTGAACACCAGGAAAATCCATCTTGCAGGCAAGGTTATAGAAGACCTCATGAGAACTGTTTTCACTTTTATTTTGATTGTAGTTTTGAAGCAGCAGCTCCACAATAACACGCTGTTTCACTTTGGTCAGCTGAGCAGTAGAAGGGAGATAGGAATTAATCGTTGGTAAATAAAGCCCAGTAAAACTCCAAAAAAACAACAACCAGGAATAAGTGTTTGCTCCCTGGTAAAGATAGTAGCTCTAACAACCAGTACAATAATAAACTTGCTGATATTACAGCCTGTGCATGCAGCACGGGGTAGCATTTACCGATTTAAGTTTAATTCTGAATTAGTGGAATTAAAGCTGTCATGTAAAATATGGAGATGAGATTTTGAATGAATGCATATGCAAATGTTTCGGTGATGGGTGTTTAATAGCGTAGTTAAGAAATGAAGACTTTCTCATCTCATCCAAGAAGCTTCTTCTGTTCCGTAACATTACCTGAATGACTAAGAACTTTCACAAACATTAAAAAAAAGGTTTACAGTTTGGTCATTTTACGAGATCCACTGCGGTTAAGGTTCGGATACAGTGGTTCTCTTTTAAAAACTAAGGAGCATGTTTGTATTAAAATGACCTAAACTAAATCAAACACTGAAGCAATTCAATGCTTTCCTTTAAAAAAAAAAAAAAAACATTTCCACTGGTGGCCTTTTGCCACTACTGCACCTCTACCAAACATTAACGCTGACTATTAATGTTTTACTGTTGAAGATTCAAGTTAGTTTTTCCAAAGGAAAACCATTGCATCCTTGGAATATGTGTAAATGAATAATTCAAACTTTTTTTTTTTTTGTTTTAGCAGGAAATCCTTGTCAGTTATTTAATAACCGCTTAAAAGGCAATTTTTTTTTTTTTTTTTAAATTTGCATTGGGAGCCAGTTGCACATCAAGTGTTTCAAATCAAAAATGTTAAGTTGACCTGCAGCGACATTTACTACGGAATAACACAAAGTGTCTATTATGAATCATATTTGGATTAACTGAAAAACCTAAAGCCAGGTCTCTTCAAACCTGGTTTACTTTGGAGCGTCGCGCTAGTGCCCCTTTGCTGTTTTTGGCTTGTTTGACCCCTATTGGACTAGGTGTATTATATTTAGACAAAAATACTGTGATTATGTGTATTATGCTGTGAAACAATACAGGTATTGTAAATGAGTTAAACTAGGACCGGTTCACTGAGAACTGACGGACTGTAGAAAAACTGTGGAAGTGCTTAAGCCTAAAATCATTTTAAAGAGAATTTATCCTGAACCTTCTGAATAATAAATACAGTAGTTACACAAGACATGAGTTCACTTAAATAATTCCACTTTTTAAGGAACGCTATGTGAAGAACTGTAAGATAAATATACACTGCCATGGATAAACACTGTAACACAATGTTGTCAATTATCTGGGTTTGACGTTGTGCCAAACAGACCTCAAATGACTACTGCTATCGAACTATGTGTGGGACGTAGAAATCTCATACTGTGTGTCTGCGTAACCCACAAACTGGAGGTTGGATCTCATTTTCAGACTTAACGATATAATACTGATGCTTTCCGACTGAAAATATAGCTAATTTGTAATAGTTCAAGTCAGAGTCGATAACCATCACAGACGAAAAAAAAAAAAAAAAGACTCTGGAAATGGTAAAAATGGAAACGTTATTTTGTTTTTTGAAAGCAACCAATGAATGACCTGCAACTGGCCTCATCCTCATTTCACCTTGACAGTGTTTTTCTTTTATTTGCTCTGACTTGTTTGTTTTCCATTTTTATGAAGCAACAGGAAGCTTTCACTGAGACGAATTACAAGTTTGTTTTCTTTCACTGAAACACGTTTGGTTTCAAAATAAAAGCATGTCAAAAATAATCGTAGCTCTTTAAGCTGTTACCAACTGCAGTTACAACTGCAACTACATTGTTTTGGTGGTTTATTCGTTCATTTGTTCACTCTTTCTTTAGTTTTTGTCATCCGCATCAGTCCAAGACACTTTGTATGGCGGTTAATCTAAAAATGTTGCCTAATATTTTAATGACATTTTTACAACTTAACATTTTGTCACTAAATTGTAGTACTAGCGATGCATATTATATTATTTTAACTTCAAATAATGTTATTATGAATAATAATGGACTAATGATGTTAATAGGAATATTATTATGAAAAATAATTGAATTTTGAATATTATTGTTATTATTATAAACAGGTGGCACGTCTTTATTTTTCAAACTGTTTTTTAAATCTTACCGTTAAGTATTTAAGTTTTGTAGTAACACTTTACAATAAGGGTTTCTTAATTAAGTTAGTTAAGGCATTATTAAACATTAACAGTTTAATAATGTTATAATAATCATAAAGTACCAGTGAATGCATCAATAAGTAGTTAATTAATGCTTATTAAGTCAAATATTACTACGTATTAGTCATTGTTATATATTGTAATTCGCTATCCTTATGTAGCGTCATTATAATGTATTGACTAACATTTACTCACACACCAGTTAATGCATTAATACGCAGTTAATTAATGCTTATTTATTCATAAATGTTATATAATTTAATTAGTTATTCTTATGGATGCATCACTTATTATCACGATAATAGTAAAATGTAATGTCCCTCAAAATAATTTACTTACAGTGTTTATTTGGAGTGTTTATGCCAATATCAGCACCAGGTAGCCCTTACCTAACCTTAAGTAAGGTATTGCATTAGTTAATAATGCCTTAAGTAATGTTAATTAAGGTACCCTTATTGTAATGTGTTACCTAATTATTTTTTGTCCATTTTCTAAGATTCTGTCATTTATTTTCATTGCTAGTGTTGAATTATTAGTTTCTTTATGAGAAGCAAACCAACCATTTGGATTTGTTAAACATTGATTTAGCATTTCCCAAAAAGTTTAATCTTACTTTAATGTTTACACGACTGAACACTGGAAACAAGATCCACTTACATTTGTACGTCTTTCACATCTGAAAGTGGTTGAAAAAGGTTTCCATGCTTTAATCTCAGTTTCTGACCCCCTCGTCGCGAACGTTCTGGCCACAAAATATTTTGGAATCTGTTATTTTCCCTAAACACTGGTGATGTTGTGAGTGGACTGCAGGATGATCTAGTAATGTAGAGCGATGGTTTCACCTCAGCAGTCACCATCACTCCTGTATCCCATCAGAGGCCTGTGGCTTTCCGTTATGACTCCTGAGCTACGGGTCACTTTTTCTGTCTTTAACGGTATCGGAAAACCTGTTCCGACTATTCATTACCGACTTCAAGTTATCCTTTTATTTGTGTTTAATACACTGAAATGTTTTCATTGGCTAACAGTGGGCAGCCTGACTGGCTGAGGGAACAGTGATCTCACCTTACAGTCTGTGATCAGAATGAAAAACACTGTGACGAACGTTGTGATGATATCTGAAAAATAATATGACACATTTGATCTGCATGTGGGAAGCGGGTATCTGACTTTCTAACCACCACTGAACCTAAAGGATGTCATCCTGCCATGCATAATATTCCTCCACATGTTATCAAGTGTCTGTTCAATGTGGGAACTTATGAAGTAAATGCTGTCTTTATTATTATTTAAACAAACACATTAGTGGTTAAAATCTGGGTTTATGTGCACAATAGTTATGTTAGGACAAATTCCACCAGTGGTTTCATAGTTTAAGCTAGTGGGCCTCGATCAGCACTGGGAGTGGTTGACAATATCCTGGAAAATTAAAAAAAAAAAAAAAAAAAAAAAAAGAAAGGATAAGATGGAAGCTTAGAATGAGCCACACAGTGAAAGTAACACAATCCTGTGTTTATATCCCAGTAACACACTGGTAATGCTAAAAAAAAATCCCTATTCTATAACATCTGCACTGTGAACCAGGTCATTTCTTTCTGTTTTAATTGTTCAACAAAAATATTACTATTTTAAATAGTCAACAGATGCTTGACAAGTACATTCAATCTTCAAATATGCAAAAAAAAACCCCAATGAAATTCACATCTTCTTTGAGTGAACATTGTGGGTTCAATAAAGGAGGACCCCCACTGTGTTCTGGATCTAATATTAGCTTAGAAATGGGTTTTAATCTAAAATATGGTTGGAAGTCTGGCTAGTTTACGCTGATGTATGATTACTGTGACGTTTTTCACACAATTTGAATTATTAATGTTTAGTTTGGGTAGCACAGTGGATTGGTTTGCATTTTTTAGTTCAGTGGTTTTCAACCTTTTCAGTCCACGACCCCCAAAGTAAAGGTTCCAGAGACCGGGGACCCCCACTAGAACAGTCATGTGGAGACAGGGTCCTCTATAAGGGGGAATAAAGGGGAGAGATTTTTGGGGTCCATCTATAAAGTCAGCAAAATGATGGTCCATTGTTCTATGAATCTGTGATAAACACATTTATTTATTTAGCTGAATAATATCCACTGTTATCCAAGAAGTTTAGTGTTATTTTGGACCATAGTATATAGTCATATTAAAGATGGAAATCCTTGTTTTTATCAGAAATAAAATGAGTTAAAAGTGACCAAAAATGGTGGAAAAGGTGGTGAAATGGGATTTTAAAAAACCATAGGAATTGGTTAAAAGTTACAAATTAGAGTAGCCAAAAACTTACAGAAAAAGTGGTAAAAGGAGTTCAAGGTTCTAATATTGGCCTAAAGGTGGGGGAGGGGTGCAATGTAACCTAAAAAGTAGGAACAGTTAGTTTAAACTGGCAAATAATGGGCATGACAAACCGTGTATGTGGCTAAATTGACAAAAATAAGCATGAAATATGGTGAAAAGAGGTTAAAAGTGACAATAATGGGTCAACATGTGCGACGTTAGGTAGGAAAAGTGATGGAAAGGGTTTAAGTGTCGAAAATATCTTGAAAGGGGAAAAAAATGTGCAGAAAAGGCATTTGACATTTGATGGAGAAGTGGCAGAAATGGGAGTATTGTAGCAAAAATGCATTAAAACGAGCAAAAATATGGTAATAAAAAGTGATGAAAATAGGTTAAAGTATGGCAAGTTTGGTGTAGTTGCAGAAAAAGGGTAAAAATAAGCAAAAATGGACTAAAAGTTAGTTTCTTAAAGGCATCTGTCGATCCCTCCCAGTGTCTCGCGACCCCAAGGTTGAGAACCCCTGCTTTAGTTTACAGTATAAAAGTCAGTTTCCAATACAAAACACCCAACTTAAAACTGAATATAGGTCCAAAAAAGCTTCAAAATAAAATGCCATATTTTTTTGCTGCAGACTGGATGGGATTCAGCTCCACGATGCTAAACTACTGTTAAGCTTGGATATGTTGGATATGTTGGCTGTTTGGTCGTTTTGATCTTGACAGTTTCCTATAATGGGTAACCCAACAGGTTTTTATTGGCTGCCTTGTAAACATGCTGAGTCGTGAATTCTGTCCAGCGTTGAACTATTGGTTTTAAACATGGATACCAAACTATTTAAATAAATAGCATTGGAGAGTAACAGACTGGCAAGCATTATTTCTGTTGTTGGATTTTTCCCTTTTCCTTCCCAATAAAGACTCAATTAATCGATCTGATTCACAGAATGACCAATTTTATGACATCTGGAGGTTAGGAATGAGAAATCTGATGTTATTTAGAAGTTTTATGTAAGTCCCTATTAGGCTTTGGACGATCAGGATTTTTGGGCCAATTAAACGATCACCGATCAGCGAGTTTAAGAAAGCCGATCACCGATCCGATCAAACGGTAAATGGACTAAATGGTAAATGGACTTGATTTTATATAGCGCTTTATCACCACACTGAAGCAGTCTCAAAGCGCTTTACATATCAGCTCATTCACCCATTCACTCTCACATTAACACACCAGTGGGACAGGACTGCCATGCAAGGTGCTAGTCGACCACTGGGAGCAACTTAGGGTTCAGTGTCTTGCCCAAGGACACTTCGACACATAGTCAGGTACTGGGATCGAATCCCCAACCTCTCGATCAGACGACGACCCACTACCACCTGAGCCACGGTCGCCCCATACGGTACCATGTTTCGGGACCCAAACACAGCCTTGTGACTGTGAGGGAGAGTGGAAGAGTTGAAGAATTTCCATGCAGGACCTGAACATAACATTTGTTGTCAGAGAGTGTGTGCGCGGAGTGAGGGAGCGTGTTTAATCGGAGCATAACGATTATTTGCTGTATGGCGTTTTTTTTAGTGATTGGCAAAATAAACGTTGCAGCTGTTGAATTAAACCGGAGCCCCGTGTCGTACTCAACGACTGCTGTGAAGCAAAGGAGTTCATCCTGAAACTGGCAAAAAGTCTCCGGTAACGAAAGCCAAAGCAAATGGGAGCGCGTTGCTCCGCTAAACAAAACAAGCGTGCGCACGTACAAACACAGACGCTGTCCCCGCTAACAGAGCCAGTAGACTGGGGAAGAAGTCCGGACTCGTTTTCACCTTTGTGCACATGTGAGTGAAATAAGGCCGTGTCACGTAAAGCAAACAACTCTTTGGTGTAAATGAGACGATAAAACACAGCAAACCGAGCATCTACAGAAAGTTTCATCACAACAATGACATCATTGATCAGATCGGCAGACATGACAACAGATCACATTGATTGCATAAAATGCAAAATATTGGCCGATCAGATCGGCGTAAAGCCTATTCCCTATATATAGTCTGTCAGAAACTGAAAGAATGGAGTCTACTAAATACCACTACTGTTATTTTTTAGAAAACCTTCCACTTTCTTTTATTGTAGCAGACGCTCCCGTCCCTAGCTGCCTGTCAAAGCTGACAGATTCAAACTGTGGTGTGTGGAGATGCTGAAATAAATCCTGATTATGGAAAGAAAAAAAAACCCCACTGACTTTTGAAGAGTTCCTCCTTTTTCCTGTTGTGATTTGTGTCTGTTGTTTTTACCACACGTATGATGATGAAGCATTGTTTTGGAACGGCAGCTCTCCTGTTAGAATCCCTGAAGCGATAAATAAGACAATCACATTTCAACCACCTAATTTTCACTCTCGCTTTTTCGTAGGACCTCCGGGGAAGCGAGGAAGAAGAGGACGCGATGGAGAAGCTGGTATGTATTTGTGTGAAACATTTAAGGCATGTGTCAAACTCAAGGCCCGGGGGCCAAATCCGGCTCTTTAAAACATCCAAATCGGACCTCAGGGGAATGTAAAAATGACAGAATCATTGTGTAAATGACCAAATACTATAATTATGGCTATCTCAGTAGGATTGCAGAGAGTCGTTAAATATCTGTCAAATTTCCACGGGAACTTAAGCTTTGGAATTTTGGCAATATTCACAAAAAATAGAAACTATTGAAATTAAGCAGAAATTGGGAGCAATTTTAAATCACTGTATCATATCCAAACATAAATATTGGCATCCATGTCACAAAATCAATGAAACTCTACAATATTTGCAGTGGTTGGCAGTTTTCCCATGCTTGTATAACACAGTGGAAGTCATTTTTACTCTCAAATTTTATTTTATTTCATTTTTTATTACATTTATTTCATATTTTCACTAGCTTTTTGTGTTTTTTTTTTAAATTTTATTCTATACTCTTTTTTTTTTTTTTTATACCTGTACTCTTGCACCACCAGTTCTACATTGTGTGTGATGACAATAAAAGCCTTCTATTCTATTCTATTCTATTCTATAATTGTTGAAAGAAACCTAATTTTTCCAAAATACTGCTCAATCCTCAAATTATTTGACAAAATTTCCCCAAATTGATTAAATGGATACACTGTATTGTTCTGTACTACATACTTTTATATCATATCAAGTAGCGCTAATGTTGAAATTGTTCGATTCCCAACCTCCGCGAACCACTTGAGATTGAACTCGTCCTGACCGTGTTTGGCCTCTGAACTAAAGTGAGTCTGACACCCGCTGCACATACTATCATGTAAAAGTACACCGTGCATCTTCTGAGGTTGTGGATGTGCAATTTGTGGCCTGGTGGTTTCATTCCTTGAGCTGGAGTCACCATGGAAACGCAGAACTTTCAGAGTAAACCAGAGAGAAAATTTGGTTAAAGCTGCTGATGGGGTGTCTTGAAGAAAACGAGCGTATATATGTAGACAAAGGACGTTCTCTTCAGTGAAATTGAAAAAAAAAAAAAAAAGTGTTGCCACAATTGGTATTGAGTGCGAGAGCACGGACTTGGCAGCGAGCTGCTACGTATACAGTCTGCTCACCTGATAGCAGAAGTGATAATGTGCTTTGGAGTGTGTCGGCATTCTGCTACGAGAGCACAGTGCAACAGAGCACAGCCAAGGCTCTAAAGTAAAGGGATTGTCCTTGTAAAATGAAATGAGAGAAGGGACAAAGGCAGAGGTCAGGAGTTTTTGTGAGGTGGGTAAGACTCAGGGTGGGGGGGGTGAACCTGTGAGGAGGGAAGGAAAAAATAAAAAAATCCGGTTTCACCAGCATCCTTGATTTTTAGTTGGCCATACTCCTTTTACAAGACGTCTTCTAGAACTCAGATCCACATTTTTTCCTGTTTTTAAATAATAGGTGATCCAGGAGCGTTTCTGAAGCCAACAGGAAATGAAATGACAGACAACAGTTTAATGTTCTGCTTGGCTGCACATGGGAGAACCCGCCAGCCTTTGTTTATGCAGCGCTGAACTTTTCCAATAAACCCCTCGCCATGCCAGCGTATTTCAAATGGCACCATTGTGCGTTGACGTTAATTACTACGTTTCACTCATTGTGTCTGGAGCACAAGGGCGGAGTGGACTTGTTGGGTTGGAAAGCGTCAAATCTCCACTTGGATGGAGGTTTGATGCCTTTCAAGAGACTTTCATTTTTTCTCTTTAACGTGATAATTATGAATCTTTATATATTGAGAATATTTCCGAAGTGTAGACGCGGCCTGAATGACATTTTTTCCAATGTATTTGAGGTTGTCATTTGAACTTTTGAAAAAGGTTCACACTTCCAGTCGCTGATCTTATAAAGTGACAGATTTCCCCCTGAGAAAAAGAGGAAAAAAAAAAAAAAACGAGTGGGAAACATTAAAAATTCAGTCCTTGATGGTCACAGGCAGGCTGAATTCTGCACTGTAAGCCTTCCACAAACTTCCCTCTTTTTAAGTTCCTGGATGTCGAACGGAGGCATATTTAATTCATGACTCACTTTATCCAAAGGTAACGTTGCATTCCCCTACAAATTCACACTGATGTTGTTTTGTGCGTCGTTCATTTACAAGGATAGAAGGAAGCTTTTTAAATCAGAACGTGCACGGAAAGAGACACACTGAATGAATGAGATGCTTCATTTCAAATATTTGTTTGTTCAGGCCACCCCCACACCCCCAAACACATGGAAAGGAAAGTTGCGTTTGCCATGACAGTTGAGGAATGAAAAAATGTTTGTTGCAGTGAAAGCCACAGTCTGAAAATGTCCCAGTTGATGGTTGAATACGTGAAAGTGTTGAAGCTTTCCTCACATATTTTCCAACAGACGAGTTACCCACGGTGGTGGCCAGAGGTGAAAGTAATGGATTACAAGTACTCGCGTTACTGTAATTGAGTTGCTCTTTTGGTTAATTGTACATTTAAAAATCAGTAATCGGTTACATTTCTACGCCCAACTGTTACTGAGTAAATAATTATTTTTTGTTTTAAAATGACATTGTGAAACTACAAAAAATGAAAAGACCAGACAACAATCAAACGCATCACATCATAGCCGACCAACTGGATTAAATGTAACGCACGGCACCAAAACGGCATTGAATGCCGACTCATAAATTTGATATATGATGTATGATATACTGTTTTATTTCGAACAAATGCAATAAAACAAAAAAAAAAAACAATATATCAATCAACAAAAGATTTAATGCAAAGAGCTTCCCTCCATTAAAAAAACCCCCACAAAAACAAAACAGTTACATATATTACTGCATACACATACTTTGTGTTCGAAAGGGAGTGGGTGGAAGTATAAACGTATTAGTCCCACCCCTTTTCCTGAATTACAGTTACAAATAATCTGTACTTTTTTTCAAATTTTGAATTTAATTTTTTGGTGTTATTCAGAGGTGTTGTGCTGTTTTGGCACATGTTGTCTATGATGTAGTTTCACAATGTCCGTTTATCATTTATTTGACTTCTTTTAAAATGTGCTTAAGAATTTAGAAACATTAAGATTTATTAGCCAAAATAAACATGGGGGGTGAAAGTAACTTGTAACTTTTCCTTTGGGTACTATTTAATTGAGCTACTTATTACTTGTACTTGACTCTTTTATGTATGACTTACTTGTACTTGAGTACAATTTCACTACTCGAGTAGGATACATCAGTACTCTTTACTTTTTTCAATATTTTAATGGTGCATCAGTGACATGTGCTTCTCCTGACCTCAATTAGTTTCACATCAAATTTGCATGGGCTGTAATAAAACAGCACATAATGTTATATAATATATGTCCAATGCAGTGATTTCAAGCTCAAGTTCATCTTCATTTAATCGACCCAAAGCTGTGAAAAAAAAAAAAAACCCGAGCATAGGTTAATGAAATTTGAGACAAATGGCTCTCATTGTCGGATAAAACAAGGCCACGATTCACTCGGTGCACTGAGACACGTTGAAGCTTTATTAAAACCCGTTAGGTCTACTGTAATTTAACGACCTATGAAACAATGCTACAGAAGTGTAGGCCCTAACACACACACACACGCAGCTCCTTACAGACTCCATCTGTAGTAGGGAATTTTCACAAATCACAAACTAGCTGAAATAAACCCCTCTTTTTCCGAGGTTAAAGCAGCTGGGTAGTTACAACATAAACCTACAGACCCTAATGATTTGTCGGCTTCAGGGGAGCTCTTGAAGTTTGCTGCCACAAAGGTCTTTGAACAGCGGTAATCAGAAAAAAGAAAAAAAAACAAGGATTGATGTATTTAACAGGTGCATTAGTCCGTGTAGTCATGAAATCAGAGCTACTTCAACAAGCTTGGTGGTCATTGTTAGTCACATACAAATCAAAGGAAAAAAGGTGATTTTTTTTTTTTTTTTCCCTCATCCTGCGTTTGTTTTATCCCAAAAATAGAATGGGATGTTCACAGTTATGCTGTCTAGCAAAATCTACCTTTTTCTCAGTAATTGTCATCAAAATAACATTTTTTGTTGGTGTGATATATTTTTTTATCTGTTTAATAAAAGCATGCTAACATGTACTTTTTCTTTTGTCTTTTAGGACCTCCTGTAAGTACCCCTGTTGCACATCCTCTCTGGTTATGTCCACATGAAGGTAAAATACTAACACAACACCAAGATGACCCACGCTACAGTTTAGGTGTATATTGCAAGAAACGGCTAATAATAAAGGCAGGGCCAACCATTTTGAAATTGGTCATTTACTCATGAAATTTCCTGATCGTGATGATCTTACGTAAAGCAAGATAACGTTACTCATATGGTACACATAAACAAAGGGAAGTTGTTAATTGATGCCCATTGTGCAAATATATTCTATATTTATTGTTCCGAATTGTTAGAAATTGACGCAAAACTTTACAAATAATTTAAACACAAGTGTAGGCCTCGTCAATAATCGATAGGAATTTATTTCTAAAAACGGGTAAGTTTTGTGTCGAAGGCTGAAATTGCCGCTAGCAAGATTGTTTTTGACGCCATCACAAACAATGGGTTTGTTAAAAAATGCTTATGTGACTTGAATTTGAGAAAAGTTTTGCAGATTTTGTTTTAGTTTTGGGGAACCCCAAGGAAGTTTCTTTAAGAAGTGTTTTTACTTCATTGTTTCTTCTGCAGACAAGGACGACGATGATATAATTTGATGCCATTTGTTGTTCTGGTTGTTTATGGTGTTCAGAGTGAATGACGTTCTTCTACGAGACATTAATTTCGGCCGTATTCGGGTGTTTTTGTGAAAGCCACAATATCAACAACCTCCACTATTGTTTTAGCTTAACTTTCAATCTGTGAAAACACCAGAAATGTCACCTTGGCAGTGTTTGGCAGCTTTAACTTCTTCATATTCCTTAAATGAAAGAGACACAATGAATGTGGAATGTGGAAACAAATAGTAATTTGAGAGAAAAACACAGCTTATCACATACGCTCCCAAAAACTGTAACCTGCAGGATTTTGTTGAAATGAAAGGAAAACGGGGCCGTAATTTGATGACAAGGAGCTATGAATGTCAAAGAACAATAAACAGTTAATTATTTAGGCAATGGACACTTGGTGTAATAAGCAATTCAAACACAATTAACCACGTGCGCTCTCAGAACAAGCTCCGTTTTAAAACTCCCTCTTGACATTTGTAAGTTACAATTGCTTTTTTGTCGTTTTTAATGAACACAAAGGTAGCACTGCTCAAAGAAACCAAACTCAGCACACCTCATTGTAGGAGCCAACCCTACACCATTGCAGTTATTGAGTTTTACAACATGAAGGTGGGAAGTCTGACCGCAAACCAGCAATGACATTTTCTCTTGGCTTGTTCGGTCATTAATGTCACGCTTTATGGCATCAAAATAGGACCCAAGACATTTGACGGTGAGCTGTATTCTAATGGTTAGCCGCTAGCTGGAAGCATACAGCCAAAAACGGGCTAGAAAGACCTCATTTTCAGACATCACGCCAGTAAACAATTAAGTCTTACCTTGTAAAAAGTCATCAGTTGTCATCATCAGTTAATTAATAAAGGCCAAACATGATACATTTGCTGACAGATATCGCTAAGCTTCACAATATATCTACCGTTTAGCGCTCTCACCTCATACAGACATTTGTCCTTGTCATCTGAGAAGTCTGGTTGAAAATATTCTTGCGAGGAACCCCCAGCCCTGCCAGCTCCCTCAACAGATTATCTCACCTCATTACAGTGCCTGCTGATCACAGATTCACTCCTCAACAGATGGAAAACTTTAGTTTCTCCAGAGATGAAGAGAAACGCATACATACATACATGAGCGTCACAGCTCGTGACGGTTTGCTTTATAAGCAGGTCAAGTAGCCTCTGTCTGTATGTGTGCATGGAATTGTTTTTTTTTTTCTATTCCAGCGGCAAGTGTGATTGAATAGGTATAATAGCGTGTGCCGACTGAGCTGTAAAAGTCGTAAGTTAATCCTCTGAGCCTTTTCAGACACCCGCTCCTGGGGTTGTGGGATATAACGAAGTGCAGGTGGTCATGCTTCTCAGCCTCTCTCCAAGGCCTCACATCTGACAAATAAAATCATACTGTGAGTCGTCTTATGAGCTGACTGAAGTCCAAGAGGTGTGCCTTGAATGTTTTGTATGGGAGGATTGGTTGAGTTTGCCAGCAAATGTATGGAATACCACTTTTTATGTACTTACGGGATTGGTCCTTTGGGTGAGGTGTAGTAAATTCAATGCACGTACATAGCTGACAGTGTTCCAACTGTGGTCAGCAGGTTGTTCTCTGATGAAGTCATTATAGGTAGCAGAAAGGGCCGTAAATGTTGGCAGTGGGTTACTTTTTCTTTCAAGATACCGAGAAATAAGGCGGATTATTTGAATGTTTCAGAATATTCAGTCTAGTTTATGAAATCATAGTGTTTTGTTTGGTTTTTATTTTTAGTTCAAAGCTTGAATATAAGACAGTAAATGTACCATCTTAACCATATTAATATATTGGGACCCAATGATAATTTATACAACAAGGAAATGTTGTGTGTCGCTCTAGTACAGGCGCTACCTCAAGAACTGTCAAGGATACCTCCAAACACCAACGATTAAAGCTGCATTTTATAAACTATATCTGTAAAGTTGTTGATATTGTGGCTTCCATGGAAACACCCAAATCCGGCCAAAAACGGAGCGATGTTAAATTACGAGGGAGAGCAAAACAAGTATTGTCTGGCGAAGAAACGCAAGAAATCACAGTAAAAACGAAGTAAAAACACCTCTTAAAGAAACCTTTCCGCTTCTGCGCCATCTTTGTATTTCTTTTACTGGATTCCAAATCCCACAATGCAATGCACAAAACAACTTTTGTAGGACGTACAGGTACATTTCTAAAGATGTCAGTTATACTGTACAGGCATGTGGTTAAGCAGCTTCAAGCTACCTTTCAAAGTGAGATTCTTACCCTTAAATGGCAATAACTTATACCCCCTTCCCAAAGAACTCTTCAGCATAGGAGCATATCCTGTTTGAGATCCATTGTTTAATCTTTCCCAACAATCTGTTACACCACTGACGCCTCAACCACCATTGTATCGACCGTAGACTTCAAGCGAAAAGTCCTCGGACTGTAACAAACCAGATAGAACAGTAAATATAACAATGGGTTCTCTGTCTATAAATTGGTGTGTGGATTTGAACACCCTCAACCATGACCCAGAATACATTTCATTAATGCTCAAGTAAATGCTCACTATATGTAACAAAAGAGTTCCATACCAAACTCTTCAAATAGTAATCAATCTCCTGTGGTTTTCTATTTGGTATGCCCACCCAGGGGATGGCAGGGGGACACGGTGCCATGAATATTCAACAGCTTCCACCATCACTCTGGGAACACTGCGTAAATTGCACACAGACGTAGTAGGAGGCAAACAAACCAAAAACCACTGCAGAAGTCATTGCAGATCTTTGTGATTTAATTCTTACTCAGCCTCTGATAAATGCTTAGGGACCTGCAAATGAAATGACATCACTTTAACTCTACAGCATCAGGAAGGATCCTCATTGGTGTGTGATGATGTCATTTAGATTTGGAGTAAATAATGTGCTTGGTTTGGTTGTTTGTAGAGTTGGTCGCCCAATGCTGATTGGAGAATTTAACCAAAATGCCCCGAGATGTTTTGATATTTAGTTTTTCCTACATCTAAGGAAATATACACACGTATGTGTTTTTATAGTTTTTAAAGATTTAACATGTGCTTTCTTAGCTGTTGTGGTGTAAAGATTATAACTTCTTATGGATAGTCCATCAGCTCCAAGCACCCACCAGGGTGTGTGTGCACCATTTAACTGCAATCAACCATAAAACACTATTCCCCATGCTGCACATGGGTACCCACTAATGCTGCTGCACTTTTTTTTTTCAAAGGCATGCTGGAATACAATTCTACGAAACAGTGGAACTAGCACACTTTTGGTCGGGGAAGGGGGGGTAAATATTTGAAAATGATACAGTGCTGGGAATATAAAAAAAAACCCAAGAACAGCCTGCAAAAGCACTGGAGTGTTAGATGAAGGCAGTTCAGCTCCAGAGGTTTTATATATATATATAAAAAAAAAGTTGTGGCGTATTAGTGCAGAGATAAATAAAGCAGGTTGTGCCTCTTTCTGCATTTGACGAGCAGTCCCCCCCCCCCCCCCCCCCCTACACAAATGTGCTGCATCATGAGATTCAAGCAAGGTTCTGTCACAGCGTTTAAATTATGCAGCTGCAGGGCATGGATTACCGGGAGGAGAGGGATAAAGTAGAGAAAGCCAGGCTCCCTTAACCTCTTATCCCTTATCTGATATTAATCACAGCTCCACACCTGTTATTAAAACATGATCCACCTGGACTCTGGTTTTTACCCTGCAGAGGTAAAAGATGTGCCAATTCATCTCGAGTGCAATACTTGTTAAAGTCCATGTAGGCTTTTGTGCTCAGACTTTGGCAATAAAGAAGTCCTGCAGACAGATCGAATATATATATATATATATATATATATATATATATATATATCTGTGAAGACAGCATTTATGTGCTCTCATTTGGGCAGCCTTGTCTGTAAAAATGCTCCTGGCAGTGCTTGTGACAGCAGAAAGAATTTGACCTTTCAGATGTCATTCTGCTGCTCACACTCTGCCCATCAGCAGCACTTATTTGTCCCCAAATGAGGATCACACGGGCCAACCTTGAGGTCTCCTCATGAAGATCTGCAGCCGTCAGTGGTTTACTTTGGACAAAGTGTGCAGGCAAAGTACTCCAACATGTAAACAGCCCAGAGCACCTACTTAATTAGATTAGATTACACATTGGAACTCATTCTCGTGGGGTAGACTTAATCGATAATTTAAATCAAGAACTGGCTAATTAACCACGAGATGATTCAATTACTCTTAGCAAATACACCTAATAATTTGCCACCAATTAAGTGTATGGAAAGATCAGCTAAGCACTAAATGGTTTCACAAAAAGAGATCCAGTTTAAATTATTGTTCTGTTAGTTTAGTCATAAACAGATACATCAGTGTTTTTCAAATGCACTACAAGGGGTGTATGTTAGGGTTTCGTTTAGTCAGACAAGGTTTTTCAGGAAATGTTTATCTCCTGGCATGTTTTCACTGTTAACTGCCAGTCTTCCTCAGCTGTGATATGCTTTAATGTGTCCCTATACGAGCTCTCTCATAAGGAAAGCATCAAAGCATCTTCAGGTGGCTTTCGTGTGTCCCTACGAGTTCTTTCTGGCCTCTGAGGAAGACTGGCAGTTGACAGTCGAATAATGTCAGGAGATAAAAATTTCCTGAAAAACCTTGTCTAGATAAACAAAACCTAAACATACAGTATATTTTAAAAAATAAATAAAACAAAATGAACTTACTGGAATTATTAGCACTACTTATGCTGTTTAGATGTTCTTTCACAGAATTCTGAGCAAAATGTTGTAGTCGGACAAAGGGGTACTTGGATTAAGGAGGTACTTGAGCCAAAAAAGTTGGAGTTAATCTCTGACAAGGACTCAATCATCATTAGAATCAGAAAGTGTTTTTTTTGTTGTTGCTATTTTTGGTAATACTGAGTTTGCCAGATGGTGACCTGTAGATGATAATGTTGTTACTGTTGCTCACAATGACAAATAATACAAATGCAAGTGTAAAGCTATAGAGAGATTGATTGTAACTTCTATGGATGAACGCAAACTTAAGATAATTTCGTGGGATGAGGTGGAGACGGTATTAGTGTTTAACTTCAGCCCATTTATTGAAGAAAAGTCCAAACAATGTACAATCCAGAGACAAAGTATAAAAGTAAAAGAAGCAATTCACCAGAATGCTCACTGATAAAATAAAGTGTTAAAAACTTTAGCCCTAACCAACTGGAGACAGCAGCAAAGGAACAAAAATGGTCAAAAACTGCAAAAAAAAACCAAACACTCCTTAAGTAGTGAGAGTAACTAGGAAGATGGGTTTCACCTGTGAGACTCCAGAGATACATGTTCAAGCTGTTTGCATTTACACGCTGATAAGACAAGGTGGAACTAATCTGGCAAAACTAGTCTCGATTCAGAGACTAGAATCAAACAGGATTAGAAACAAAACAAAACATCAATGTTTGAATTGCAGGACTAAAATGGACTGAACACGCTACAGAACCAGCTGAACATTACGGTGAAAACTTAACCCATGACAGATGTAGTCTAACATGAAAAATAAAGCCAAAGCTGGCCCGAACCAGACAGATGAGTTATATATACAGTATAATAAGTACCTGTCAGTAATTAGGAAAGACACTTAGACATATTAGAGCAGTGGTTCCCAAACTGTGGTACCTGTACCCCTTGGGGTACTTGAAAACCTCTCTGGATGTACACAAACATTTGTCAGTTCATTTTTTAACATTCTAGATTTTTTTTTAAATTTTTTTCATATGCACACAGACTTTTTTTTTTTATCATCCATCAATAATAATGTGTTGCACAATTCTTTAAAATACACCAAAAGGTGAAGTTCAAATTCCAAAACGAGCAAAACATCCGAAATACATGAATAAAAAAGGCATAATAATAAGAAATAAAAAGGAAATATTTTAGATGAGCCTGCAGACACAAATAAATAATGTATAACATGAGCTAAGGGCTACATACAATAATAAATAAAGGCTAAGGGGTGCGTGGGACAATAAAGTTTGTGAAACACTGTATTAGAGGAAGAGGATAGACACCTTGAAGTGCACTAGACAAATTAAATTGTACATTTTTACCAGTTTTGCTTCATAACAAACATATTTGAGTAAACCTGAACCAATTTGCCAAGGCGCTAATGTAATATTACAACAATGCAAAAGTGTTTTTTTTACAGAATGTGACAGATTTTGGATTGAAGCAGATTTTCCTTTTCTCGGCTGCATCAAAAAAGCATTTGCAGCTGCCAGTATGGGGCTCTAATTGCGTCAACAAAAGATGAGATAAATAACTTTCCAATGGAAGAATTGTCTGCTTTTCGCTCTTTTAGTCCCTCCTCTCATACACACTCAATTTATTTTGATTTCAGTATCAATATCAGCTTTCTCAGTTCCTTCAGGAGCGCCACTACCGTCTAATACGAGAAGATCCAACAAATGATGACCTGCGGGACGCTCTCACAAACACACATTCAAATGATTTTATGCTAGCTAATTGTGATACACTGTGAATATGCGAACCAGATGCCATTCCCAAGTCAGTTTTCCAGTGTGGTTTATCCCTATCCCTACCTAACCTCTGCGTCCAGATTCCCTCGATGAGCACCAGCCGCTTGTGGTCGTCCGTTCCTGCCCACCCCACTCTTGATTACTCACATCTCTGTCCTCCATTAGTTTCCTGCCCTCATGAAAAAGTCGCCCTGGGGCCCAACGTGATATGGCTCGAGGTTCCCATGCAGAACTAACGGATGGACGTGAACCTATGGATGTGTTTTCACAGGATATCTTACACTGGGTTTCAGGCATGTTAGGGAAACCAAACCCTGTGGATTTTCAGTTGCACATGACTAATGATGCATTCGGCTGTCGCCTTGCCAGGATTTGCATGACAGATGAGAACTTTTGTGGGTGCAGATAGATCACTTTTTATTTTTTTTTTCTGCGTAAAGATTCAACGTTGATGGTGTGATTTTTTTTTTTTTTTTTTTTTTTAACTGCGTCACATTTCTCCATAGTGCAAAACCAATTGCTTTTGCAAACCATCAATTTCACATGGAGTACAATAAGAGTTGCCATATGTGCTGAGCTGTTTCTCCAGTTTAATGATGTAAAGGGGTTGTGTTCGTAAGCCTAAATGTTGTGGACTTGCAGAATATTTGCAAGAGTGGTGTAGAAACTCTAGAATGTTGAACATTTCTGACTAACTCACTCCCTGAACAATTAACTTCAATTGTTGTAGTTTTTTTTACCTTAAGCGTGGTTGCGATAGAATATTTGAGTATTAATTGTGCTACTTTATGTCAAGAAGAAAACACACATTCTGTTTGCATCCACCCAGCCTGTATGAGCATATCTCAACATTATAGTGTGCGGTTTAGTTTAGATTAGATCAAAGACTAGATACTTTATCTTGTATTGTAGTGGTGTAACAAGATTTCCTTTGAAAAGTCAGGCTTTTATATTTCCTCGGCTCATTTCGTCCTTTCTTTTTTTAATTTGGCAATCAATGAAATGGAAGAGCTGCTTTTTCCACAAAACACCTTGTTTTATGTTATGCATTGTTTGTTTGTGTCAGCAGGCCCGTCTTTAACCCCTTTCTGCATCTGGTCACACTTTAACCTTAGATGAAAGCCTTTTCCCCCCGCCGTCTATTTCTGATTGTTTTGGCCGTTTTAGGTTTTTGATGCATTTTGAAGAGTCGTGCCACAATTTATTAACAACGGACGAGGAAAATGCCAATAGAAATTTGTCCTGTAATGTTAGAAATGAAATTGACAAATGAGATGTGTTCAAGCAACCCTAAGGGTACATGACACATAGGCTACCCCTGGTTGGGAACCACTTCTGTAGGACAATTATCAGATAACTTTAATAGTTGTTTAATGCAAACATTATGAAATGGCTTCAACCAGTTTTTTTTTGAAAGATCAAAAATACAAAGTTATTGGGTCACACTTTACTTTATTATTATTATGCATCATTTTTATATAGCGCTTTTCTGGGTACTCAAAGTTGTTTTACAGTGAAGGGACCAGTGTTGGTGTTTGGTGCCTTGCTCAAGGAACTTGAAGTTTTATACATAGGGCTGTCATTATCTGTCATGAGCATGAATAAGGTGTCCTTTGAAAGCTGTCATTAAGTGTCGTTTGGTAAATTATGACACTTTTGGAGCTATGTTGGCAATTTTCGGGTTAGGTGGAGGGATCTAGTGGGATTAGGTAGGGTTAGGGTTAGTGGTTAGGGTAATGAACAACACTTAATGACAGCCTTTGTGACACCTTATTCATGCTACAGACAGGTGTCATGTCATAATAATGACAGCGTAAACTTCATGTTAAAAAGGACATATTATGAAAAATCCACTTTCGCAACTTTTTTTGATCACATATGAGGTAACTTGAGTGTCCACCGGCACACAAAATGTGAAATAAATCCATCCAGTTGTTTTTTTGTGGTTTTTCTAAGTCTTACAACACAGAGAAAATTGCTCCGTTTCAAATTTTTCAGATTTGTGATGTCACAAGTCAAATCGTGAAAGAAAATACCCTCCCTTCCACTGGTAACTCCACCCATGGACTCCACCCTCAACCTGATAAAAACTTTTCCTAAAGTCTGCCGTTGTTATTCTCGCTAGCGAAGGAGTGATGGCTACCGGTAAAACTAAATACAGAACTTGCCTGCTGCCGGTGCCGTGCCTCCACAGTGAACGTACACTGTCGTGTCAGCACTATTTGTTCATGCGGAGGTGTACCGCTCTGGTGGTTTGGCGCATTGGCAAACCTGTTCTATCGCCTCGTATCGCTGATCTGACGTGTTTGTGACGCAATCCGACGCAGCGGTTGGAGAAAACAAATGATTATCACCTTAATTGCTCTATTCCTTTAGTTAGAAGAGCAATGGAGGAGGAGAAAGTGACTTAGCGGCTTAACACTCCGGTGAGAGTTTGAATGACTACTGTTGCTGCTGAGATAAACACAGACCCTGAAGTGCTAAGATGGACTCACAATAACAATAGCCACTTAAATAGCCATGTGTTTTACTATAACATGCAGTTTTTTTGGCTGTAAACCGTAACAATGTGTGGATAGCAAAAATAAAATTGCTTTTGTGATCACTGATCACCCTGTAAAAGAGCGGGACATGAAGTGAGTGATCGTCTATAGACACGCCCACTCTTGAATATGCATAAGTAGGCCCCTAAATGGCCCGATTTCAGAACTGCACAGAAAGTGACTTTTCAGAGGCTAAAACTCTGGAAAAACAGGCGAGTTTGGGAAAATAAACCTCAAATACTGTGTTTTTGGGTTTCTTAGAATATGTCCCCTTTAAGTGTTTCCAGTTATTGTTTCATTTTCTTTATTATTGATTAGCCGGTTGCGAACTAGTGCTTAATTTACATACAGTAAGTTGAGACTTTGATCTACACATTATCATCTCCAGGTAAAACATTTTGTTTGGATCCTGTGAAAAATGGATAAACAAAAGAGATGTTAAGATTTGAGGGAAAAAAAAATAAACAATTGCAATTTTTAATCATCTTCAAGTGAAAACTAACATTTATCTTTTCATGACTATATTTAAAAGTCTCAAGATTAGATCCAAGTCTTTGAATTGATGACATAGGCAGTAAATTAAAGTATATAGTATGATTTCTAAAGCTGTTAGAACGGGGGGGGCAACTGTACGACCTGCTGGCCAAAACCAGCACACCAGTGCCTCCAAGGACAACCGTTATGATTACACAGAACACATTATGGGCAGTTATTTAATTAATGTAACTGCTATTTCTAATCTGTCCACTGTTTTAGTAAGAGTTTTCATTCAGATAATGTACGCATTTTTACTTATTTGCACGTTCTGTCATTATTTATAGGCTAATATGACATGCTTTTACTGGTCTGGCCTTTCTGAGACGTGGCCCCTGAACTAAAGTAGAGTTTGACATTGAGTTCACAAATGTTTAAATACATTTAGGCCAACCTGGTTCTCCTTGCTTCACCCTGCTGTGCTGCAAGGTTTATTTACACTGCATGAAAATCATCAGTCTTCTCAGTGCTATGTGAGTTGTCCCTTTAAACCAGTTACTGTGGCCCATTTTCTCTCCGTGGTGCACACCTCTCATCACCTGCCTCTTTGTCACTTAGTGGTTCACTCTCTACACTTAGAGCATAGTATTGGTCTGCTTAGCTTCCTGTGTACGCTCATGTTTATTAATATTGTGTAGCTCAGTGAGAGAACCTTATGCATGTAGAGAAGTGGTTGTAAAAGTGGTAGTTGTTGGCCTGCGCGCGCCAAGATGCCAGTGATCTGGACTAAGATAATTGGATCCATGTGGCCAGCGGATCAGCCTGCGGCCACCGCTGCCAGCCACGATGGCCCCGCTTCCACTAGAGGAGGATATGAGCTCCATTTGAGGGTTTCAATCTCTGTATGTGTAACGTTTTACAGTGATGAAGATTAATACATGTGAGACAGACACGGGTCACGACTAGATCCTCCTTTCCTGATGTCTTCTTTTATCTTGTTAAATTTAGTAGATTGTTAATGAAATCTGGGGGAAAAAAAAAAGCAGTTCCTAGCTCTTTCTTTTTTTTGTGCGCAAAAACACAAGCTTTTTTATATGCACTCGGGGGAGCACTTTAGGCCTTCATTTATCATGTTTTGAATAATAAATGAGTGAAGCAGTTTGAAATATGGACATCTTTGATTCAATGTGAGTCAAAGGAAGATGAAGTTGCCAGATCTTGTACACCAGACATGGGCAACTGGCGACCCGGGGGCCACATGTGTAATTTTGTGCGGCACCGAAACAAATCCCCAAAAATTGGATTTCAAGAAGCTGCATGGAAGGAATATAAAGCCCAGCATAATGCACAAAATAACTCCCAAAACACACAAATCAAAAGCAAAAAGCACAAAGTACAAAAGAGTTTCCAAAAATACGCAAAATGACAACAAAGAGACACAACAACCACTTAAACAAACAAAATGGCAACAAACGCACATTACAGAATAGCTCCAAAGACACACAATTGCACAAAATGACAGGAAAATACAGAAAACGACCGCAAAAATACAAAAAGTGACCCCATGAATGCAGAAATTGACAACAAAAATGCTGAAAAATACGCAATTACAACAAGAAAACAACACAAAAAATCACAAGCTCACATGACTGAAAAACTGACAAAACAATAAAACCACAGACAAAGAAAAAAGAAAAATACTCACATTGGTCAGTATTCTAAATGCTGACATTAATGTTGATAATGTGGCCCTCAGATCAGATACCATAACATTTTTGTGGCCCCCACTGTGATAGTTGCCCATACCTGTTGTACACCTTAAATTTATAAACTTTTATTTATATATATATTTATATATATATAGCACCTTTTCAAACACATGGTTACCAAGTGCTTTGGAAAAACAAAATTTATGAAACATATTTTAAAAACATCACGTCACAACCAGGAGCAATAATGAAAAAACCACAATCCAAACCTAATACTAATGCAGCTAATGAAATTGTGGATTACTTTGCAGAGCAGAAAGAAACAAGTTGTTTTTTTTTTTTGTTTTTTTTTAAAAAGGTTTAATAACAATTTTTTTTCTTCACAAGCCAAAACCCATCCATAAAAATTATAAATAGTAATTCAGTAAAATACTTCCATATTTATTCGAGTCTCCATGTGGAATTATGGTTAGCTATAATGGCGATATAAACATAAATACGCAAGGTAATATCAGAATGCTTTAAATCAACAGCTACACATATGGTTCTGTATGCTGCTTTGAGGGCAGACCATCTGAAATCCAGTTGTGCATCACATTCACCACTCAGTAATTGCAGCTGCAGGAGGCCCATATAAAATCTACCTCAGTCCTGGGGTCACTTTACTGAGCATCATTTACGTCCTTTGTAATACGACCTGTAATTTAGCAGCACTGAACGATTTGAATGACAATATTCTTCATTTTTCTTTGTGGGTTTGGCATTGTTTCACGTCAGCTTTCTTTGCACATCTCCCTCCAGACTTTTCCATGGTTCTCCTCTGCTCTTTTATTATAAAGGTGGTAGGGACTTCTCCTGATTTTTAAAGTTTTAATACATTTGCTTCTTCTAAGCCTTTGCAGGAGACAGTGGTCACGGTTTGGCTTTGGATAAAAAGCAAAATGTGTGGGAGAGGAAAAAAAAAAAAAACCATCATCTTTGATTCAGTGGTCCACCATAAAAACTCAACAATATCGAACATGCAGGATGTTCTGTTACAAATCATCCCATGATGGGGGCTTGACAGAGGTTTTCCCAACATTAAGGAGGAGAATATGCGAGGCTTACCGTCAATATGATATGTCATTTTGAATAAGGGGATATAGTTCTTCTGCTTTATGGCATCCGAGCACTCCTCATAAGTGCATAGATGACTTGATTTTTAGCTCTCAGAGGAACAAATGTTTTTTAACTGAGGTTTTAGAAAATAATCCTTGTGCAAATGTGAAACACTGAATGCCAAATCCAGAAACGTGGATTTTCGCCCTTGAATATATAAATGTTCATCATAGCAACCAGGTTTATTCATGGTACGCAAGCATTGAATAACAACTGGGTCCTCTCAGAATTATTGAAATTCATGGAAATCAGATACAAACTAAGCTTTCTGAGATCAATTTAAACATTTAAACCTGCTGGAGATGATATATACTGTATACATATTTATATTAGTGCTGGGCAGTGATTCAAATTTGTAATTGCGATTAATCACATTTTTCTTTGTGATTAATCGCGGTTAATCACGAATAATCACATTATTCTTTGATTAATCGCGATTAATTGCAGTGTTGTGCGCAAAATTCAATAATAATTTTAAACGTAGTGTAATGCACACTTTTGTTTGAAAAGTACTGCTGCATGAACAAAACTGCAACAACGTTTGGCTTGTAAACACTTAACACAAGCAAAACAGGTGCTTATTATTAATGCCCTTTACACAGCAGTACAACATAATATAATATACCCCCAGAGACAGGATCAACTGTCTGAGCAAAAGCAACATTTTTGAATAAAGTTTTCTTTTTTTTTTCTAAACATATTTCATTAAAGAGCAGCAAAAACAGGCTATTTTCAGTAGCAAGTGTCCATGTAAAGAGTGAGGTGCGATTTCCTCTCCAGGTAACTTTTTAGTCTTTGAAGTCCATGTTGTACTCGATTTTCTTTGGAGAATCTGAGTAAAAAGAAATAAATAAATACAAATAAAAAAGATTGACAATGACAGAATCAACATGTAACGTTGGAGGAATTATACATTCCTCCAACGTTCCATTTTCTTACCCTTCTGCACCAATATTCTCCAGTGAGAGCAGCCGTTGATGCACGTTGTCACTTTTATAGTCGACTCCTTTTCGTACAACTCGTGTGCTCTTCTTGCGATGGTGCTCCTTGAGGGAGGCTCATACCTGCCGTCATTCGTTGCGATCCGCGTCTGCAACAATACTTATCGACCTGCAGTTTGTAGCTATCCACGTCGTCATGGCATTTGTTAGCTTGTCTTGCTTTTGTTAATCGATGCTTCGCCCACACGATGCATCCAATGTGGACTGCCCGAGGCCTCCGTTCGCTGTTTGTTTGGGTGGACGATTTGGTAGCGTCAACGGTGTGCGTTTAAGCGGTACGTAGGACTTGAAGTACTCTGGTGATAAGAAAATTCAGCTTTGCAGTAGCTACAAATTACGTTTGTTTCATCTATATGGCCGCCTGGAAGGGATTTAGGGAGTTCCTTTCTGTTCTGGCTCTTCATCGTGTAACCTAACAACATCCAACCCAATGAGCAACGGACTTTCAAAATAAAATAAAAATTAAAAAAACTGTGTTAATGCGTGATAAAACATTTGTCGGTGTTAATTAATTACTGTTAACGCGATAACGCATTAAGTTGCCCAGCGTTAATATATATATATCTATATATACCAATTTTTTATAACATATACAAAGTGTATGCCTCACATGGATCAATAAATCAAAGATCAAAGGTAGAAATTACCTCTCAAAACTTCTTTTTGATCTCCACTGTAAACTCTGTCTTTCAGTTTCGGAAAAGTTTGCGCATTGCATTGTGGGATGCTAGATTAGATTCCCTTTATTTGATATGGACATCGCAATTACATTGGTAACCCGGTCGTATTGTTTTGAGTGTGTTAGCACGTGTGCTAATTTACAACACCTGTCCACAGGAAGCTTTTAAAAAGTGGAGTCCATGGTTGGATTCTTAGAAATGGTTTTAATTTATCCTTCCTCTGATTTCTTCTGTTTGCCTGAAAAAAAAAACTCTGCCAACGTGACTCCCCAGCACATCTCTGGAAGTTGGATACAGATGTTTCTGTTGAGGTTTACACAGAAAGATTCAAATCAGGACGAAATTAAATGTGCTGTGGACTTCTGTGAACAAACTACAACAACAAATGGTGTCACTGTCCATCTTGTCTGGTGAGGAAACACAAGACATCACTGTAAGAAAGCAAAAAAAAACACCCGTTCATGGGTCTCTACTATGGCAATCTACTGTTGTACATTTCTTGCACCAACTGGAACAATCTCTTTTTAAAACCATTAAGAAAACTTTATTGAATAAAGTATAACCATTACAGGCAATTAATAAACACTGTGAACCAAACCCAAGCCAAGCACATTCCATGCAAATATTGAAGCTCTTGATACGTGTTCTAGCTTCTAGGGCGACCGTGGCTCAGGTGGTAGAGGGCCATTTTCTGATCGAGAGGTTGAGGGTTCGATCCCAGTACCTGACTATGTGTCGAAGTGTCCTTGGGCAAGACACTGAACCCTAAGTTGCTCCCAGTGGTCGACTAGCGCCTTGCATGGCAGTCCTGTCCCACTGGTGTGTGAATGTGAGAGTGATTGGGTGAATGAGCTGATATGTTAAGCGCTTTGAGACTGCTTCAGTGTGGTGATAAAGCGCTATATAAAATCAAGTCCATTTACCATTAATGGTTAATCAGTTGGATAATAGGCAGTGTTCTAGTTATGGTTTGAATGCTGAGAAACAATGTGTAATGTTGTGTTGAACTGAAGAGAAATGATTGCTTTGGTTCATTCTTAAAAGATCTGAGGTCAACTCGGGGTCATTGTTATTTGAGTAGCACTCAATTATGCAATGATTTCTCAAATCTTTTCTTAGCAAATCTAGAAGAAAAAACTTCTTATTCAAAGGTTTTTGATTGCTTAACAACCATGAAGGTTCATGGTGTTCTACAGCGTAGCTTGCTTGTGTGCAATGAGTGGGAATAATCAACAACAAGCAGCCTGATTAACCTTAATGTACCCTCTTCAGGACTGCTTTTGAAAGACCAGACAAAAAGAGGTGAAACTATGCACATGTCGTGATAAGAAAGCTCCTGATCTCCATACTGAGACCACAAAGCTGCAAGAGACAGTTTGACAAATAGACATCTGCACTTTCACTGGATTAAACTGCACTGGTCTTTGCAGCAATGCTGTTTAATAGTCCCTGTAAAGGGCCCTCGTGCACTCGTATAAGCTTTAGGAAGAGCTCCGGTGGGTGGTGTTTCTGTGCAAATGTTGGGCCTTGTAGAATAGAATTGCACATTAGTGAGAAATTATATTCACATTGTTAATGGGCAGCCCTCTGTTTAATTTTAGGTGGCCCCAGAATTACAAAAAATTGCACAAGGACAACAGAAATATACAAATTGACTACAATTATGGTAACACATTCTCACTCCCAACTCATCACATATAGACGCTAAGGAACGCTGTGACGCTAAGGGTCGGTCCGTGGCAACAATTGTTTTCATGGCATTTCTAGTGAGAAATTTAGCCATAACTTATGGTTTGGGATCAGGTTAGAAGTCTTATTTTGAAGAGTTGTAGTGAAAAGCAGTTTATGGACCCTTAGCGTCACATAGTGACTCAGGGAGCGCAAACCTCCAAGTTTAGAAGTACTGTATCATCTCCAAAATCTAACTTGTTCTTCCTTTTGACATTGTCTCTCAGCTCAGCAAATTTCATTGAAATCAAGTCAGAAATGTTTTAGATACCACGCTAACAAACAGCCACATTGACAGAAAGACGGACGGACTTAAAAACGCTGCTGAAAATATTACCTCCTTGGTGGAGGTAACGACAAAAATATACAAAATGAGTTCAAAAATACACAAAACATGCACATAAAACCCAAATACCACACAAAAACACACAAAACTAACACAAAAAAAACACAAAACGAGAGCAAAATATACAATTTGATAACATAAATAAACAAAACAACAGCAAAAATAGACAAAACAACAACAAAAACAGACTAAACCCTTTGTCTCCACCAAGGATGTAATGTCCATATCCATGCTCAGATTGGTCATTATTCAAATTTTTGTAGTGAATGTTGATAATGTGGCCCTCGGATCAGACAATCACATTTTTGTGGCCCCGTTGCGATAAAAGCTGCCCATCTATGCCACCTTGGTATATTGCTATATGAATTTGAGATGGAAGAGTTGTTAGATACATTAAGCATCTCTAATCTCCATTTAGCCATGTGACTTCCTTTATTTTATCCAGTCCTTTACAACTTAAATGGTGTTATAATTCTTAGGCTCCCACTTGTATTTGTGCAATGCATGAAAATGTTGTGGTTTCTTCACTCATCACGAAACAATCTGGATTGGTTTCAATGGTTTAGCGTTTAACGCAGTTTTCTTTTCTTTTACACAAATGGGAAAACACAGTGCTGTAACTTTCCCTGCCAGTTGCGTTTACGGTGCCAAATGCAATACTTTTAACAAGCGTGATTACAAGGAAAAAGTTAAGCTATTTCAGATATTTTTTGTTGTCGTTTCTACACTTTATGTGTTTGCAGAACCACCCTGTCAATAGATTTCACTTTGCAGAGGCAATTTCCCCCTCTCAACAAAACAGCTCTCAGTGATTTCCTTTTTGCTGCCTTTATGTATAAGGAACCTATTTAGTGCCTCTGGAATCTATTTAGCTTTTATTAGTGTTAAAAGTCACATTTGATTGCAGTAGGTTAGTTCTGTTTTTTCCTCTGGAAACCGTAATCGGAAACACTGCTTTTCCGAAACCGAGCATTTTGTGTTTACAAGTGTGCTGTGGCTCGTTGTATGGCAGGCAAGTAGGCAGTAGGACCACCTTCTTAGATGTAAGGGTGCAATGGTGCTCCCTGTGTCTCGACGAGTTAAAAAGCAGTTGCTTGGGATCTGATGCAATGTGCGGGGTCGTAACCTTTTGACCAACGTGAGTCAAGTGCAGATGGAGCTGTAAATCCATGCTCTAAAGTACATAAACAAAAGGCTACAGATTGCAAACCAGGCTTCTAAAATGATGTCCAAAGGCAGTGAACAGGCAGAATCTTGGCTACGGGGGGGGTTCTTGTGGTAGAAATTGGCCGAGGTGCACGGCTTGACTACTTCTGGAACATTTCTTGTTTAAACTGTGTGTATCTACAGGTCTACTATTCTGGGTCAGCAGCCCATAGACTCCAGACGTCTAACGCTTATCTCATTGATCCAAAGCTTAGTGTCAGAGTCGGTGTCTTTATCTTTATTTTCTTTGGACACTAGTTAGATTTTTGGCAATGTTCAAAAAATTAAAGAAAAAGTGCAGTTTGTCATAAAACTCAAACTGTCAAGCAAAGTAATCTGGAGCACCTCCTGTTGGCTGGAATTTGAGTATCACACATTTAGACTCCAGAAGATTCCTATCATCATGTATCTTCTGCACACGTTTTGACTCGGGGACTTTGCTACTTAAACACACATATACAATAATCAAATGTTAGAAAATGGCAATTAAAACTGTAGATAACAGCACGAGGTGAGAACCATCAAACCAGTCATTAGCAACTAGCAGCCAGGGGGCCACATGTGGCAAATTCTCAAAAATTGTAATTCAAGACGTTGTAAGGAGTATGAAGCCCAACATGATAAACAAAAACACACCACAATACATAAAATGACTCATAAAACATGAAATGACAACAAAGACAGACGCAACAAACACTTCAGCAAACAACAATAATAATAATGATAATACGTTTTATTTAAAAGCACCTTTCAAAACACCCAAGGACACTTTCCAATGTCATAAAGCAATAAAAACAGGGGCAACAGAATAAAACAAAATGACTACAAAAACACAAAACAACACATTTCACAATCGCTGTAAAGACAAAATTACACAAAATGTCAGGGAAATACAGAAAAACAAAAAAAAAAATGCAGAAAGTGGCCCTAAACATGCACAAATCGACAACAAAATTGCAGAAAATCATAGAAAAATACACATAATTACACCTAGAACACAAAAAATAACAAAAACAGACTCCAAAAAACAAAAAAAATGACTAAAAACTGACAAAACCTCAAAATCACAAAGAGAGAAAAAAAGACAAAACCATTTCCCCTCCTGTATTAATGCTCTGATTGATCATTATTCTAAATGCCAACATGAATGTGGATCAGATGCAATCACATGTTTTGTGGCCCCCGCTGTGATAGAGGTACCAATCCCTGCATCAAACCAACTGAAGACACTAAAATTCAAAGATTTGGTCGACATTCAAATCTTGCACAAAGCAAATCAAAATCACACCAAATGCTGCTTAAAATAAGAGAAAACTGAACTTAATCTCAGTGGAATATGCATTTAAAAAAAACAAAACAAAAAACAGCCTGTAAGTAACACAGAAATCATTTAAAAAAGTTTTAAAAAATGTTTACAAACCGCATTGTGAATGGATACAAGTGAGAAATGGAAAGATGAGCGTATAATGACGTGCAATGTGCCTTTAAAATAATAATAATAATAATATTTTCCACTGTTTTGTTTTCCTACATTGGCTGTGACTGATTAAATTAAGGAAAAAAGAGGAAAAGCAGCAATGAAGCGACTCGATTGTCTGTAATTTTATTTATTTCATTCTTTTAAAAAAAAACAAAACAAAAAAAACCCAACAACTTGTTTGAATAATTTAAATAATAATCTAAACCTAATAAAACATGATGTAAGGGATTATTGATAAATTAATTAGTATGGATAAATAGGGAAGTATACATATTTTTTTCTGTTTGTGGACTTGTGTAGTGATGTGGTCAAACTAAATATGTCATAATGGGCTTTTTCGATGTATGATCTCACAGCGTTCTATTATAAAAGCACATAATTATCCCAACACACTGTAGGTTGGAGGGTGATTACATTCCACTAATGCCAATTTAAAGGAGATGGCAACATTTTTTCCAAATATGCACTGGGAGCAAACGAGAAGCCCACCATTCATGGCTTTTTCCTCTCTTGTAAACAATAAAATGCATTTTCTTATATTAGTTCAACCTGTATTTACAGCTTTTTGTTTGAGCCGCTGCTTCACCCAGGGCTTTTATTTCTTTTCTTATTTTTTTTGTTAACTTGGCCCACCCAAGCGCTCCTGCCTACTGATAGACGTTGGATGTGAAAATCTACAGCGTAAAGAGAAAATGACATGTTTCTCTTGTTCGAGCCACATTTTTTTTACTATACGTTTGCCAATACTCAGTTTGAGATTACAGGATTTGATCGTCTATGTAAACACGGGACTTGATTTGAGTGTATTTTATATTTTAATTGTATGTTTGTGTAGTCCCGGCTGTCTGCAGGTGGTGCAGCAGGCACATTTTGGCAGATTGTAACGGGGACTCTAATCAAGTCCTGATATTGGAAGAAAAAAAAAAAGCACATAACATTTTAGTGCTTTCACTTGCACTGGAATGGTAATAACGTTTTGTTTAAACTTGTCTTAGTTTCTTGGTTGAAGTGAATTTTTTTTTTTTTTTTTAATTTGTAACATTCCCAAAACATCTCAGTTACAGTATTTCCACTACAATAAATGTAGTCATTTTTTTTTTTGTTAAACATGTGAACAATCTAATATTCATTTCTCTCTTCATAGGGCCCTCCTGGTCCAAAAGGTGAAAAGGTGAGTCACGTTGTACTTCTTTTTTTAATACAATAATCCTTTTGATCGTTTGTTTGACTGTTTAGAGAGAAATGTTGACTATTGGAGACGGTTGGCTGGAAAATAAATGAACGAATACCAGTGTCATGTCTGTGCGGTACGCTGCAGCCAGCTGCTGGTTCGCTTTACCACAACGCCTGATGCAGAGGACAGCATTCTGTATGATTAATAATCCCACTGCTATTATCATTTATTTTGAAGGGATAATGTGCTTTAGTATACTCTCAATTACATGCAAATGTAGACAATTAAGCCTGAATGATGATACGCAATCCTAGTTTTGTTTGCACGACATCTAACAATGGAGAAAAGTACCCAATGAAGTGATGCAATTGGCGATTTTTGACTACTGTAAGTGGCTCAATTCTGATTTTTAGCTGAATGTCAAAGATTTTTTACCCCCACAGTTTTATTTAGAGATGGACGATATGATTGGCCCACCGATATTTACCATAAAATGTAATATCGTTGACGTCAGTGTCATTTTTTAGTGAATTCGGCTGTATTTCCATTAGTGAAGTTGAATAAATATTCTTATTTTGCACAGATGATGTTTATTTGTGAAATACATCCAGTGAGGACCACATTGAAAGTCCATGTCAAGATTGATCGTGTAACCCATTTGTGTCAAACTTAAGGAGAAAATGAAAACGTGAATCATTGTTTAAACTATTAACAAAATCAGTTGTAAGTTGTGGATTTTTTTTTTTCCAAATCCATGCCATTTTTGGCAAATTACTTCACAAAATCTCCCCAAATTGAAAAAAAAATTGATAAAAAACATAAAAAAATCAAAGAACATTTACGTATCGGTCACTTATTGCTAAGATACTGTTGATGCCTTCAATACTTTGTCTAATTTATAACTGGAAGTGCAAACATGGGCACATTAATGTTGAACTTGTTTGTTTTCTTGCCTAAAACCTGTGGCCTACTTGTGATCCAACTGGTCCGTATTTGGCCCTTGAACTAAAATGAGTTTGACACATCTGATGTAACCTAATATTAGGTGTTGGGGGAGGGGGCCTGTGTATATGTCGGTATCGGTTAGTTCTGGAAATTAGGAATTTTGTATCTGACAATTGGCAAAAAGCTAATATCAAACATGCCTAATTTTTTGTGACAATTCCAGATGAAAATGTTTGCTCAAATCTGAGCTGTTGTAGAATTTTTACTCTGGATAGCCAACAAAAAAACTGACCCACATATTTAATAATCAGTATTCGCATTGAAAATGAAGCAAACTTCACGTTTGGATCACGACGACTACGCGTTTAGTTCATTCTAGTTCTGTAGCTCCATTGCAACCATCTGCGGTGGCTACAATGAGAAACTCCCTTGTGTGATTCCACATGAATAAATGTTTAAATTAGCTCTCGAATGTATAGGTTTTCTTCTTTTGTTTCAAAGTAAAGTTCGGTTTTGTTTTGGGTTCAGTCTAATGTGATAAACCAAAAGCCTTCACTTTTTCCTCCATCTGCTGAGATGTACCTCGACACCAGGCAGCGAGCCAAAGATCTCTGGGGCAATAGACTCTGGTCCGGCTGCCCAGTTAGCCGCCCACACTCACCAAAAACCACCAAACCTCACACCAGAGCTCTCTTTTCTTTCATACTCAATTCATGTCAGTCCATGTTATCTGAAGTGATTTTATTTCCAACCGCAGGCAATAGCTGCGGTCGCCGTGTTGCTTTTTATCAGTGTGTTCGGAATCGTGTTTCAATGATTTCAGCGTGACCCTCGGGTTATTGTTAACACTATATTTCTGAATGCACCCATAAATTATGAGACAAATTCTTTTCCTTTGCCTTTTGCAGGGGGATCAAGGTGACCAGGGACCGCGGGTATGTAGTTCATTCCAACTTATTGTGATTAGCAGTTGAATGTGTTTTCCCCTGCTGAATTGTGGGTAAAAAAGGTTTGAGATGCATGGAATTCCTGGGATAGTGTTCTTCCATTGCGGCCAAATGCAACAGCTTAAATCTTCATCCCAAATGGGGAAAGGAAACTTATTTTAAAAGGCATGGAGTGGTTGAACTTTTGAGAAAGTCAAGTTCTTTTACGGCATGACCTTAGATGTGATGTGAACAGAAGCGATCGAGGGTCGCGCACGCCCTGCGATAATTAAAAACCAAGTAACTCCTTCTGTAATTACTCATGATTCACTTCAATCCTCACATTCAAAGCCTTAATCATTTCCAGCTCTGCAGTTTGACATTTCTATAAGAGAGCAGCTTCTAAATGATGATGATGTGAGTGTTTTTCCGTGCTTGACAGACTCTGAAATGAATTACTCTATATCTGTGCTCCGCAGTTAGCGCGGACCGCTCATTTTTCCTCAAATAACGCTGAAAGAAATAAGCACTCTTTGAAATGCCAGACTGCACAGGTTTGTTTAAAGTAGACTGCATTAACCAGGAGGGGGGTCACAATGGGAGTATGCATAGGCACACTTTCACTTCCCTTTGTATCTGCTGCTGTTCATCAAGAGTCAATTGTGTCATGTCACAGTCACTTTAAGTGGCTGGAAGTGATTTCCATGAGGCCAGAGAGCAACGGGCCAGGTTGACAAGGGAACGCGGCAACACAGTTTGTCTTTTTTTCCTCCCCAGAGCACAAGTCATCTCTGAAGTCATTCTGTCTTAACATTGGCACCCGCCCAGATGTTAGTCGTTTGACTGTTCACTCTTGCCGGATCTCCTTTTGGCTAGCTCACGCACCACTTCTGATCTAAAAGTCAACACAATTGAGCTTTTGCTGTGAAAAGTGATTAGGAATCGCCTGGTGAAACATCAAATGTCACACTGAATATTTTCAAGTTACGCCTGTGTTTACACTGTGGGTTGTACGCGCGGTTTTTCCCACTTTGACCAGAACTACAAACCCATTTCAACTTTTGTTTGATGAAATAAAAAGAATTGCATATTTATTATAGTTGCACAAAAACCCACAGTGCTAAAAGAGGCGGAGGAGAACTAACGCTAAACTACTCCCATTGGACTAGTTTCTAAGGTTGTTCTCATAATTTGTAACCTTTTAACCAAGGAAGTAGAGTCATCTATCTCTATCACTACAGTCATTTATTCCGCGGAAACAGCTACGCGGTTGATAGAGTTTTCCTTGCGAGAAGCCAAGTCACATTTGTCTTTTCAAGTAAACAAACAAACCGTCCCCTTGAAGATAGTGTTTCATTAGGTTTCAATTACGGCAAAGTTGTCCCCGTAACAGATACAAATTGAACATGAAGGACTGCAGCGGCATGACAGTAGACGAGGTCAGCAAAAACTATTTGCATTACCTTTTACATCAGAGCAGTGTATTGACTTTGCACATTAGATTTGTCAGCAAACGCAGCAGAAAGAATATTAGGAAGATTTCCTTAACAGATGAAGGCAAAAGGACAAGTGTAGTGTAACCTTGATTTCAAGCACTGGGAGTTGATGAAGCCCATATGGACGCACATGTTAACAATAGTGTGTCAGAAGTGTGTCTTTGTTCACCGCACGACAACAAGTTACCGTACATCGAGCCGAAACCGCTTCAAATTGGCAGTCGTATATTAATGACAGAGGTTTTTTTTTGTTTAGACACTCATAATGAATGACCGTAAGGTGATGTTTCGAGGTCATTTCAGAACTCTTTCTTCAGTGTGTGAGAATTTTCTCATCGATGCCCATTTCCTCTGCCTTTTTCCCACATGTCAGGGTCAGCCATTTGTCTGCCCCCCCCACCCCACCCCGAGGGCGCAGGCCACATCCAAACATTAAAGGTTAACCAAGCAACAAATAATGAGTACACTAGTTTCAAACAAATGCACGACCACCACCAATGCAGCTCTAAATTTGGGATCCACATCACTCTAGTAAACCACCTAAATGTATCCCCGGTAAAGGTGTGTGTGGTCTTTTGGAGGGTTACTGGTAAAGACAGCTGTAAGACAAAGGTCAGGGAATGTGTGCGTTGAAGAAAGAAAGAAATTCCTGAGATTTTTGTAATGCTCCTGCAAAACAAAATAAAAACAAGATTTTACGTTGGATTTTAAACGATAACAGACGTCCACCAAGTGCCAAATATCCTCTTTGCCAGATATCCGCAGTGATGGATCAGTGATTTTGATCATGGTGCAATTTTTTGGGAAAAATCACAATGAAATGTGTAATCCAGATCTGATCCAGAGGAAACGCAGTGGGGTAATTGATGAACCAACCCCAATATAACTGATAACGGTGTAAGAAAAAAATGGTTTTGGCGATATATCCCAACAATTCAACATGCGATTATCATATCGAGCCCAAAAATGTCCTAATCGATCATGTTTTTTTAATGAAAAAAAACATTTTTTAATTGTGCTAACATACTGTACGCATAGCACGTAGTTGTCAGTGAACCACATCAGACCCTGTTAAACTACCTCACTCCTCAATGATGTTTAACTTGGAGTTGATTGCGCTTTATTTTCATAAAACATCCTGGGCACAGAAAGACGAACTTTTGTCGACGCAAAAATGTACTTTTGGGAAAATGTAATTTGACAGTTTGATAAATATACTACATTAGTTATCATTTACTTGTTCTCGCAAGTTTTAAAAAAAAGGAAATAAATTGTATTTCGAACCATTTTGTACCTGTAAAGGTGAAATTTGTAATAATTGATATTGTGATATATCGCGACGTATATCGTATTTTTTAGCATCAGGACATATTGTATTGTGACATGCTAATCGTGAATCGTATCGTATTGTTCGATTCATGGCAATGCACACCCCTAATAACTGAGTCAAATTTCAGAAAGATCAGTCAGTTACGTAATGAGATATGAATTTTTGAATATTTGCCAAAAATGAGTGATTTTTTGATTTTTTAAAACTGATATTGATCCGAATCCTCTCAAAAAATTTTATGGAATCTTTTGTCAAAATCTGTTAGGTACTTTTGACTTAATCCTGCTAACAGACGAACAAACAAATAAATAAACACTGGTGAAAATATTACCTCCTTGAGCGGAGGTAATAAAACTATATGTTTCTCACGTTGATAATTGGATTTTTCCATTGGTGTCAAAACAAAGTTTCCTATGCATTTTCCTACACTTGGATGGATTAAAGTCACTTGTGTGCCCAAGTGGTACACCGCTTCTCGATGGATAGTTCAGAATTTTCCCATCTTGGAGTTGCTTGGACTATCTCATGCCTTTGGTGTGGTGGACGAGATGTTGGTCTGGTAATTGTCCTCTGAGAGCTGATGCAGATTTTCCTCCAATCTGGGTTTTTGTTTACGTCAAAAGCAGTCAATGTCGACCCTGGCCAATACAATTGGCCTATGTCAGTTTTCGAGGAGAAAAGCAAGAAAGCAATCTGTAAATGGTTAAGAGTTTAGATCAAGTGCTGTGTCATTATCGTCTTGACACACAGACATCACCGTGGAAGCATTGCAAGATGAGCACAAACCCACACTAAGATTTTTCCCTTTCCGCCTCATCTCCCACTGTGAAAGATCCAACTTCTGTTCTTTGCTCAGATTATCACCTCCTATTTCTCAGGCTTTGTAATGTTCGAAGCAAGTCGTTGGCCTGACTACAAAGTTCCAAAGCAGACAGCACTACATTGCGTCTTCTATCTGGACTCGAGCTGTCAATTCTTTCCCAATTCATGCAATTCCCCCCTTTTTTCCCCATCAATTTTTGAGGTTGTAAGTATCTATTGAATTTCTTTAGCCTCGCTCCCTGTTACACACAGGAGGACTATTGTCTGCAGTGGAAGAGTATCTATTTCTCTGCTTAGCTGCAGGCTGGGATTAAGTCAGGCTGCCTTGAAAGACATCTTGTTAATGAGCCATGCTTTTTGAATTATCTCTGGAAAACCAGAGGGATGGCACTAAAGTCATGTTCAGATGGACCAGATTTTATCTGAAGCATGAGGGGGAAAATCGATTCCAAACAAAAACATTACATGAACCTCTCGTGAACATGGTAATTGGATTTACACGGGTTTTTGTGTTTTCCGGGTGAAGTACAACCTGTCAAAAATGCACACACATCTATCACTACATACTTAGTTATCAATAAATCTATAATTTATGCACGTCATTCACAAAGTACAAACTTTTTTAATCCACCAAAGAGGGCAAACTGTATTTTTCTAATTAGATCAAATGTCTTGCGTGTCTTGTTTCAGTGCTACAACAAGAGCAGATGATTTAGGAAAACATTGTGTTGGTGCCATTCATCTGGGTTCACTTATCTTCCATGAATCAAACAGGGACTTCTGTTGCAGCCTTTGTTAATCTTATTCTTTTTCAGTTTGAAATTCATTATATACACTGTGTATATGTCAAAAACAATGAAACTTTTAACATCTGTAAATATGGGCGCAATTTAGTTTACTGGTGAAAACTTTGGTCTGTTGAGGAAAACATGAAAAAGCGTGCTAGGGTACAAAGTCTTGGTGGTAATGAATGGTCCGTATCGATCTGTGACGAGATGAAGGTAAATGGACATTTTAACTTTGATTCAAGACTTTTATTAAAAAGGTTTATGTCGGAGTAAAGAAAATCAATGTTTTCTTCAGAGTGTTTTGTCAACAACTCTCTAAGTCTGGGGTATTAACATTGGCTTTGATGTATGATCATAAAAAGAAAAGTAATTGTCTGAATTTGAAAGCTTTCCACTAAATGAAGCCATCAAGGGGGTAAAATGTTTCTTCTTGGAGCTCCAACTCCACTATAAAAAGTTCTTGCAATGTGAAGTCAATGCTCAACTGTTTCTTTTTCCTCTTTGCTACGCATCTGTTATGAAAATAGGAAATGGAAAAGACTTAACAAAAAGCCAAAGAATCTTTGACATTTGATATTCTTCAAAACTTTATACAAACCCACTTTTCCAGTTAACCAGCATGTTCCAGTGCAGAGACTATTTTGTGATAAAAATCTTGACAAATGTCTTGCTTTGTGGATTTGGAAGAAAACAAGAAGAATCAGTCACGTAGAGTCAGGGAAAAGTAAACTTGGGGTTCTTGTATAGTTAATTTTTAAAATTTGGATTGTTATATTTGTTTAGATCTTGAATACAAATATCTGGTCTTCAAAGCTTTGTGTTTGACAGCTGAGTTTGATGTCGGCCTCTTGCAGTTTTTGTGAAAGCCCCACCATTTGTCCCAGTGTGTCACTTTTATTTCCAAACCTCCTTCGCCCCCTTACACAGTTTTTGTTTGCTGTGTGTTGTCATGTTGTGCATGGGTTGTCATGTTGTGCTGTTTGTCCCTGTAGGGATTGCCTGGTCTTCCCACACTGGCTGCTTTGCACAGCAATCAGATCCTGACTGTCAAGGTTTGTTGGTGGTGCGACTGCCTCGCTGCTAAGTCCGACCCTTTTTTGCAGCCCAAGCTTGAAGTGCCGTAAATGAATCACTGGCACAGCAGAGGGCTGATGATGGAGTGTGCACAGGAGGAGAACCCTTGTCTAATTAATCACAGCCAGTCAGTCGTTGCCCTCTCTTCTTCTGCTACCAGTCTTTCACTGAACAGCTTTCTGTTCCACTCCACAAGCCTGGTCTTAAACTGAAAGTGAAGGTGGCTTTCCAGGATCTGGATGGCTTCCATTGATGCAAAAATGAATGCAAGAGAATGAAACTCCCAAGAGAACTACTTAATAATCCAAAGGAGGTCAGACCTTGTTTAGTTAAAGATCATGCCCACGGTTTACCACAAATCTCCTAAATATCCGTTCAGGATTGTTTTAGTGACGGATAAAACCACTTAATACCAACGGGCACATGTAAAACGATACCTTAACTAGAAAATAGAGAGGTTAGAGCTAAACTTTGGCTCAGAACATTGCCAATGTTGTTATAGCTTGTGCAGCACTGAGGGTCTGACTTTGCAGCTGGCACAACGGATGGTGGCAGTGCTTTCCCAGAGGACGAGTAATTCCCATTTTTTCAGGGGACTGTATGTGTGTACAGAAATATGGGCTGAGATTTGTGCCACGACACACTGAAGTTGAATAGTTGGGATTGAATTTGATTTTACTGTTTTGAAACTGAATTAGTAACTTGAAATTTTATTTTTTCCTGTTGAAAAAAAAAAAAAAAAATCATCATGTTACATTGCAAAAATTCAATATATTTCTGTTTTTCAAATTCAGATTCACTGCAAGCATTGCAATTTCAGTACGTGGAGACAGACTTCAGGTCTAAGCAATCAATCACTGATTTGTGGAACCCCTGTTTACGTCTACAAAAACTGCCATTGAGGGTGTGACCATATAGCCCTGAAAAACGTATGTTCACTTATGTTGAGACTTAGCTAATATTAATTTTTTGAATTTGAAGTGCGTCTGTTTATGTTCACCTGCCTATGTATGTATATATGTATGTATATATTTTTATGTGCATATACATCTTTTTTTTTTACCTCAGCCAAAACTCACAAAGACAATTTAACTGAAATGTCCCATCGCCCCAGATTTATCAGTTTTTGTTTACAGACTAATCATTTGTTGCTATATTTAACCCTGATCTCTTCCTAATGTGTCTTTCCTCCGATTTATATTTTTACATTCATATATATATATTTATATGGTCACACCCTCAACGAGCCTTAAAGGAGTTTTTGTAGACGTAAACAGGAGTTCCATGAATCAGTGATTGATTGCTCAACCTCGCGGAACGGAAGCGTGTCTCCTTGTAGAGACATCGAATTGCGTGCAGTGAATCTGAATTTGAGAAGCAGAAATATATTGATTTTTTTTTTTTTTTTTTTTCAACAGGAAAAAAAAGTACAATTTGAAGTTACTAATTCAGTTTCAAAACCGGACATTAAATGTCAAGTTGTTACTTTCAAATTCAAATCTCATCCCATACAGAAACAAACCTGTACTTAAAAACAAACCACCTCAGTGCTGGGAAAAAATGTGGATTTCTCTCCTCTGTCTGTGGAGGCACTGAACTGAGGTCAGGAACACTGGCCTCTCTAACAAAATCTGTTTCTTTTTGCATTGCCTTCTCCTTCTTTCTCTTCCTTCTTCTTCTTCTTCTTCTTCTTCTTCTTCTGGGACCTCATCCTTCAATCTCCTTTCACCTCTGACCTACGACCTCTTGACTCCACACACCTGCTCAGATGGTCTTCCCCAAGATCAATCATGGCTTTCTTTCCGCTGACCAACAGCTCATAAAGAGACGACTCATTAAGGTAGTGGGCGTGTCCTCAGTTTTCCCATCATGCCATAGAATCACTTCTGAAGCAAGTTTCGTTTGCGAGGATTCAAATGTCGTCATCCCAAATTTTTGGATTTGTTTTCAGGATAATCCCAGAGATTTCTTTGAAGTTTTAAAGTTATTTCTACCGTGCAGAACAGGTTTCCTGCAAACAGCTTTTTGTATTTTTCCCAGTTTATCGCACATCTGCACTGAAATATATAGGTTTTCAACAGTTCTTCATTCCCTGTTTTCAATCCACTCTTGCATGCATTAAAGGACAATAATATTTTAGCCATAAATGCTTTAATTTCAGCTCTTTTTCACAACATTACTCTTCTATATGTACCGTAGATAGTTCTCCCATTAGATCATTCCACTAGTTTCCTTTCATTATTATTATTATTATTTTACTGTAGATGTTCCAGCCTGTGTTGATCCAGCACAATCACTCCATACTGATGCTTGAATGTGTGGTTTTACCTCACAGGGGGATCAGGGTCAAGCTGGACCACCTGGACCTCCAGGGCCACCGGGGCCTCCTGGACCTCGAGGGCCTCCTGGTGACACGGGCAAAGATGGACCCAGAGGTGTCCCTGGTCAACCTGTAAGTTATCACACTTAGTGTCACTAAAAATCACGACTATGCTGACATAATGGTAAAATGCCATTTTCAACAAGTGAAAATAAGGTTTTGTTTAGTTTCTAGTCACTTTTAAATGCACTTCATTATATTTCTGAGGGATTCTTGAAGAAATGTACCAATACCCCCAAGACAATGTTTTACCATAAATTACACACGCTTTTACGCTGCTTTCTTATCACTTTTGCCACGTTTTTTAAAGCCCGTTGTTTACTTCAGAAATATTTTTTTTAGCGGTGACAACTACAACCGGGCTCAACAGAAACGTCTTGTCATTTATGCAAAGCAGAAAAACCTTTGTTGTCTAAGTTGTCTGATTTCACTGGGTACTGATTATTCTTGTTGCTGATTGCTTCAGAGAAAACATACAGTGACTGTCCTTTAAATGTCACATGAAAAGAAAAAAATAACATTACATTTGTTTACCTAGAACAAAGACGAGCCATCAGAATACACTATTAGAATTGTAGTGATTCAAAGGGACTTTTTGGAGCGTTTATTTACTTATTTATTCATGTGCGCAGTTATTTATTTGTGTATTTGCTGTTATGATAACAAAACTTTAAATGTCAACTTTCTTCTTTCTTTAAGGGTGAACAAGGACAGCCTGGAGAAAGTGGACCAATGGTGAGCCCAAACTTTCAAATTCGGAGAATTGTAGTCCAGGTATAGATAAGTGTTATAATAGGCATTACATTTTTTAAAACACGTGTCAAACTCACAAATTAGGAGCATCCAATTTGGCCCACGGGAGAAAATAGAAAATGACCGAGAAAACATGAATCATTATGTAAATGAAACTCATTTTATCGCATGATTGCAGTAGAAAAACTGAAAAATTATTTTCTCATAATATTTTCCTTTAGCTATTAGAAATTGATCACAAGATGGAGGAAAATTAAAGTGAAGATCCTGTTGGGACTGATTTCTGTCACTTATTGCTTGGATATTGTTGTTTCTTACATATTTTGTATTTTATGTATACGTAGAAGTGCAAACCAGGGTACAGTAATGTTAAAATTACTCATTTTCAAACTGTTACTGAACTAAAAACAGTTTGACACCACTGATTTAAAACATACAGTATGTTGAACATAGACACTTTTATTGTCCCAGTCTTCTTTTTTTTTTATTAAATGATGGTATTTAATTTGCCACCCAAAGGTGCCACGTTCATTCTCATTATAAAATTAATTACACAAGCCTTCATTTTCCCCCAATTGGCTCATATCTAGTTTCCTGAGATTCTCACGATTTATTTTAGGTTGTTACAAAACTACAGATGGACCAACGTATAATGGGTAGTAATGGTCACATGCTTTGTAATAAAGTGTTTCTACAGCAGGGACAATCTGTTCCCCCTCACAGCATTGGAATTACGATGGCAGTTTTGAGATAATAACGTACTGTAGCTGAAGTTTAATAGGTCAAACCAAACCATGCACAGAGATGGACGAGATTGAAAAATAACAAACAAAAAAGGAAAATGTGGCGTCATCATGTCATCAAACAAGTGTGAAGGGAGGATAAAGGACGTGAAGCTGACAAAGGATGTTATCAAGTCTTTTACAATCTCTGCATTGTGTGGAAACAATTGCTCTTGAAAACTTCCACACAGGTTTATCCTGAGGATTTACTTCGCTTTGAAAATTGCTTTAAATTATGCTTTGTTATCTTGTCCTCACATGATCTTCTGAATATGAAACTTCCCGCTACGTTTTACAGCCGAACAATAAAAGCTGTAGTACTAAATAAGTTAATAAAAATTTATAGGTGAGTTTGAAGCACTTTTTAATAGAAAATAATGTTTTTGAAAGTCAAACAGTTTAACAATGTTATGTTAAGGTTCTCCTGACATGTTGTCAACTGCCAGTCTTCTTCAGAGGCGTCTGCTGATCGCTTTGATGTGTCCTTGACTTTCACATAATAATTCCAGCAAGTTCTTTTTGTCTTCTTTTTGAATAATATGTTAAGGTTTCATTCGGGAAATTTACTTTGATCTCCTGGCATGTTTCGACTATCAACTGCCAGTCTTCTTCAGAGGCGTCTGCTGATCGCTTTGATGTGTCCTTGACTTTCACGTAATAATTCCAGCAGGTTCTTATTGTCTTCTTTTTGAGTAATATGTTAAGGTTTCATTCGGGAAATTTACTTTGATCTCGTGGCATGTTTCGACTATCAACTGCCAGTCTTCTTCAGAGGCATCCGCTGATCGCTTTGATGTTTCCTTGACTTCCGCGTAAAAATTCTAGCAAGTCCTTTTTGTCTTCTTTTTGAAAAATATGTTAAGGTTTCATTCAGAAAATTAACTCTGATCTCCTGACATGTTTCAACTATCAGCTGCCAGTCTTCTTCAGAGGCGTCTGCTGATCGCTTTGATGTGTCCTTGACTTTCACGTAATAATTCCAGCAGGTCCTTATTGTCTTCATTTTGAGTAATATGTTAAGGTTTCATTCGGGAAATTTACTTTGATCTCCTGACATGTTTCGACTATCAACTGCCAGTCTTCTTCAGAGGCAGATGTTTGAGGCAATCTTTTTGAACATTGATAATTTCTTGTTTTTTTTAAACACTAAAGAAAAAGCCTGATTCATAAAAATTTTAACATTTCTAATTCCTATTATCAATTAAATGTGTGTGGTATATATGCACGTAAACAACTACATCGTCAGTGTATGTTATGGGTGCTTTTAGGGTTAGAACCTGGCTTTAGGGTGAGAACGTAACCAGCCTTTAGTTATTCCACACAGCCTCATGAGTGAGTGCCCACTTGACACAGCTCAGGTTGCTTGATGTAGATTCTATTGTTAAGTAGATTCCAGAGTTTTCGAGCAGCCATCCAGGACACATGGTGCTGGTTAGAAGGAATAAGCTCTTGCAGGGCAACAAAAAGGGAGGGGGAGGTATAAAAGAAGAGAAAGAAGAAAGGGAATTATTCTCAGGACTCAAAGTTAGAAATTCTCTCTGCCTTTGGGTCTGTCTGGGTAAATTAGATGATGTCTTGAGCTTTGTAAAGGTGATTTCAAGTCTTACCCACAGTTTTCATTTAAAACTTGATATTCTAATCAGCAAATAAGAGACACATGCCATACTATGCCCATGAGGTAACTATGTATCTTGTCGTTTAATGGTGATTGTCTTTAAAATGTAAACTGAATCTCTTGTGCATCCAATTTATTCAATTTACCCTAAAATCATCAGTAACTTTGCTTTAAAGTGCACAAAAGGATTGTATTTCAGACACAAAACGTCATATAATGTCAACATTATGATAAAGTGCACTTGTGGAGTCATGTTTCTAGGAAACTAGCATGAGCTAAATAAACTTTGGCTTGTAATTTTTTTAATTTTTTTTCTGTTATCTATAAATTATCAATCGAAACCAGAAATGGGGCAACTTGCGGTCCGGGGGACACATGGGACCCTCTGTCTAGTAATGTATGACCCCCTAAATAAACACAAAATGACTCCAGAAACACACTAAATGATGGAAAAATACACCAAATGACTCAAAGAACAAATAAGTTGACCACAAACATACACAAAAATAACTGGAAAACATACAAAACACGAAAAATACACTAAACAACTCAAAAAATACACAAAAACGGCACCTTAAATACATAAAATTACACAGAGAATACACAAAACGACACTGAAAATACATGTAAATGACTTCAAAAACAAAATGTGATTCAATTAACACAAAGTAACAATATGAATTCAGAAAATGGCTCTATAAACATATAAAATGATGACATAAATACACATAATGACTCAAAAAAAAAAAAAAAACAACAGCCTATGTTCTTTCCTGTACTATTGCTCTGATTGGTCATTATTTTAAATGCTGACATTAATGTTGATAAATTGACCCTTGGATCTGATAATTACATTTTTGTGGCCCCCACCGCTTAGACTCAATATTCATTCTAAGATTTACCAGTTTAATTTTAATAGATAAAACATTTAAAATCACCCTTTATATTTATTTAGGCATCAGTTTGCATCAAACGACATAATGTCTTTAATCCAGGGTTTAGTTTTGCTCATGTTGGATCATAAGGACAGAGAATGAACCTCTTGAAAAAGTGTTGCTGGGTTGAGAAAATGATGGTCCACATTCTTCAGTACCTACAGGAATCATGTTGAGAGCCATGTTATGCTCACCTAGAACTTTAGCCTTTAAATAAAGTCAATAAAGATAGTCGGCAAAACAATTAGTTTCCCTTTAAGTGCAAAGGGTGATATTGCATAGCTTATCTTTTAAGTAAAACAAAAGCTTTGTTATAAAGCCCCTGACCTGAATCTCAAAGCTCCACGACGTTGCTTCTCTATATCTTCATTCATCTTCCCAAATATTTGTGCTGTAAATGCTGAGCAGGAACTACAGCACGAGGCTATTAAGGGTTCAAGTGCTGCTACGGGCAGAGTGTGGGAAATGACCCAGCGGTCGCCTCTTTGTTTGTCATTTCCAAGTCATTAATGAAAGCGGAAAACATTCGGCGCTTTGTGTTTGTGCTCAGACGCTTCACTTCAAAAAAAAAAAAAAAAAAAAAAAAAGGCATCCTGTTGATATTCTACATTTGTGGAATCCTTTCCTCTGTGATTGTTTAATTAGGCCGCAGAGGTGCAAAATGCTGAGCATGCGCTATTCGGACACAATAATCGACAAAAGTTAGTCTTTCAAGTTAAGTTTTGGTTGATTTCTTTTTTTTTTTGTCCCCCTCCGATGTCCGGTGCGAAAGTTGAGCACAAAAGTGCCAGACTCTCTCGAGGACTTGTAACTCTTTTAAGTAAAAAACTCCTTTTCAGCCGCTAGCCCCCGAGTGCTCTCAGATGTAGCCAAGCTAATTAGCACTGGGGCGAGCGGCACATGCTCTCACATACCTCGTGGGTCATAAAGATGTTTACCAAACCCTGCTGAGGATGGCTAACAAAGGCCTCGAACAGCGGCAGGAGGGAAAACCCGTCTTCTTTGTTGGCTTGCTGAATGAAAGGTTTTTCAGTTGGGTTTTTTTGGGTTTTTTTTGCTATAAGCGGAAATAAAAGTGCATCATAAATGAGCTGCAATTGTGTAAGTTGTTTTTTTTCTCCTCTATCTCCTTTATCGTTTCTTGATGCCGTAAAACCAAAATGTTTCCACACCTCTGCGTCATGCACAGGTTCTTCAAACTCTTCATTTCTCGCACTGTCGCACGCCATTGGCTCAACCGCCTCTAACCGTAACCGTAATGACGACGCCCAAAAGCATTATGGTACTTGTAGTTTACTCTGAAACGGTCCGCTACAGCCAACCCAAAATGTATTTTTTTGGCGCAACAGATCATTATTTTAAACCTGGATGTAACCACGACGATATTGAGGCACTTGTAATACCGCTGTATTGTGATATCGTCAATACTGTGACATTCCTAGAACACAATATTATAGTTTGAAATAAGATACTCAGATGATTGTGTTTTGAACCAAAGCTAAATAACCCAATATATTGAAAAATACATCCAAGTCGTGGCGTGTGTTAACAAAAAGAGGTAGGAATGTAGAAGTTTAGGGTACGGTTTTAGTTGGAAAAAAAAGTCTTGCTTGGAAATCATTGACAAAGATGACCTCGGAAACTCTGGGAAGGTAAATGATTCCGTTTGACCTTCAGCAAACCTGCAAGTGCGTCCAGACGCATCCATCACCCAGAGGGATGTGCGTCCTTGCCTTTTATTTTAAATGCTTTCCCAATATCAACTCCTTTCGGTAATGAACCCCCTCCGCCTAATACGACACAACCCCAGGAAGGCGAGTTCACCATCAGGTCAATTTAATGTAACTCATGGCTCATTAGGGATTTGTATTTATGGTGCAGTTCAATGAAAAGAAGCCACATTGGGAGTAGATTACCATTCTGTGCTGCAGAATAAAACAAGGGGCTTGATTGTGATACAGCTCTGCCTGCGGCGTGTTTCTCGCTGCATGAAATCCAATCTTGATTCCTGCCAGCCTCCGTGCTGGGACCATGTCGGCAGTCAAGATCATGAGCTGTTTTTGTTCAATTTGTCTTTAATTTATCTCTTTTTTTCCCTTTTTATTTTTTTTACAGGGACCTGTGGGGCCACAGGGAATGAAAGTAAGTTATCAAAATCAATTTATTGTCCCATTATTATGTTTTATTGGGACAGTCTAATGATACGCTTTATGCCGCAATGGTACTATCAGGGGTTTTCATCGTCATTCTAGTTGGTGTGTTTTATGCTCTCATGGTTTACGTGGTGATTTAGGATAGTGAACCACAGTCGGGGCATGTAAACATGAGGAGGAGAGAATAAAGTCTGACAGACCAGGAAAGATGGAAAGCAGAAAAATTGTGAAGCTAAGTGCTGCAATACAGGCTGCTAGTCTCTGGTGGCGCTGATGTGGAGAACAGATGTAAGCCATATCCAGCCATCAGGTAGCTGCCAGTGTTTGTTCAGTGTAACCCAATCAGACACTTCCTGTCTGCGCTGTCATCTGTCGGCAAGGCCTGCCGTCAACGTGTGTGTGTGTGTGTGTGTGTGTGCAGAGGTCAATGATGACACACGGTTGTGTTAATGACTCATACGACCAGACCCCGAGGCTGCTCAATTAGACCTGCTGCTGCTGCCGCTGGTGCGTCTGAAGTGAAGTGTTGTGTTTGACTAAAACAGGCCATGTCACAAATGGGCTTTAATTTTCATCACCTTGAAGACTGATTCAGTGGCATTACATGATTTTTTTTTTTTTAAAAGAGCTGTGAAGCATTTTGGACCATAGGTCTTTTAAAGAAGGAGAAAATCCTTTTGTTGTCTCAGAGATATCAATTACACGTGCTGTGGATATAAACCATTAAATTTACCCTAAATTGTTTGTTTGTCACGGGGTGGGCTGGGACAAAAAACTACATTTTCAGCGACATGTAGAAGCTGTTATTAAGTCAGTGATGCTCAACATGTGATTCTTAATGTCTTAAAATGGGGAAACCTTTAACCCCTTTTTACCTATTTCCTTTGTCCATTTTGCAACTTCCTTTGTCCTATTTTTGCCCCTTTTAAAAAAGTGACACCATTTTTCAGACTTTTGCTACTTTTGCCAATAAATATGCCTTTTTTTGTAAGTTCTTTTTGGCACTTTTATCCAATTTTTGTCCTTTCTTTATTTATTTTTGGACACTTTTCATCCCAACAAGCTAACTTTTACCCAATAAATACCACTTGTTTCCTTTTTTCCCTACACTGACAACCTGTTTACTGCCAAAACGCTACATTTAACTTGGTGCAATGTATTTTAAGGTTAGAGTGTGGATGTTGTCTTCCAAAACTAAGAAAAATCAAATTCAGGCTTGTGAGACTGATTTTATTTCGAGACAATTTATAGATTTGATTTATATTAATAAAGGAACCTTGGAATATGTGATACGTTTGGTATTGTATATTTAAAAGAAAAAAATGAAGGAAATGACTTTATTAAAGACAATAGATTGCATTTATTTAAATTGATACTTGAACTTAGTAATTTATTGTATTTTATTCATGCATTTTTGCTTTGTATAGACAGATAAACTAAAAAAAATTAATAAATGACATTATTTTTCAGTTTATTATTGGTTTTTTTTTTTTGGTTTTTTTTTGTTTGGGACAAATGAACACCAACCAAAGCAGAGTACTAAGTAGAAATATAATGACCTAATATCTTTTCTTATTTTTTTCTTCTTCTTTTTTTGTGTTAGGGTTCACTGGGGCCTCCTGGCAACCCAGGCCTTGATGGACTGAAGGTGAGTTAAGACATTTCAACATGAATAATCAATTCCGCCAAAATTCCCTGGCAAATGTAGTCTTTAACAATAATATTTAGCTTTTAAAAGATTGTTTTCAATTGCTTAAGATTGTTGCTCTTTAATCTACAAATGTAACACAAATAGCTCAGGGAACTAATTTCCATCCACACGCGATTGTATTACGTCTTGAAAAGAGGGTTTTCTTGAACTTATTAAAGCGTTTTCATTACGCCTCCAGGCTACGAGCTGCACTTGTTATATTAGAAAAGTTCAAACAGACGTTCTGACAATTTTAAACCACTATTCCGTTTAGGAGAATATCCCTGGGCTGCGTCTTTGACTCCTAACCGCTAAGTAAAGTTTTGGCTCTCTGTAAATGTGTTTCGCACACTCATCTCGTTCCTGCGTTTCATTCTCGGAGGGAATAGAAAAAGACACAGTGCAGGTGTGTTACAACGCGAGGAATAAAGGGAGGAGGGGGGGAAACTCTGCTTTAGTCCAGAACAAACAATGGCGTATGTGGTGTGGACGGATGAGGATAAGATGTGCGGGATGCCGTCTTTCTCATCTCAAACATACATTCATAAAGCTATTATAAGAGAAATATGCGTGGCTGTAATGGTAACCAGAGGGAAGAGGTTTCATTTTGCTGTCAGAGCCATGCTAAAAGTTGGTATGGCAGGAGTTTAATTCCCTATTTGTGCAGCGAGTGGGTTTAGCCTGCACCCATGAAATGAAGCTTCACTTCTGTGCAATGCACTTATACAGCTCAATCGGTTCTGGTGTGCAACTCTCAGTCGAGCAGAGCGTCGACCTGCACAGATCACGTCAATAATCTCCAAAAATAGACCCTATCAGCCATAGGTGGAGTTCGAGATTCTTGCCAGGGGGTGGGGGCAAAAGAAAAAAATTAAATTAAATATATAGACCATCGCGTGAGTCGCGTCAACCACAATGTGTGCAACGTATACAACGAGATTATTTGCATTTCCTGAAGAAAATGCAAGTGAGGAGGCAGCTGCTGCATGAGGGATTTCAGAAGATCCATTCCACTTTAAAAAAATGGGATCTGAGCTGAACAGTCACTGCAGCTTAAGGGCTGTATGTCACAAACAGTTGAAGATAGAGAAAAGTTGAAGATAACAATGAATGGCAACAGATAGCTGAATATGTCAAAAGTTGAATGGTTGAAATCGGTTGAAGAATGGCCGAACAGCTGAAGTTCAAATTTGAATGGAAAAAAGTTGAAAAGGGGGATTTCACATTTATTCAAATGGAAAATTTTTGAACAAAAAAAAAATTGCTAAAAATATTTTTGACAAAAGTTAAAAATCATAAAAGTACAAGCACCCGTGCTGAGTTTTTGACACAAGATGAAGGAGGTGCAACGAGCAGTAACCTGCGCCGGAATAAACGCTTTAATAATAAAATGGCAATAAGGCAAAAATGATTACGTTGTAACGTAATTGATAATGTTGACTATAAACATTTGCGTTGTAATGTTTGTTCTCACTCATTCACGTTCTTAAGGGAATAAATGCTTCTCAAATGCAGCAGCATATCACAAGCATCATATAACGTTTGAAAGCTCAGAATCTTCTGTTTTTAACCATATAAATCATTCTAAGACACAACCATCACAGTCAATCATTTTGTCAAACTTGTTAAAAAAAATAGCAACACAAACAAGCCAGCATTGTGCTATGTCATACTGAATCTATATATTCCATCAAAAGTGATCTCAAAATCTCCCTTAAGACATTAAAAACCCAATGAATCCCAGTATTTAGTCTAAAATACAGTAAAACAGCTATAAAAAAATTGAAAACATAATGTCCTATTTACAAGAAGAAAGCAGCTCCACCGTGATTTATTCTTTTTTTTTTTTTTTCCAGCTCTGTGAGGCTGACCGTGTCATTAAAAATTATTATTATTTTATATTAATGTAAATTAAGGATAAAATCAGGCCAGCGGCCTCTTTCTGATTCATTTTGTTTGCTGCAGTACCACAACATGAACTGCTGGGGGCAGTGTGGCTTCACTATTTACATTGTGAAGAAGAAGTGCGCAACAGAACAAGAAACAAGTCGCATGACTCGAGCGCCAGAAATGAACTCGTATTTCTAAAAGAACAACAAATTCATTTATATGTATTTTGTACAGTCACTGTGTTTTACCACACTTATTTGTACATTATGTACATTATATCAAGAATTGTATTTTTTCAAATGAATTTGGGAAAAACTCCGCATATGCTATCAGTCTGTGTTAAGGAGTTTTTTTTTTTAATCAGACGCTATCATCATTATAGCAATACACTGTCCCCCATCATGTCAATGACTCCCATATGTGCACTGATGGAAGATACAAGGCTTCTACCCCTATGAAGGGTTTCACCACAGGGTGTAGCACACATATCATCCACACATATCATACGCAATAGATCGTCATGAAAACACAAGCATCAAATCTTTATGAAAAAGAAGCAAAAGCAATGTAACAAAGTGTGGAATAGGTCAGGATGTGCCCACATGTTATCCACCCATTGATAGCAATCCAACCGTGGAAAAAAAAGCTGTTTGTTTTGCATTAAACTAATGATGATATAGGTTCGCTCAGGTCAGAAGGTTAATTGTTTTTGGCAGCAGATGGTCTGAGGTTGGTTTTTGCGCTTGGAGCCACAGAGGACCGACTATAACAGCATGCTGGCATTAGTCAGAAGGACTTTGGCTTTCATCGTTTCCCCTCGTGCACAACCAAACACAACTAGAGTTATTAATCAGCTTGTTTTTCTTTTTTCTCTCAGGTCTACTTTGTAGTTTTGACAGATTTGGACTTTTGAACTCACATGGATGGCTTAGAGTGCAAAACCTTTCTCTCATAGCGAGTGTTTATAAAATTAGGTATAATGATCACTTTATATTCAATCTATACTTGCCAAATACAGCGTCTGTGTGTATGTTCTACGGTTCATAGGGAGATGTTGGCTTCCCCGGATTGGACGGTTTGGCCGGAGACAAGGTGTAGTGCACACCATGTGCTTATATATGTATATATTCATCACCACCCTTTTTTAATTTTCTTTTGGAGGTCATGTCACATTTTTCTTCCTCTTTGAGACCAAAAGATCCCACCAATCCTGTATCCCTGCTATTTTAAGTTAATGGGTGAAATTCTTATTAGGGACACAAATGCGGAAAAAATACCAACTGAAATATCAAGTGTGATCCGAGCTTTTTAGTTCCGCTAGGTTTTTTTTTTTTTGTAATACAGGGATGATTGACGATTTTCAGCAGTTTTCCTTTCCACTTCGTTATCATCAACCGTATCCATGGAAACCAGACAATTACTTTTTGATGTCAATTTTTAAAAAGGCGATGAAGGACATTAGGTATTACAACAGGAACCATTGAGTTGTACCTCAGTGTGAGATGCTATGACCCACTTTAATGCTGTCCACTCCACTCCGTTACCACAAGAAGCTAACGCAGCGGGAAGACCTCATGTTAAACAAAAATTAGGAAAAATTCAGCACTGCTGCTACATTAAACACTAAGTAAGCTACTGAAACCTTTAAATCCCATGATTTTCAACATCCCAAATGCACCCCTAATAAAAATTTCACCCTTATACAAGTATTCTTTTCATAGAGTTCTAATTCTGTCCATAAGAATTTTACTTTTCACCATTTAGCATGATGTCATTATTGTCTGTACATTATCAGTACTGCTGTGTACCCCCATTGTGGCATATAAATTGTCTTTTTAAGGGATGCTAAAGTTGCTATGTTTAAATTTCATCGAGTTGAAATAATTACTGAGCATGATAATCTGCTTACTCGTACCCTGGCTTTACCAAAGCATGTCTGTCTGTGGGGAAAGCAGCCATAACACAGGAGAGTTCTTATATATACCCAACATGAATTAAGCCTGAGATACGATCTGACCCAATCCCCCAGTCAAACCTGACTCCCTGAGAGCTTTTCTCTGTTTAATACTCTGCTTTCTCTCACAACAGGGCGACCGAGGTGAAAAGGTAAAGTGCTAATTCACATCTCCAAACGTTGTTATGAGCATCAATTTGATATCCCATCGTGTGTTGGAACAGCCACGTGAAAAAAAAAAAAAATGACAGAGCGAGTGTAGTTTAGTGTATTTTTTCCAAAAAGTAAGACAATGAGTCACAAAACAGCTCCTGTTTTTTTCTTTTTTCATGTTGAATTCAATTAAAGCAAATTAAAGAAAAATGGGTACAGCCCTGTACAGATGAGGTGTAGCCTACCTAATAAAGTGGTCAACCAAAATATTCCAAAACACAATATATACAACATCTGCAAACCTTGAAATCAGCATTATGTAAGCAACAACAATACTACCTACAGCAGATATGAGCAACTGGCGGCTCTAACTGTTAGCGGCCCCGAAGTAAATTCACAAAATCAGTTAAAACTCATATAAAGTTACCATAAATATACACTAGACAACATAAATACAGAAAATGACTCCAAAAACACACAACGGCAACAAAAGAAACACTTTATGAAAGAAAAATTATAAAACGATAAAATAACAAAAACACAGAAAACGAATACACAATGTCTCCATAAATACAAAATGACAACAACTTGGCTCATAACACACAAGAAACCAGGAAAAAAAATAATGAAATAAGAGGAAAATACGCTAAATGAATTCAAAAACACATAAAACGACCATTAAAACGCACAAGACAACAACAGAAAAGCGCAAAATGGGAAGAAAATTACACAAAACAACCACAAAAAACAAAACAAAACAATATGTTACACAAAAAGCTAGCAAGTACAAAGCAAGTTCTGCTAGCACGCTAGCTCAAACTATTATTAACTAATGTTACAACATCTTAAATAGTGAGGGAAAGATTGATTACATTGGAGTATAATCTTTTTCCTGGAGATATTAGAGATTGAGCCAAGAAACGCGAGCTCGTTCATCACGTCATGCTAGCATTAGCCCAAACATTGCTAATATGTAATGTATGTTTAATATAACCAGAAGAGAAGCGCTAAATTTAAGTTTTGCTGTTGTTGCCAGGGGTTTAAAGCCTCTCATATACAGTATATCCCACAGCGTGGATTACATCACCTGTAATTAGTTATATTCTAACCACATGCCGTGACTCAATGGCTACAGTAACAGACACTGTGCATGTGTGATGAATTCATACTGTGCTGTAACACAGTGATTTTTCTTTAAGTACTTATTACTGTTTGACATGGAACTCACAAAGTGTGCAAGCTACTGCTGTGTAAAGCCTAGTTGCTCAGAAAAAAAAGAGTAAATGGTGTTTGCATTTTTACATGTTCTAGGCCTACCGTAGGATGCAATGATTGACTTTATGTGTGGTTTTGTCACAGGGCGATATGGGAGACGATGGACCTAAAGGCGATATGGGAGAAAAGGTATGTGAAACAGCAGGTCTCCTTATGTGCAGGTGAACAGAAGTTCCATCCCAGTATAACAAATATTCAACTTTCCACTTCAATGTTCACCAACTGAATATTTTACTGCATGAAACAGCTCTGCCACACTGGGCTGTACACCTAAATACATTTTTATTCAGTGTTTCAACAAAGTGGCACATAACCTCCCCCAAAAAGCAGATTTTATACAGAAATAATGTAGCACCCGATGGACTCACGTTAACGTCTCAGGCACATGTCAAACTCAAGGCCCGGGGGCCAAATCTGGCCCTTTGGAGCATCTAATTCGACCACAGGAGAAAGTAAAATTGAGAGCGAAAACATGAATCATTGTGTCAATGAAACAATGCAATATTTGCAGGGACTCACAGTTTTTCTGGTGCATATATCACACGGTTGCAGTCATTTTCAATGTTAAACATTTGAAAAAAATATTACAAATTTTTACAAAATCCTTAAATTTTCCTCAAATTATGACATATTTTCCTTAATTAAGTAGAAATTGGTCGGAAAAAAATCAAGGAAATTTAAAGTTGGGACTGATATCTGTCACTTATTGCTTGGATATTGTCGGTTTCTTACATATTTAGTGTTTTATGTATATCTAGAAATACAAACTTTGGCACAATTAAGTTAAAATTACTCATTTTCCCGCATAAAATCTGTGGCCCACTTGAGATCAAACTGCTCCATATTTGGCCTCCAACTAAGTTGATTTTAACACCCCTGGTCTAAGGTATATTTTGAAGTTAGAGGTGTAAAGTAACGCATCATAAAAGCAGCTTGACTAAAAGAGAATGTCTGACAGTCCATAAAAGCTCCTCTCTGCCTTTTTTCTTAAAGCAGGGGTGTATCAAACTAGTTTTAGTTAAGGGGCCAGATATGGAGCAGTTTGATCTCAGGTTGCAGATTATAAGCAGGGAAAATTGATAATTTCAACATTAATTTGACCTCCTTGGCACTTCCACATATAAATTATATATAAAGTATGTAAGACACAGACGATGTCCAAGCAGGATCTTAATTTCTTTTTATGCTATATGGCAGGGGTCCCCAATCCTGGTCCTCAAGGGCCACTATCCAGCATGTTTTAGATCTTTCCCTCTTCCAACACACCTGATTCAAGTGATGAACTCATCATCAAGCTCTGCAGAAGCCTGATAACGATCCTGGTCATTTCAATCAGGTGTGTTGGAAACATGCTGGATAGTGGCCCTTGAGGACCAGGATTGGCCACCCCTACTATATGGGGACATTTTCTGGAAATGTTGGCAGTGGCTATCTGTACGGTTGCCATATCATTATACCAACATTTCAACCGTACGCAGCGCCCCTCATTGGCCAGTTTAGGTCACGTGACTAAGACTAAACCTAACCCTAAACTAACCCTAGGACGCTACATACAGCACGTGTACTTCTGTAATTGTATCAATAGCACCAGGGGTTGTCGGTACGGAAACCGTAAAAATAGACACTTTTGGAAATATTTGAGTACTTTAAACAATTTCTGATTAAAAATGACTGCCATCATGTAATATGAGCATGTAGAATCTGTAAGCCCTGGCGATTATTTTTGTCGAGTTCCATTGCATTTGTGTGTTTAGAGGGATATTGATATCTCCAAAATGAACGAGTTGGTAATTTACACAAAAATTCATGTTTTCTGTCAATTTTAATTTCTTCTGTGGGCTGAATTGGTTCCCCCAATGAGCCGGACTTGGCCCCCGGACCTCGAGTTTACCACATGTGCTTTAAAGCCAAACCCCGAATGTGACGCTGCTTTCCAAAAGCTTTTGTTTTGGGAAAATTTCATTTTCTAACCGGTATCCAGACGTCATTCCTTGAGGTAGATTACACACCCTTTTGAAGACTTGCCACCCTACTTTGATGATTAAATCTGTTTTTTGAAAATAGGCCACAGTCTTTGTTGTTTTCAGTGAATTCCTTTGCAAAATGTCCCATTTATGTGCTCCAAACCTGTGGGAAAGTCTTTCAGATATCAAAATCGATATTCGTCCGAATTCACTATTCTCAAACACATTCACTCAGCTTTTTAGACTTCTCAGAAAACACAAAGAAAATGTCCCAACAGAACAGAAGACACTCTGATGTGCAAAACACCAGCGGCTCATTCCTTTCGAGAAATACTGTTCGAAATATGGAACAAAAGCGAACAGATAGACCCGATAGTGGAGTAGAATCGGTGTGTACTCAAAACGTCTCTTCCAATTTATTGCTGCTCAGTGGAGAATAACTTTGATAACTTCTCACTTTATGGTCGCTGTGCTTTTCTTAAGACTGCTGATCCCAGCAGCCAAAAAGACACCACTTGCGGGAAACAGATGCGGGTTATCATGTGTGGAAAATAAATGTACAAAGAAGAAAATCGAGGGTGATAAAACTTAGCAGCTCGAGCAGCGCTTTGATCTAGTCGACCTTGGAGCTATAAAAGACGCAAAAATGATGGATTTCTTACCACAGAAGTGTGGAAAAAAGGGTAATAATAAGAACTTGTTTTTTTTTTTTTGTATTCAGTCACCTGCCATTCATTTAAAAGCTTACTTGTGTTTACCCATTCGTGTTTTATTTGTAAAAGGCCTTGACATGTTTGAGATCTGTCATTAATATGGATGAAGATGACCTCATCTCAGGTTGTCGGCTTCAAGGTTGTAAAACTTGCTCAACATTTGGCAGGAAGTAGTTCAATCAAGGTGCATCCAGATGAGTTTGCCATATGTAAGACGTGCACCGAGGATTGATTGATTGTCAGTTGCGAGAGAGGAAAATCCGAGCTGCAGCTTAAGCCTTGTGTCATCAGAGATTTGTCTGATTGGTTACCCTTCCTTAGTATTAGAGGCATTCAGATGGTCAACAATGGAGGAAGTGCAGGAGTTAAGGAAAGTTTTCCCTGCAAAAAAGAGCCAAAGTTCACAATACGCAGCAGGCATTGCGTAGAAACGGCAGTAAATGGAGGTAAGAACTCAAAAGATTTAATGACGGAATCAAATAAACACTCACTATTTAACAAGTGAAATACCGAGTTGGCAACATTTCAAATTCATGCATTTATTGATGTTGTGGGAAAGAGTGCAGTCAAGTTTCAAATTCAAGATGTAAAAATGTGTGCATTTGGAGTAAAATATTGACAGCTAGTATACAATTGGGTGTTCTATGACAGAATAAGTACATTATATATCTATATTCTGAGGCACTACGGGTGCCGCTTCCTGCGTAATAAATAAACAGGCTTTTTTCAATAGTAAAAAGCTGAATTATTTCTCTGCGCCGCACACAAAACACAAAGTTTTACCTCGAGTCTTTCACAAAAAATGGTAAATGGAGGTCACTTGTATAGGACTCCATACCACACATGTAGTCTCAAAGTATTTTGCACTGTCAGTCACCACAAGGCTACAAAACTTGTGTACCAATTTGGTTTCTTGCTCAGAACACTTGGGCTAAAGGACAGTTTGGGATTGAACCGCAAACTTTCCAATTTAAAGGCAACCTGCTCTACCAACTGATCTAATGCCTCCTCAAATAAATGCCCAAGATATAGGATATACACACCTTATTTAAGACTAAGTTCACACTGCAGGAAAATGAGACCTGAATCCCATTTTTTTTCATATGTAGCCCTTAATTCGATATGTACTGTGTGTGATGGTTTGCAATGCGACTGCTGTCTGAACGGCCAAGTCGCATTTATCCGACCTCTAAATGATTAAAATGCGATAAATCATCACAGTTCGCGGTGGAAGACAGAGTGGAAAGTGGACATTAATTGACTACTATGGTTTTGAATTGAAGTGTTGCTCTCCTTTATTCCTCTGTTGCTGTACAAAACAAATTTCTCCTCTGTGAGAAGAATAATTGTCTGTCTGGTCTTGTTTGTACTTTAAACTGATAGAAGTCGCATTTAATGTGTAACATGAACGAGCAAACACAAAAAAACATCCAAATTGTGCTTTAAGACCTGCTGGCTGAACGTAGCCAAAGAGAAAACTTCAGTTCGTTTCTTTATTCCTTATAAAATAGCTTATATTGGATTTTCAAATTACTTGGCTTATTTAATTAATATGGAACTGTTTCAGTTATCGGTACGCCACTTGCTTGATGCTACCTTTTGTCAAAAAGGATGGGACGCAAGCTGAGGCTTGAGCACCCTGTAGCTGGCCACCTTTGATGAGGGTGTCTTGTGTTTAAATGGCTGAAACACCCCCTGATTCAAAGGTACACTACTGATGATGGGTCCAAAATGTACATCATTCTCATATCTGAGACACAGCTCCCACGCCGCTCTCAAATGATACACCTCATGTGACTACCATCTTTTGGCACAAAGAACGGTTTAACATCACGTCCGTGTTTAATGATTCTATTATCATATCTACTCTCTACGATTGAGTCTGTACATGCAAGTCTAAAAACATCAAATACAGATTCCACGCCATCCATCTCCTCTCATTGAAAACGTATCTTTACCGCAGCTAAAAGCTTTGCTTCAAACTCGTTTTGTGTAATCATTTCACAAGATGTGAAATTAACTGCGACTTTGCTTGTTGAAGAATGGTGTCAAAACTGTTACAGATAGCATTGAAGAAGAAGGAAAAAATTTAAAAAACTTAAACTCTTGATTAGGGTTTGGAAAGTTCCTGGCTTGCAGTGTTAGTGTTTGGCTTGGATTAATGTGGAACAGTGGTTGGTATGAGGTTTGAATACCAAGATCCGGCCCAAGTTTTAGTCAAATGGCTGTTTTTCAGTGGTTGGTAGTGCCTCTTTGCCTCGGACAGACAATCATTGTTTGTATTGCTGCACATTTGTTATTCCTTTACTGAGGATGATGTGCAGTTGATGCTGGTATGACACTGTTTGCTATGCATCTATTGGTGTTTTTCATAGAGTCCTTTAACAGGTTTTTGGCATTATAAGTTTGCCCTTTTTTGGCACTTCTGCCCCAGCTTCCTTATTCACTGATTTAGTATTTACTACCTTATTTAAACACACTGTAGCCCCAACAAAGTTACAAAAACTCAAAAAAATGTAGGCAATAGATTGCCTCGATTTTAAGATGACTAACTTAAAAGTCAAAATTTTCCAGAACTTAAAAGGTAGGATGACTGGCTACTTATACTTGTAGATAACAGTTAAATTAAAGTGCTATATGAATGAAGTTAATCCCTATTTGAAACAATAGGAATTCATCATTCTTAGCATGAAATTACTTAATTCTATTAAGTTGTACTTAAGTTGTTTTTTTAAGTTATAACAAATATAGTTCGATTCACTCAAAGTTACTCAAAAAGGAAGAACATGTTAGACCAACTTGCCATAATTAAGTTAGTAGAACTTTTTCTATAACTTGGAGTATAAACTACTTAATCTATTTAATTACTTTGAACATTCAGGTTGAAAATTCCCCAAATTGCCAATTATTCATATCATTACCCTTAAATACCAATATATAGTGAAAGATCTCTATTGATGTAATGTAGTGGCGCTAAGGCTATTGTTTTTTCCTTTTCTCCTGCAGAGGAATACATTTGAAAAGAAAACCAAATATTGCTGAGCATGAGCTGCATCACGTTGTTTTTACCTAAAAATAATGAATGCAGTTCAGTCATTCCCATTACCTCAACATTAAAATGGTGTTACACATTGCAACACCTCAGCTGTGTACGTGGTTAGCGAAGGTGAGATTGTTTTGTTCATGACGCCCGTAAACAGCTTGTTGTGCGTTGGAGGTAATGATTAAACGCACGTGTTGCGCTACAGCCAAGAATCAACAAGTGCAAACAATCTCCAAATGTGATCAGTAGTTCTCACAATGATGTCAGGGATGTGGGACTTTTCAGAATCAACAACATAATTGTTATATTTGCTCTGAAATTGAGTGAAAATTACTTTAAAAACCTATTTTTTTTCAACAATAAAAGAAGAAAAACATGTAAAATTGAAAAAAACACTCTCCCTAAATCTTGAACCATCAATAGAGTATGAAATAATTAATCAATTTGACCATATGAAAATGAAATGGCAAACACAGAAGCACCCTTTTGTCAGCAAGGGGGGCCCAGCTGTAAACAGTAACACACTTTATTGTCTGCAAAAAAAAAGAAGGGAAAAAGCAGCAATTACAAACTGCCTTATGTGCCTTGAATGCATCATAATGACTCCCATAAAATACTGAGGGCGAGAGGCATTTCTCCAGCAACATCTGAGCATGAGGCGTATGTGGAGTGAAACCACAGAGTCCACAGCAGAGCTGAAAACCTAGTCTTCTCCTCTATTCCCACCAACCGCCCAAATTGAACTTATTGGGCCCTTGTTTTATGCCTGTTTTTATAGTATCCTGCAGTATTCCTACTAAAGAACTCCTTGGCTCTGGATGTATGGATACCTTTGGTGAAAATAGATGATTTAAATATCCCTCCGTCCCTATAGGTCAATACATTACCTGATAGATATAGAAAGAGCTTAAATGGTGTGGTTAGTACATAATATATCTATCAAGCTCCTCGCAGTCGATGCTATTTCGTATAAGGTACTGTATAGTGTTGGATTTCACCCCTCATGTCATCACCACGACACAGCTGTTGTTTGACACTGTAAAAGCAATGGACTCATTTGCAGCACTCTAGCCATAAAACATTGGGTCCCACACTCATGTGAGAAGGTATGTTTAATGTGCACCCTGTCCCTGCCCAGAATAGCAAACAATCTATGTTCTAATTGGGTTTTTCCAAACTCATATTTCCAGACAAAAGCAGAAGTTGGGGAATTATATTGTGCATTTTTTTTTTTTCCAATAATTAGCTTTTCTTGAAGCTCTCTTTTTGTGACATTTTAATTCCACGGAGTAATACCGTCGTGTCTTCTGTTACAGATTAATTTTGTTTGGTTATAGTTTTTAAACCCAGAGTTTGTTGTTCTAACTTGTTTGTCCTTTTTTTTAGGGAGATGCAGGTTCTTCTGCAGCAGGCATCAAGGTAAGAGCCAGGCTAACGCTAATGTAGCATAAATAGGGTTGTATCATGTTGGCCAGCTAAAATGTACAGTATGTGTCGAATAAAGCCATTGATAAATTACAACGTTATATGTGTAGCAAAGCTCACGCCATGCTTACTTTTAGTTGAGTTAACATGAGCAATTATCCCAAAGTACGCGAAACCTAGCACGCTTGAGTATCCATTTGAAGTGGCAACGCATCTTTTCAATAACGTCAACCTTAAATTCGCCTTTGCACGTATTTAAATAACATTGTGAAACTGCGACTGATTAGCGAAGGAAACCATAAAACACAATGCAAGCAGAGCATTGATTAGCCTTTGAGAGATATTTCAGGATCAATATTTTAGGCAAATGAGCCATAATATGTTGTATTTTTTTTTTCTCTGACTATGTTATAGGTTTGCAATAATTTTCTGTGTATATAACGGCCTTGTAGAGTCCTAAAAAGTGTCCTCCTTTATGGCATTATGGAATTATTGTCCCTAATTTGGAGTACACAAAAGGTTTTCCCACAAGATAACACTTGAACTTAATCGTAAACTACAACTTATCTCAATTCAGCCTAAAAAAATGAGGGAAATGGTTCATTGCAGTTATGATATGTGTTTGCAATAAATGTAGCTGAGGTTAATCCTTCTGCTTTGTTTTGACAAAAGGGCAATTTAAAATTATCGTTATTTTTGTGTTGCAGGGTGAACCTGGAGAGCCCGGGCGATATGGAATGAAGGTAAAAAAAAATTGCTGCTTTGTTTTTCCTTAAAGTATTACGCAAACACAGAGATGAAGTACGTCATTTGGACATAATTATTAAAGCCTAATGAAAACAGTTAGACATGAGGAGTAGAAGCTGACACCTTGGTTTGAGCCTCAGACCCTGGCAGTAGTTTTACTCCTTTTACATTGACTTAGGCGTAACACTACTAGTCTGTATAAATCACAAAAATACTTATTTTTTCCCTCCTTTCTGCTATGACCTCTGTTTGTTTGTTTGTGTTGCCTTGTCTCAGAGCAGCCGGTTGGCTCATTACGTTGGCCACATTTTTTGCTGATGAAGCAATTTCACACCTCTCTTTTCCAATTACTATTTTTTTCTAAGTGTAAAATACTTTTTCTAGGCCAAGATGATTTAGGGCAGAATAAACAGATGCTTGTGTGAAACTAACAAAACAACCACGCATTAAGAAGGAAGACCTTTTTTTCCCTTGCAAAATAAGAACATTTACCGTACTTGTCCTTTGACCAGACTGCTGCTGAGATTGCACTGGTGCCTCGACTAATTACGTTTCTTAATCCTGTGTGTGCACCGTGCTTATTCTGCCTCCTTTAGGGTGTTTGGAAAATGTGTTTCCAGGCAATGGGAGAGAGTTGACAAACATCAGTTATCAGAAATATCAGAAACTTCCTATGGATGTTGGTCAATAAGTGTTGGGAGAGCTTTACTCCACCAGAAAGACTCTTGATTCATTATATTCAACGTATTTATATGCCCACAATGGGAAATTTACTCTCTGATCCCTGGAGTACTCGAGTCGTTGATCATGCAGCTCTGAACTCTTCCTTTTATATGCCACTAATGCAGTGATCTTAATTATGTCCTAAATGATCCAATGGCTGGGTTATTTGTTTTGAAAGTTTCGTAAAGGCCTTTAATTTCACCCTCCTGTTGAAACAACTGTGTGCTTGGTGTTGGTAATGATAGACTGGAGTTGTCGACTTGAGAATGAACCGACGTTGGTATACCAGGCAGTGAAATGCCCAACTTTCTCTTTTTCTCACACTGTCAGCGTCTAATGACCTGAGTCATGGCAGCTCCTTCAAACTGCTTACAGCTGCTTTTAACCCGAAAAGTTTCACCGTCTTTCTTTCCAGGATCCAGAACTCTTCACACCTGTCCAAACCAATGAAATCCTAAAATTAACTCCAGTGCACTCTTTGTGAGGGAGTTTGCGTGTCTTAACAAGCACTAATCTAAATGGCAAGCCACGGCTGCATGAGTTGCTATGAAAATTGCATGTGAAGTATGTTCTGCTGATGCTCATTGCAAGCGCGTTGATGATTTCCCGAAACAGCAAAGCCACTTTTTTTTTTTTTTTTTATAGAGGAACAACAGCATTGTTAACCTGAGGAATTTGAACTAGGAAAATAGGATAGAAGCCCAATGAGCCCACTAATGAGGCTTGACTCAGCTTAGCTTGGCTTGGCTGTAACGTGTCACACTCTTCCTGTGTAGGGAGAGCCAGGACTTCCAGGGCTGCCTGGACTCCCAGGGATAAAGGTAAATGTTTCGCTGTTCTCATCCCCAGTCATCCATCTTCCTTGGTCTTGTCCCTGTCCAACCGCTTCAGCCCATCTGTAGCAGAGTACCAAACTCACCTGAGTGAGGGTCAAGTCTCATGTTTGGCACATTAGGGTATCACCATCTTGAGTTTTGACATTTGTAGCTTGGTTCCAGTTGTAAAGGTGTGCTAACACTGAACGCGACTTCAGTGATTCTGGCGACGAGATTACATTCAAAATCAATGTAAATGACGTGATGTAAAGCGACTTACGCGATTCCAGCAACTCAATTGCGCGATTCACTGGAAGTCGCTCAAAGTTGAAAATGTTCAACTTTTCAAGTTGACGTCGCAACATCCAAACAGCAATGACTTTCTCCCAACATCACTCCTCCGGTTGTCACGTCACTGGGGTAGATGAAGCGAGCAAAAAGTCGCGTTCGGTGTGAACGCACCTTAAGTCTTGCACAGGAAGTCGTATGCTCTCAGTGCTGCAAGTTTAGGCAAAACAACAACAGCAGACAACACTGGAATTATTAATAGAAGACCTAAAGCTAGAAAAATGAAACTATTGTCTTGAAATGGAATTTGTAGTCTTGGTGCAAACATTCAGTCGTCAATGGAGAATATGATTTTTTTTTTTCAGGAGTTGTTAAATCAAGTATTTTTATTACCTCCAAGAAGGCAATATCTTCACCGATGATTATTTATTTGTTTGTCTGTTAGTAGGATAACTTCAAAAGTGGATTTTGAGTATATTTTACCCAAAGATAAACCTCAGGCCAGGGAAGATTCCATCACATTTTGGAGGGAATCCAGATCAACATACTGATTCTGAATCAGTTTAAAAAATCCAAAAATCTCTATCTACCCATTGATGAAAAATTCTTATCTCGGTTCATAATTGACTGACCTTTTTGAAATTGGACGCAGTTATATCTGAATGGTTTCTCAAATACCCGACAGACTTTAAGCCGGATCGGATCCGCATTTCATTGCAATGGACCAACTGTATCGTTAAAGTGTAAATGATCATGGTACCATGATCAGCTTCACTGATCCAAAAAACTTGCCAATATCTGGCAAAGAGTATAATTGGCGCTTGGCGGAGGCTTGCGCGATCTGAGTGATCTTGTTTTGCACATAAAGCAAAAATCAGCAGCCCTTCTTTTACTGTATTTTGGGGCCGGCATGAAATGTAACATGTGAATGCAAGGAATGCTCACCAGGAACGATGATGACGATGATGCTCGTGATTGTTCTGGTTTTGTTTTTCTGTCTCTTGCATGTAACACGCTATCCATGTTTGAAAAGCCATTTAATCCACTCTGCTTGAATACTTTGCAAATGTGGTGCTAATGCAATCACAAGCCTATGTGATGGTTGGCCCGTGATTCATTCCACTTTTCAGTCTTTTGCTGTTTTATTCCATCAAAAAGTTTGAGAGCCTAATGTCCATTACCTCTCCGAGAGCATGTAGGGAGACTGAAGCGCTGTAGGTGGGGCGCTTGGGTAATTTATTCCTTAATCAAATGTAATGTGAATCGAATCTCGAGTTGATTTGATTCACATTACATTTGATTATGGAATAAATTACCCATGCTCAAAACGTGCTGTTGATTAGTGAAGTGAAAGTGCAGAGATGGCACCGTGAGGAACAGATAAAGACATTTTACACAACCTGGATCAGACTTACTGTGTCTGTGGGACCTGAAGCGTTTCAGTCATTGCTTCTACAGCAGAGGTGAATCTGGTTTTAAAGCCAGGGATGAATTAAACTAAACCATTGATACCATGTGATTTATGCATGTGTGAGTCTGTGTGTTGGTGTGCATGGGCAAAAGAGCATGCCCGTTGTTGTCGTTTTATTTGTCCATGGGTCTCGTGTTTGTATTTACTTCTCATTAATAAAAAAGCTCCACCGAAAAACACCCGGTGGTGAAAGTTGTCACTCTATTTCCTTTTTGTCTGCAGGGTGAGCCTGGGTTTCTTGGTCCTCAGGGAGAGCCAGGGCTTCCGGGACTTCCAGGAACTAAGGTGGGTTTTCCAGGAATTTTTTTTCTTCTGTTGAATATTTACACCACAGCATATTGTAAATTACATTTATGAGAAGCATGTTTTAGGAGATCATTAAAACCATCTAAATGTCAGTAATAACAGTGGGAGTCCATCATAGCTACTACTGAGATGTGAGGATCTCCCACTGTGCACCAGTATGCCCCACATATGTTATTACTATGGTGAGCAAACATCCACCAGAGTCCAACCATTCCCAGTTGCTACAATATAATAAATGTTTTTAATTATATTGAAAGGACGAAAGATATTTTGGCAAAGCATTTGTTTGAGCTCTTACTTTATTACGGGTGGATTTTCTTGCAATAAAGGCTTTGATTTTATCAATATTTTATTCCAAAGACCTTTAAATGAATAAATTTACCATTGACTATTTTACCTTAAAGCAAAGGGGACAATCCCTAACATTTTTTGTATAATACACATAATGTAGGCCAAATTAGTCATTATTAGTCAATAGCATTGAGGGACAAGAGATTATATTTGTTTATTTAATCATTTATTTGGCTCCGCCAAAACAAAAAAAGGTCCACAACTGGGATGGAGGCAAGGCTTTTGCCAGGCAACACATAAACATGTCCTATCTGAAAGCTGAAGGTTATTAGAACGCCTGAACAGTGGAGTTACTTTGCCTATAAAAAGTCCCAGTGCTGTTGTTGCTTTATATCAGCATTCATGGAATCTCTGTTGTCCAATCAAATCACTTGGTCGGAACTAACTGTTGTATAACGATCAATAAATCGAAATTATTTCTTCCAAAAAAACGAATGTACTCACAAACAAATGTCAAGGTTGAAATGATTGCACACCAGAAATAATGTGTGTAAAAAAAAAAAAAAAAAAAAAAAAAAAAAAAGTCATGTGACTTGAACTTGGGAAAAGTACTGTGTATTGAGATTGGGAATCCCGTAGAATATTTGAAGTTACTTTTTAAGCGTTTGTACTTAATTCTTACTGAGTTTCTTCGCCACACAAGGAAGACAGTGATTCGATTGACGTCATTTTAGTTTTGGTTTGTTTACACTGCTCCTGTGATATGATGTCACAAAGCAAGATATAAAATGCTGTCCATATTTGGTTGTAACAATTTGAACATCCGTAATCGTTTTGGCAAAACTTTCAATCCGTGAAATCACCAGAAATGTCACTGTGGCAGTGGTTTTGGGTTGGTAGAGGGGTCGTGCTCTGAACCAGAGGTTGGGTGTTTGATCTCAGTCTAGACATGCCTGTGTGTCGAAGTGTCCTTGGGCAAGACACTGAACCCTAGGGTTCAGACACTGAACCCTAGGGTTCAGACACTGAACCCTAAGTTGCTCCTAATGGTTGATTAGTGCCTTGCATGGCAGCTCTGTCCCATTAGTGTGTGAATGGGTGAATGAGCTGATATTGTGAAGTACTTTGGGGCTACCATAGTGGTTATAAAGCGCTAGATAAATCAAGTCCATTTACGATTTCACATGTGCATCAGTAGTGGATGAGAACCACTTTTGGATGAAATTTAGGTACAATTGAAAAATTGTTTGGGATCATCCCCAGCAGCTATAAGTAAACCACTGAGAAGCCAATGTGAATTTCCCTCTATAGACAGAATAAATACCTAAGAAACTTCTGCAAGTTAGGAGTATCAGCAGTCAGCATTGTTCTTACAATTGCACCACACTACCCCCTACTGGTGGACTATGGTTACTTCACATCATAGATGATTCCTTATGTTGGACAAACACCATTTGGCTTTAAATCTTCCTTTTGAAAGGAACAGAAAAAAATCTTTTCAGGGAGATTTCTTTTAAAAATAAACTCTATTGAAGGTCCCACGACACGAAACCACACTGTGCTGAGTCAGCATAACAAGCCGCAACCTGACATGTAAATGTGCTGAGTAAGCAAACATGTGAGAGAGGAGGTACGATGTTCTTCCTTGGTCATCCACAGTCAAGTGATGGAGAACAGAGAATAGGACAGGATTTCTGCATGTTGTGTGTTAGATATTAAAATATGAACACGTTTAAACCATGATGGCTCACCTTTGGTTCTGTTCTTTGCTTTAGGGTGAGAGAGGCGATCATGGACCCCCAGGAAAGGGTGAACGAGGAGAAATCGGGCCTGTTGGACCAAAGGTCAGAAACTGAAGGCATTTATTTTTAAAATTTGAGCCATCGGGAGCTGTTGTATTCAATGCTCTGCTGCCATCTAGGGCTTTCTTTATGGAAGCTGGCAAAGTGGTAACTTTAGAATCTGGCCTCCTTTCTTCTGATAACAAAGAAATCTGGTTAAACCATTAACACCTGTGAACCTGCTTCTCCCCGGAGTGTGTGAATGAGTTTACCATTGTTTACATTTGGCATCGGCCCAACAGGGAGTTCCATCTGCAGTCTAAACACTGGTTCTCATCGTATGAGGAACTCCCATAGGGAAATCCCTCCATTGTCAAAGACAGAAGTTCAAATAAACACTTTCTTCTTTGCATATTAAAAGTGGGTTATTTAAGCGAAGTTGAATGTATGAATTCTCAACAGATTTGTGATATTATACCTCTGTGAACTGTGCGTTAGGATTGAATTGGTTATTTTATGAAGAGCTAAAAGTGAAAACGTTAAGAGCGTTTGTTTAACGCGTTTCAAGTTTACGTTTGTGGCTCGGGAACTGTGCTCTTTGTTTTAAAAATCTCCCTTAAACCACGTTCCACCCCCTCTCCCCCCCCCTCCATCTGTGCGTTCTTATTTCCTGCAGGGTTCCCAAGGAGAGGCTGGTACTCCGGGGTCTAAAGGGTCAAAGGTCAGCACACAAGACACGTTTTGTTTAGATTGGTGAACAGAGCATCAGGGTTAACTGATCCCTTTGCAATATTATGTTTTGATCTGTATTAACTACCACCGCCAGCTCTAATGTCACGACATACCAGTCTGAATGCTGATTAAGTCTCAGTTTTTGTATCATCAAATCAGGTTCATTCGACTAAATCTCTAGATTTTAAAGACTATAACTTAAAGTGTAACATTAAATTGCTGTGCATTTTTAGAAATATTTTTTCAAGATTCAATTCAACTTTTCAATTCATTTCAATTTTATTTGTATAGCGCAATTTACAACAAAGTCATCTCAATGCGCTTCTCAAAATATAAAATTCATAATGGGAAAGAAAAAACCCAACAAGACCCACATGAACAAGCATTTAGCGACAGTGGGAAGAAACGACTCCCTTTTAACAGGAAGAAATCTCCAGCAGAACCAGGTTCAGAGGTGGCAGCCATCTGCGTCGACTGGTTGGGGTTAGTGGACAGAAGGACCAACAGAACAGGATCGAGAGATAGAACATCAGAGTGTACCAGACTAGTTTAGCCGTGAACCATAGATCAGGAACTGCCATCATGAGCTTCACGACACCTGAAACAGAGCAGAGAGAGAAAGGCGAGGAGAAGGCACTGACTGCAGAAAAACATGATACATTATTATTAAGTCAGCCTGTCTTGGCCTTGGGCCTCACTCCCAGTGGCCTAGTCAGCACTTATTGTAAAGGTGATGAATCTCTTCCCGTTTATTGGTAAGCTAACAGCGACTCCAATGTCTGTAAATGCGACCGTTCACAGACGAGCCCATGTCCGCTCTAGCGGTTTGGTTATGTTATGATTCAGTCCTGTTTATGACTGTAAATCATAACCAGCAACATCAGAATTTGAAATTTGTGATAATCCAGGTCACATTTGGGAAACTTTAATATTTCTCTGTTGTTCACCACAGCAGCTCATTAAACCATATTAGCTGTAGCATGTTTGCGTTCAAGCCTCACCCTTTTACACCAACTTACCTTTGAAAAATGAAACGAGCACAGAATTACTTCATGGTTTCTCGGTCTATATTTTGCTTGTGAAAACGTGTCAAAAAAATCCAGGTGAAAGTAATGGATTACAAGTACTCGCGTTACTGTAATTCAGTTGCTTTTATGGGTGCTTTTGCTTTTTTGAGTATATTTCTAAGTCAGTCATTGACTTGTACTTATGTAAAGTACTTTGTTACATTTGTATGCCCGCTGTTACTGAGTAAATTATTATTTTTTTGTTTTAAAAATGGTCAACAGACATTGTAAAACTACAAAAAATGAAATGATCAGACAACAATCAAATGCATCACATCATAGCCGACCAATCAGATTAAACGTAATGCATAGTGCCAAGACAGCATTGAATGGATGTTACTTTCTCAGTTTTATAGTTCTTAAATTTAGCTATACTTATACTTTTTTTTAAAAAAAATTTAAAAACGAGTTGTACATTTTGGCAAACATTTTATTTTATACAGGTGTCTTTGTGGAAAATAAATTAAGTTCCAATTGTGCAAGATTTTGTCTCTTCTTTTTTTTACAATTCCAATCGAGTAACAGTACTTCACCTTGAGTAGGATACATCAGTACTCTTCACACCTCTGTCATCTAGTGTTGCCTTTTAAAATAGAGTTGATGCTTTCCCACTTTTTCTTTCAATATAACTTCATAAAATCTAAGTAGAAATCCCTAAAATACAATAGTAAATCGCTTCAAATTTGTAAAATTGATAACAATTAATGTGATCACACAAATCGTGGTGTGTTACAGTTCTTTACTGATTCTGTTAATGAGATGAATGTGTGAATTGTTTCTGCTTCAGGGAGAAACTGGAGATAAAGGAGACCTGGGCTCTATTGGCCCAATGGTAAGAATATCTTGCATTTCTGATCTTATGTTGACTGTTGGGCAGTTGCACACTAGTCACCATCAGAGGGCAGTAGTCATGCATTTGTTGTTATTGTCATTGGTAAACAAGCAATGGATGAAAAATAATAATGTATATAAAGTTTTTGTTTCTGCTGGTTTCCTGCAGGGCCCCCCCGGACAGAAAGGAGACCAAGGAGCCACGGAAATCATCGACTACAATGGCAACATTCAGGAGGCCTTACAGGTTGGTCTGGTTGCTCATTTCTAGTGCCTTTGTATCTGTCACCTGCAGAAAATCTCTCAAATCTTTTATTCCCAAGGATCACTTGTTTGCATGATTTCCTAAAGGGAATGTATGCACTTTTCCATCTCCACTGGCAATCGTACAAACTTAAAAACAGAAACGTGATGCACATGCCATATGCAAGGCAGGTGTGTTTGTCATATGTACCAAACAGTGTGACTAAAATGTGCTGACATCAGCGTTTCTTTCATCCTGACCGCTCTTATTTCTCACCTCCGACCTCGTTCCCACTCCCATGGTCAACTGCAGAGGATTACAACTATTACAGTCACGGTAATTAGGCTGTGTGTATTTCTGTGTGCTGTTTCATCTCCGTTAGTGACTCATCTTTGTCCCAGCATGGGCCTAATCCTGATCCAAGCGGCGTTTTTTTGCCCCACCATGCCCCCCGTTTGTATTTTTATGCTCGTTCACCCAGCAACATGTCTGAGGAATCCATCGTCAGCGCTGCATTCGTGCTTGTGTGTTATCGATCTGAGATGCTGCCTGACATACCAACAGTGTGCACTACTCATTATTTATTCATTTAATATTTATTGATTCACATAAAGAGTGATCCGTTCTTTTCTGGTCAGACACAATCGTCATGATTGACTGTATTTGAATTAGACGTGAAAATCTTACCTCCCAAAAAGAACAAACCGAAATGCAAATGTGAACAGATGTTAACAAATTAATTTCTATAAAATATGTCATGTGCATGGTTAAAATCAAGGCAATGCTTAACGTCTGCTGCCCCCCCCCACATGCGCACACGCACACAAAAGATGTTATTTAGTGTTTAAGCGAAGGAAAAATTCTAAATATTTTCCCATTTTATTATTTTCTTTTTTAGTGATAAAAAATTTAAAAAAAAATGCAAAAGAATTTGGCCTTTATTTGCATTTTAAGATTTAAAAAAACCCCCATAAACATATGAATACATATTAATAATAAATAAATAAATAAAATAAATGTAAGTATAAAAGCACATTGGTTCCAATATTCCCTAACCGTCTGGTCAATTTGTTGCATAATTCCCCCCACCCCTAATGCTGACACGTTTACACCCTAACACCATGTTTCCACTTTTAATGATTTAACCACATGCTCTCGCTGTTACAACTCCCTGCATGTGTGTTCTAAACTGAACATTTTGTGATAATGCACATTTATACCCAGCACTTTTAAAGCCAGAAAAGAAAAACCTATTTCATTTAATCACTAAAGACTCAGACTACATCAGTCCCTCTTCCTTTCCAGGGACCTCCGGGGCCTCCAGGGCCAATTGGACCACAGGGCTATAAGGTAAGAGACAGAGAACAGTTTTTTTTTGCATGACAAACTGCTTTATTAAGTCATAATACACCAATCAGCCAAAGTAGTTTCAATTCTCCATCTCAGTTTTATTTACTTGAACACACAACTAAACTATCAAAACCAGATTATCTCTGCATTAGCTGCTAATCTGAGCTTGATTTGAGTAGCGTCTCCTGTGGTTACAGGGGGATCGTGGTATGCCTGGCCTCCCTGGACTTGATGGAGAAAGAGTGAGTTGATTTGATGGGACATAAATGTGCACGACCTTATAAAAAGCCAACGTAAAGAACAATGTTCAGGCTCGCTGTCACTTCCTGTCATTCTCAGGGCTACAAAGGTTACAAAGGAGACATGGGCATGCCTGGAGCTTCAGGGGAAAAAGGAACTACTGGCCTGCCTGGTTTACCTGTAAGAATTGCTTTCACACACATGACTCACAATACCAACGTTGAGAACAATGCCCAACTGTCTAATCCAGTTTAAACACAAAGTATAATCAAAGTTTGTGCATTTTAGGGTGTTAATGGTGTTAAAGGGGATAAAGGGGATTCAGGACTGCCTGGTCCTCAAGGTCTTTCTGTAAGTAAAACCAACAACTTCAGTTTCCACATTCTTTTCTGCACGTGACGAGTCCTAATCTGGTTCAATAAATCCTGTATCACTTCTAGATTACCGGCACTCCAGGGCCAATAGGGCCCCATGGACCCCCAGGACCGATGGTAAGCAATTACCCTCAAAAAACTCCCCCAAAACCTGATCAAACCTCCAACATGAACTGCATGACCCTATCACACCTTGTGCTGCTAAACATGGCCGGGTGAATAACAGGTTTTCATGTTCTATGTTTGCCATGCCTGTGGTTAATCTGTTTGTCTTTTACCTGAGCAGCACTTTATACTGTTACAAAGAAAAGAATGTCTCTATAAAACAACAAACGTTCTCTGATGTCAGTTACCGACTAACCTCCTACTTCTCCCGTGTTTTGACGGCATTATTAACATGCAACAGTCAAACTTTACAAACTCATTTTGCAACTTTGAATGTTTTTCAGGGACCTCATGGCTTCCCTGGACCAAAGGTAAACGCAAACACGTTTATTTACGTGTATATTAAGGCGTCTTAGAAAGATGTAATTGTTTCTAAATGTGGTTTGATTGAAGCCTTTATTCAAATATTACCGTATTTAAAGCTTGTAGCGCTTTCTTTTTATTGTCATCATTTTTCTATCAAGGTAAACCAAACCTAATTTAAATCACTACGAACCTACCGTTAATTTGAATAGTATTTTAATCTTATTATTATTTTACGTACAATAGTATTCCTTTTTTTTTCATGCATTTATGATGCAATAACTAATATCTAAGATCTTAATAGAGCTGTGTAAAATCCATAAAATCCTTTTCCTGAAAAACAAGAATATTATATAAAATACATTTTTGGTTATTTGTTTCCATCCTTATTTTTTAGCAAGTATAATGTGCTTTAAGCTTGTACTAAAATTATGTGTGAAATAGGGATGTAACGATTCACTCAACTCCCGATACGATTCGATTCACGATACTGGGTTCACGATACGATTCTCTCACGATTTTTTCATTTACAAAATGGGACTGTAGACAAATTTTTTTTTTGGGACAAAATTAGAAAATACTGTATTATTTTCCTTTTATTTTTCATTGTCAAAAGAATCCCTTGATAAACTATTCAAAACAATGCAATTTAACTAAAAATAAATCTTGAATTAAATAAATAAAGGAATAATACAAATGAAAATGAAGCCTATTTATTTAAATTCTGGTTCTATAATAAACAATGCAAAACTGCATAATAGTTTTTCTTCAAAAAGTGCAACTGAAAATGTATTTTGTGCCTTAACAATTGGACTTTCAAAAAAAAAAAAAAACGTCATTGCACTGATTTACGTCATATTTGTTTGGACCAGCAGAGGGCGCTGGTAACACAGTGGTCGGATGGCATGCAGAAATTCTTGCAGTGAAAAAGAGAAGCTATGCTAGCAGACAGAGCTAATAGAAAAACGTGACTTTTGCAGATATTTAAGTAATATTACAGATATTCTTTCGGTGCTAAAGGGGTAATGAATCATTTATTAACATATTTAAGAGTAGAAGGCAGCCAGAAAGAAAGTATTAGCAGACTCCGCCCGCCGCCTACACTTCCGGATAGCGTGGTTAAAAAAAGTACTGCGATTCAATTGTCAGAAAATCGATATCAACCGTGATACCTATGAATCGATTTTTAACTGCCTTACGATTTATCGTTACATCCCTAGTGTGAAACTATAAATAATATAATTGGTGGTTGTGATTTGGGGGCGTTTTCTTGTAACTCACACCCGTGTCCCAAACTTCTCCTAACATCCCTGTTTCCCTCTTTGGTGCATGTTTGACATTATAGTAATGTTTCTTACACAGAGGAGAAATGTGTAGCTCAGTTTGTTTGTTTTGAATGAGTTTAATAAGTTTGTGATTGTGTGAAGTGACCGACACGTGCAACAAATAAAATTCCAGTTTCAAAATAAAAGCTGAAAAGAACCCCCTAGCCCTAAGAACGTTCTTAAGAAGCACTGCAGTACCAGAGGTCAAAGTAAGAGTTGCTGTTATGTAACACTTATTTGAGTATATTTTCTAAATCAGTCATTTTACTTGTACTTAAGAGCATTTTAAAAGAAGTAAAGTCATTTGTTACATTTCTACGCCCAACCGTTACTGGAGTAAATTGTAATTTTTCGTTTTAAAATGATCAACAAACATTGCGAGACTACAAAATAAAATGAAATGACCAGACAACAATCAAATGCATCACATCATAACCGTCCTATCTGATTTAGTTTATATATGAGATGTTTACTCTATGCAAGGGAAACATGACAATAGTAGCTTTACTTTGAGTACTATTTATTTCAGCTACTTTTGACTTATACGTGAGTATTTCATGTATGACCTACTTGTACTTTAGTACAATTTCAATGAAGTAGCAGTAGTTCTACTTGAGTAGGCTATATTGGTACTCTTTACACCTCTGTACAGTGCCATCCATTCAACAGTCTTCTTGTCTTATTTTCCTATAGGGTGAACCTGGGTTGCATGGTGTGAAGGGTATCAGAGGAGAGCCTGGGCACAAAGGAGACCGTGGACCGCTGGGTCTCCCTGTAAGTGGATCACATGGTGTCTGAGCTTTAGTCCTGCAGAGACTTAAAACAAAGATTCCTGTTTTAGACGAGTTCCGGTTCCTGTTGTGTGCATTAATGACCACGCGTGTGTGTGTGTGCGTGTGTGTGCGTGTGTGTGTGTGTGTGTGTGTGTGTGCTGTGCATTGTTACATCTTGTGTTCTCATTGCCATTTGCCTGAGGTGACTACTCTGTAACACAGTGTTGTTTAGCTGTGGTGAAACCTGCCATCAGTGTGTCCTAATAACAGTGTTCATCTGGTACTAATCTCGCCTTGTTCATGTCACTCATACCTCCATAAACACACAGGGAGCCTCCGGCTTGGACGGCAAGCCCGGCATTAGGGTGAGTGTCATGTGACCAACAGGCTTCACCAACCAATGTCTCTCTATCATCTCCCCCCTACACTCCATACAGGCCCATACTAATGCTCCAACACTTCTGTACAATGTGTTTATATGCTATATTTATATATATATATATACTGTATATATAGATACAGTCATGGATGAAAGTATTGACACCTGGGTTGGGGTAAATTATAATTGTAATTGATTGAATGAATCACAAATATGGCTTAATAATTATTTTTAATTGTGATTTTAAAAATCTGTTGCTGTTATCATAATTAAATTGTAATTAAGTTTAGATAAATAAACTTTTTAAATGTAATTGAAGTGAACATTTTCTAAAAATCGGCCAATTCTGTTTTTGATTTAAAGCAAAACTTGGGATTAAAAAAACAAATTAAAAGGTAAATAATATTTTTTAGTGTATTTTTCATTTTGATTTTAGAGACGTGGGTCAAAACTGACCCGTTATCATAAGAGATGCTAACAGAAAGCTAACACAAGAGGAAGGTTAAGTTTTATGGGCTTATTTATTTCATACTTGGTAATTGTGATTCATTGTAATTGGTACTAATCTTGCTGAACTTTAGTAATTGAGAACGTAATTGTAATTGGCTTTCAAGGGAAAAATAATAATCAGAATTTAACTGTAAATGGGGGAAAATGCCGGTCACTGTAATCGTAACTGAATGTAATTGAAAATGTAATTGTAATTGACACCAACCCTGATTGGCACCCCTGGATTTTTTTTCAGAAAATACACTATTTCTCCCAGAAATAGTTGCAATTAGAAATGTTTTTGTATACATGTTTATTTCTTTTATGCGAGATTGAAAAAACACAAAAAGGCAGAAGGAAAAAGCCAAAATTGACATAATTGAAAAAAATGGATTAAGATAGAATTGTTGGCACTGTTTTAAAACTGTGGATGAATCATTTGACAGGCGCTGGCAAGACAGAAATCACACCTGACATTCGTTCATCATCCTAACTCTCCTGCATTGCATTCTTTTGTCATAAATACATAAAAATGTGCCACAGTTCCATGAGTTATAAACTTCTTGATGATATTGTCCAGTCTAATTTTTTACATTTTATGTAAAATAATGTTTATTTGAGTTTTCTCAATGCACATAAAGGAATTAAACACGTGTACCAAAAACATTTGTAATTGCAACAATTTCTGGAAAAAATGGTGTATTTTCTGGAAGAATTCCAGGGGTGCCAATACTGTAGTCCATGATTGTACTGTATATACCGCACACGACACAGAAACAGCCACTTGTTTGTTTGATGCTGCATTAACAGACACTCATACATTATTAACTGTACCAGCAGTGTTGTGTATACATGTCCTCTGGGACCATTGCATGTTTCCCACTTCTTTGTGCTGATTGGAAGTCAAAGCCAAAAGGAAATATTGATAATTTCCACCTTATTCTCGGAAGCGCGACTGTCCACATCAAGATGGGATTAGATTTCATGTGAGAACATAGTAGTTTATGTGTTTTTTTGAACAAATGTTAGCAATTTATTGAAGATATACAGGACGGTTGTTTTGAATTTATCATTTTGCAAGTGCGCAAATTCTTAAGAAGTAGCAGCCCCTGGAATAAGGTGGATATGTGAAGGCTTTATGGAGTTTTTCTATTAATCAACACGAGATGAGAGATTTGTTTCCTGAACTCACCATGGTAACCACTGCTGTCTGCAGGGCGTTGATGGACCAGCCGGTCCCGCTGGACCAGCAGGGCCAAAGGGGGACATTGTAAGCTTCATTAATTCATACGTAAACCAGACACATTATTTACATTGATTTTGTCTAGTTTTATATTGTAAATGCTTGTTTGTCTATTCCAGGGTGAGAAAGGAGCGCCAGGAGAGCCCGGACCACGAGGACCTTACGGGCTACCTGTAAGTCTGAGAATAACATCTGATATTTGTCATCAACACACACACACACATGAATGTAGACATATTTAAGAACAAAACAAATGAATTAATAATTAATAATATTTGTTTATTATAAGAATATCAATCTTTAGATGGGGATACAGACTTTTGTTACCTTTTTTGTTTGTTGACAGGGATCTGCTGGTACACCAGGCCTTGATGTAAGTACAATATATATATATATATATATATATACCTGTATATATATATATATATATATATAGTTTTGGTAACGTTAGCAATCATTATCCATTTATTGTCCCATGAGAAAAAGCTAACTTTTTTTAAATTTTTTTATTATTTGTTTCTTTATTCTTTTACTCATTAGTGCCCCTTGATCACCCGTGTCAAACTAAAGGCCCGGGGGCCCAAATCAGGCCCTTCGGGGCATCCAAATTGGCCCTCAAGAAAAAGTGAAAATAACAGAAAACATGAACCATTACAAAATTATTCAGTTGCAGATATCTCAATTTCACAAATGTAATGAAACTCCACGATATTTTCAGGGGCTTCACCGTTTTCTCACGTTTGCATCTTCTTTTTTATGGCAATTGTGGAAAGAACTCTAAATTTTTCTAAAATCTGACAATTTCTCTCAGAAAATCCCACAAAATTCCTTTAAAGTGTCATGAAATCTTATCACAAATTCAAGAATTTTGAAGTGAAGATCCCTATGGAACTAATATTGTAAAACTATGGCACAATAATGTTGAATTTCCTTTTTTTTTTACACTCAAGCTTTAGATGAAAAAAATAAAAAACCTTTTGAAAGGATTTCTGTTTCAGCTGTTGTGGTCGATGGATGAAACATTTAAAAATGTATTTTTCTTTTCAACTCAATGATTTATTTGTGGTCATCCCTCCCATTTCTTGTGATTTCCATTAGATTTTTTTTGCACCTCATCTTTTCACTCCTGCTGATCCTTATTTAGTCTGTTTCTGATGTGTTTAGGCATTTTGAGGTAAAGTATTCAAGTATAGCTGTACTTTCACAGGGAACAGCAGGCTTAAGGGGAGAGAAAGGCGACATTGGGGAGAGAGGAGAAAAGGTAGACGTAGACATGTTGCAACTCCGCTTTAAACTCCGTAACAAGACAGAGAACTGATGTCAATGGACGGGGAGCTGCAGGGTTCACTGTTGGTAGCACTAGTGTAGCTGCAAACCTATGCATAAAATGTCATCCCCCAGTTTTTTTTTTGGTTCTCCACAGTTTTAATGATTTGCCATCTCATTCTTCCAAAACAACACGTCTCATGTCATTCTGAGGCATTGAAAAGTCATTTCCAATGACGTCATCAACGGTCCATTGACAACAGGCTCTTGAGACTCACATTTGTTATTTCATATTTTTTATGCACGCATGAACATAATACATTTCATTCCTTTGAGCCTGTTGGTGAGCCTTCAATGTGCTTGTTTAGTATTGTTCAGTATTGTTTTAACCTCTTGACTAACAACTGTATGTATGTGTGCTGGTTCTCACTCTGAACAGATCGCAGTACTACTTTTTTTTTTTTATTATTGTGATATATTTGCAAGAAATGTTAACAATTGACTCATGAATTTCTGGATATTATGGATAATAACTTGTAGAAGAGTGGATATCGCCACTTTTATTAGCTAGGGGTGTCCCGATCCAACCTTTTTTTTTAATTTCCAACACAAAACCGATATCAGGACGAATCATACATACTTTTATTGTTTATTTTATAGTGTATAATGTTAGAAAAGGCTTGATCAAGTGATGTTACTGAGAGAAAACAAAAGTCAGCAACAGTAGGTATGAGAAAAACTCACCCATTTATTATTATAATTATTATTATTATTAACCAATGGATTACAGAAATTTGAACCTTAAACAAAACGATATTGTACAACTGAATAAAAAAAATAAATAAACTAGAAGACCCTGAAAAATAACTGGGAAAAAAAGGTATTAAAGTGCAAAGTAATTTGAAATTTGAACCTTAAACATGAAAATATTGTACAACTGAATTAAAAAAAAGTAGAAGACCCTGGAAAATTACATAAATAAATCCAATAAAAAAGTATTAAAGTGCAAATAATTTACTTACACATAAAAATATTTTACAATTGAATAGAACGACAAAAAAGTAAAAAATAAAATAACCTAAAAACTAACAACAAACAATACGAATAACCTAAACTTTTAAAATGCAGAAATAACAAATCAGTTATTTTAGATACAGGCCGATATGTGATCCGATTTTTGTTTTGTTTTTTGCTGATATCGGACCAATTTCTAGGATCGATACTGGATCGTGACACCTCTACTATTTATCAGTGCTTGTATAAATTTTCACATCATATTCGTATTGAAAAATGACTGTAATCTTTAAATGTGTCATGTATTTCTACGGTGTGTTTTAGCTATTCTGTCTTTCTATAGAGGTTTTATTCCCTGCTACTCTTTCTCAGCCTTTGTGCCCTTTACACCCCCTTTAGTGACAAACCTTTTCCCACTTTTCCTCATCTTTATAATCCAGTATCCCCTTCTAACACTGGCCATGTTTCCTCATCCTTTGTGGACTGTAGCCTCGCCTGCTTTATCCCTCATAATAGCAATCCTAACATTTGGAGAAAAAAAAAATGATGTAATTTGAACAAACTGTTCTTCACAGGGGGAGAAGGGAAAGAAGGGCAAAAAAGGGCCTAAGGGCGAGAAAGGAGAACAGGGTGCCCCTGGATTAGATGCACCCTGCCCATTGGTATGTGCCAACAGTGACATGGAGCTATAGCTCGGTGCTCCTGAAAAGGGCGGAGCTTTCTGTGGCTGCACTGATACCCGCACAAATTCAAAAGCTTTTACTTGGAAAGTCTGTCATCGACTGGTTTGCAGTTTGTCATTGTGGTATCGGCCGGCTCGCAGGCAGCTCCTCCCTCGACCTATACCCTCTTATCCATCGCAGTAGACGGATGCAGGGGTTAAAGGTCATCCACGTGTCTATAGTAATACTCCGAGGTCATTTTTACAAACAGGGTTTCCGGGGATTTAAGGGTGAAAAGGGGGAACCAGGGCAACCAGGTCTGGACGGGCTGGATGCCCCGTGCCAATTGGTACAGTATCTCTCTCTCTTCCTAAACCAGTAACTCACATATGCATGCTGCTCTCCTCCAGCCATCACCTAAAGTGCATGTTATCAGAGCCTGATAAGCATGAACACAGTTTATTTATTACTTTCATCACCATTAATGACACACACACACACACACACACACACACACACACACACACACACACACACACACACACACACACACACACACACACACACGCACACACAGTGAATACCTGATCCTCCAGTCTATAGCTCTTTAACTCAAATCTCCTCCCCTCTTGTTTAACCCTCCTATTCTCAAATATCCCTAACACATTTTACCCTTGGGGTCAATCTGACCCCAGGGATATTTGCCTCCAGAAAATGATTTTCAGACAATTGTTTTTGTGTCAGGCACTTTGTTTATTTGTTAAATACATCAATAAACCCCTTGATAATGAAACCTCGAGCGCCACCATCAGGTCAAACTTTCAAATCAGAATTAATTTAACTTGAATATTTTTTATCCAAATCTTCTCAAATTTACTGACAACAGTAGTAATCACAAGAGTATGAACATTATTGGTGGTGGTGATGATATATTTTCCTGCAGTGCCACCATTTCCTCTATTTTTTTAGCTGCTAAATGTGTAGATCTTTTCACACGAAAACCACATTGACTGTCAATTAATAGGTTATTTTCTATGAAGTTATCTAATTTTTACAAAAATAATAATTTGGAAAATTGGGAAAGCAGTTTTCATCAGTTTTTATTATTTTCAGGACCATCGGGTCAAACTTTCAGGTTTAGAGTTTGTGTATCTTGAAAATCTTTCTTCTAAATCTTTTTGAATCTGCACATTCATGACTCTCACAGAATGAACCATATTGATTAATGTTGGGAACCCCCCATTTCATCTCATAAACATATTTATTTACTGATTTTTATGTAACATACAGTATTTGAGGTAATTCGCGATAATATATATGTCCTCTGTCTCAGACACATCCTCCTCTACGTCACTTTCACTGTGAAAGAGCTGTTCCTTGTCATATATCAACTCAAAAGTATCAAGTCTGCACCTACAGGTGTGGGGATGTAAGGTCACACATGGGCCACACACACATGCAGACATGTTTTACACAGCTAAAACAGCTTGGGGGTCAAATTGACTCCAAAGGAACACCAATGCATGTAATTTGCGTTCAGCTCATTTGAAAAAAAAAAATATATTATGAGGATTTTACACTCAATCAATTGTACCCATCAAATAAGGAAAAGTCATGAATTATAATGCAAAAGAAAAAAAAGTCAACAATTTTTTGAATGATGAACATTGAATGCGGTCAATTTGACCCCAAGGATAATAGAAGGGTTAAGACGAAATGAAAATAATTGCTGCTAAAAATAAAATGTTCTTAATGATTTTTCATATTCAGCCCGTTCCCTTTTAACTGTTCTGCTAACACAGACCCTCCCTTTACTCTGTTACCTGTCCTGCTCTTTTTGTACCAATTGGGCCAGACCGTGACCAAAAACAGGGAATTGATCATTTTAACAACAGATTTTAAGTTGAATTTTGATCTTCTGACGACCCAATGATGTAGAAATATCAGTCATGTAAGTTTGTGGGAAACATATAGGGGGTGCTTTATACATTATACTGTTCAGTTACTGAATACAATGGACCGCGGTAGGTAAAAATACATTTACATATCACTCGTCATATTGCATTGACATTTTCTTTTTATTTAAACTGCTACATTGTTGTTCTGCTAAAGGAAAATGCGTCATTAAATCATAGCATACAGTCATCTGCATATTGGTGCACATAAGCCTTATTCTGCTGTGTTTTATGAGTTTGCTTGTTATCACCTTTGAGCAACAGTTATCTGATTATTATGTAGAGACAGAAATTGGCATTACAACTGTATGAAAATATGTAGAATGTAGTAGAATGAGTAGAATGTACAGAAAAGTAATTGCCTGTGCTGTGATTTACATGATCCGTGCAATTTAGGTCATCTTTATTCATAACAGCTAAGAGCTAACAAAGGCTTAAAAAGTAATGCTAGTGGTTCGATATATGCTTTATTCACCATTAAATAACTTAAATGTGGGCGTTTCAGACCTGTTTCAGTTCTCATTTTCCTCTTTCTGCTGCCCCAAACAGGGCCCAGATGGATTACCAATGCCTGGGTGCTGGCAAAAGGTAAGACCACAGTACATTTAAACAACACTCATTAGTAAACGGTGTGTATGTATGTGTGTGGCATTAGTATGGGGTGAACAAACTTTAAATAGGCAAGGTTAATGTATTTCTGTAGCATGTATCATACACAAGGCAATTCAATGTGCTTTAAAGTGCAATATCAAACAATAAAAAGTAGTTTGAAATAAACAATAAAATGAAAAAATATCTTCCTCTCAGTCATAATCAGTAAAGAAAAAGAGAGCTGTTCACATTAAATGCTGACTGTATGCTTGATTTAGTTTGTCAATTAGATTAATGACACTAAGATTTGAGTTGACTAAAATATAAAGCGTAAGAGTTTTTTAAAAAATTACTTTAGCATTGATTAACCTGATATGTTATGGTATTAATGTTTGTAATTATACAGACAGATTTGATGTGATCAATGCATAAGACCACATGACTGCATTAGTTCTGATTGGATTCAATCCCATTTGACAAATTTATAATTTACTTTTTTATTAGTCGATGAAAATCGAATATATTTTCAAATAACTTTCATGTTTTTTTTTTATGGCATAGTCTAGTAATTGTCACGAATGTGTTTGATGGAAACTATGACGTAAATTAGAATATCTGTTTTGATATATATATATATATATATATATATATGCATTGTTAAAAATCAAGAAATCACATTTACATTATTCCTAGCATTCATTCATACAATAGTATTTAATAACAGATGATACATTTATTCGACATCCACGTACAAAAATGACACAATTTATGTCTAAATGTTTTAAAATGTTATATATTTTTTGTAATAAGTCTTAGTAAAGAGATGAGACATGCTCCTATTTGACTAAACAGAAGGTCGGAGCATGCTTTTATTTTGGCAGGCAAATATTGGAGCTCATGTACAGTCCTTTGTTCAGAGGAGTGGAGCATGAATTATCAAACCACTACTGTGTTCAAAATGGCATAATCCAAACTTTACACTACAAACTCAATGAGTGCATACTGTCTACTACTGTATATACTATAAGTATGATTAGGATAGTAAGCGTTCCCACTGAAGTATACTTTAAATTTTCCCAAGATGCATTTGGAACCTATGACGACAAAAACCTGAAGCACACTGAGGCTACATATCTCTGAAATTTGTGCTATTGACTAAACTTCCGTTTTAAAAAAAAGAGAAAACAAGAGCCCTATTTACAAAAGATTTAAGAAACTAATGGAAGACAAGAAGAGACGCTTTTGTTTTGAAAAGGGAATGTTTGATTTTTTTTTTTTTTTTTTTTTTTGATTTTAAGTTTGAAGCCGGTCCCAGGATGATTTTACATTCCACTCGCAATGCATCATGGAGCTGTTGAGTATGAGTAGTATGCCAACCGTGCAAACTAGGGATGTAACGATTAATCGTAAGACAGTTAAAAATCGATTCATAGGTACCACGGTTCACATCGATGCTCTGAAAATTGAATCACAGTACTTTTTTTAAACAGCAGAGGGCGCTATATATTTATCCTTCCAACCGACTACTGGGTTACCAGCGCCCTCTGCTGGTCTAAACAAATATTTGACGTAAATACAGTAAAATGACTGTTTTTTTTTTTAAAGTCCAATTGTTAAAGCACAAAATACATTTTCAGTTGCACTTTTAAAAAGAAAAAGAACTATTATGCAGTTTTTAATTGTTTACTATAGAACCAGAATTTAAATTAATAGGTTTCTTCTTCATTTGTATTATTCCTTTATTTATTTCATTCAAGATTTATTTTTAGTTAAATTGCAACATTTTGAATAGTTTATCAAGGGATTCTTTTGACAATGAAAAATAAAAGGAAAATAGTACAGTATTTTCCCCAAAAAAAATAAAGGAATATTTTTCAGTCATTTGTCAACATTCCCATTTTGTAAAATAAATCGTGAGAAATCGTATCGTGAACCCAGTATCGTGAATCGAATCGTATCGGGAGTTGAGTGAATCGTTACATCCCTAGTGCAAACTAAAAAAAAATTCCCGATATGGTATTTCTCGTGTACTCAATCTTTGCATACTATCTAATGTGAGCGCACTACATACAAGTTTTGTCATCAAACTTAGTATGAGTAGTAGGTTAGTATGCCATTATGAACGCAGCCTTATTCTTGGCCTCAACTGATGGAAAAACTGAAAGTATTCCTTGTGAAAAACACGCGTTTACTCACAAACAAAAGTCGAAGTTTGAATTTGCCGCTCGCAAAATTGTTTTTGACTCCATCGCAAACAATGGGTTTGTTGACAAATGGTCACGTGACCTGAACTTCGGAAAACTACTCTTTAATGTGTACGCACTACATACTAATTTTGATATCAGACGTCGTATGAGTAGTAGGTTAGTATGACATTTTGAACACAGCCCACATGTCATTACATCAAGTAGATAATCCAGCATCCTAAACCTAGAGCAGTTATAGTTATAAAATAAAAAGAAACCCTTTTGTTGAGTGCTTGTTCACTCACTGTCACGTAATGTTTTATCTCATGTGAGTTCCAGCTTTGCCATGTTTTTGCATGAGTTTTCTGAAAGAGTGTGTGAAGAATAATGAATTGCCAATGAGAAGCCAAACATGTCACACCGCTTTCTCTCCTGTGTTTTTTTTTCCCCCTTGCAGTGATCACTCTAACCTGAAACGCATGGAGTTTGTAAATAATGCTTCTTTTATGGTATTTATAGTTTTTTAAAGGAAAAAGAAGTCTATGTGTACAATGAAACAACAGCAACAACAACAAAAGAGATAATTATCCTGAGTTTCACGCCCCCTAAGCTGCTTCTACTCAAAACAAAACAAACCCCATGTGTGTCCGCTCGCTCGCTCGCTCGCATCCATCCATCCATCCATCCATCCATTCACGCTGGTGGTGGAGTTCAGATCCTCGGCTGGTGGCAGAACTTGTCTCTTCAGACTGTGCATGGCTCAGACTGGAGTGTCACACCCAGGGAGCGGGGGGTGGGGAGGGTGTAAAGATGGAGGAGGAAAGGATCTGGACTGGCTCCTTAACACCAAATGCTCAATGTTTTGTGTCGCTCACCGCCTTCACGTTACAGAGACTAAACACAGCGAGAAGAGACTGTGCCCAGCAGAACATTGCACCCCCTGACCTCCTGGAAAAAAAAAGCATGAGTCGTGTACTGAAATGATGTATATTGTACATATATATGTCACTGTTTTCTTGTCTTGTGATTGCGTCAGAAGAAAAAACCCCAATACTAACAAAAAAACATCAACAACAACAACAACCCCAGAGCTCTGAATTAGTAACCTTTGCTTTCCTTCAATCTTTCCAAGGGCGTGACGCCATGGCTGGTAGCCTGAGACACCCCCCCCCCCCAGAAAGTAACGCTGTTGGTTGGTTATTATTGCTTTATTGTGGTGGTGATGATGCCTGCAGATGGTCGTGAACCAGCAGGTTATATCAGCTGCAGAGTTAGAGCCACTCGTCTCCTGATAGAAGTGGGTGGAGCTCTGCAAGATGGCAGACTGGGACATTTGGGGGCGTATGGGGGCGTTCCCCCCTCGCCTGAGCACCAGAGGCGCCGAAAGTTGTGGACAAGACGACGACGAGAGCACGGACGGATGCAATCATGACGTTTTATTTTTCTTTATTGTATTTCTCTTTCCGCTCTCACTCTTATGCATTGTTTATATTTTTGTGTTTTATAGCCTTCGGTGCCTCAAGCTTTTATTCATTCCTTTTATCAGAAAATGTGCTACTTTTACCAGAACTGTTGAATTCAGACTAGGGAAGCTTCTTTTTTTGTTGTGAGGAGACTGAAACAACATGTTTATCACTTGATTGCATGTCAAGTCGTTTAGGGCGGCGATTGTAAAGATGCACATGCTAAAATATACATGAACTTTTTGCTACATTTAGCAACAAACTACGATTAAAAAAACTTCTGTGAATTTTTTCAATGTTACTTTTGACCAGATTTACAGCAATACTTTGTTATATTTTTTAAATGCAAATGTTAAATATAAATGTTAAATCTAAATGTAAATTTAAAATATAAAATCATAAATGTTAAATATAAATGTTAAATTTTAAATCTGAACATTAAATATTAAATCTGAATGTTAAATATAAATGTTAAATCTAAATGCTAAATGTTAAATTTAAATGTAAGTTTTAAATGTAAAACTTAAATGTAAAGTCTAAATGTTAAATCTAAATTTAAATGTTAAATATAAATTTAAATGTTAAATATAAATTTAAATGTTAAATATAAATGTTAAATCTAAATGTCACACATGAAATTAAATATTAAGCTAATATGCAAATTCACCAGAATGAGGTATTATGGTTGTACTTCCAGTGAATTTACATATTAGCCAAATATTTTGTTAAACCCGTGACATTTAGATTTAGATTTAACATTTAGATTTAACTTTAACATTGACGTTACATTTTTGCGTCAAAAAAAAATCACAGTTTCACAAATACTGCTGTAAATCTGGTCAAAAGTAACATTAAAAGAAAACTTCAAATAGTTTTTAAACGTGGTATGTTGCTAAATGTTGCAAAAAAATTCCTGTTTATTTTAGCATGCGCAACTTTACAATTGGCGCTCCATAATGTTGCCTCAACTATCCATCTGTACAGCCACTTACTTCATCATTCTGGACTTGGTTTATGATCTGCTGCCCGTTTTGGTTTTTTTTAAAATGTCCAAAACAAGCTTTGATTGAAAAGTGTAACCCTAACTCATCCGTCTTCCTCTTGTTCCTGACCTTTTTGGTCAGAGTGGAAAGGGTAACGTTGACAACCACGCTGCTCTCGCGCATTTAATTTATTGTCTTATCTGTTCAGACAACAGTGTGAACAGGAAGTGTTCAGATGAAATCAAGATTTCACACCAATACACCATAAGCTAAATGGTGGCCCAGTGGCCAGTTATGTCACATTCCACATTTCAAAGCGATGGTTTATTTCTCAGCAAGGTTCAACTTCATATGTTTGTGTGATTGCCTTTGATGTTAACGCAGGGCAACTTTATTTTTTTTTTTGTCATGAAAATTAATTGTGCAGTTATCGAAAACAGTGATTCTCAACCTTGGGGTCGGGACCCCATTTGGGGTCGTGAGATACTGGGAGGGTGTCGCCAGATAAGAATATTTCTGATCAACTTCAGCCCATTTTTGTCTATTATTTACCCTTTTTCTGCAACTTTGTCAATCTTGCCATATTTTAACCTATTTTCATCACTTTTCTTACCATATTTTTGCTCCTTTAATGCGTTTTTGCTACATTACTCCCATTTCTGTCACTTCTCCATCAAATTTCAATGCCTTTCTGCACATTTATTTCCACTTTCAAGACATTTTCAGCACTTTTAAACCCTTTCTACCACTTTTCCCACCTAATGTCACATATGTTGACCCAATATTGACAATTTCTACCCTCTTTTTTACCACTTTTTCTGTCCATTTTTGGCTACTCTAATTTGCAACTTTTAACCAATTACTGTGGTTTTTAAAATCCCATTTCACCACCTTTTCCACCATTTTTGGTGACTTTTAACCCATTTTATATCTGATTAAACCAAGGATTTACATCTTTAAGATGACTATATACTATGGTCCAAGTAATAAACTTCCTGGCTAACAGTGGATTTTATTCAGATCAATAAATAAATGTGGTTATCACAGATTCATAGAACAATGGACCATCATTTTGCCGACTTTATGGATGGACCCCAAAAATCTCTCCCCTTTATTCCCCCTTATAGATGACCCTGTCTCCACGTGACTGTTATTCAATGTTCATGTCTGTGTTCAACCACCTTCAGGTACAGTGGGGGGGGGTCCCCGGTCTATGGGACCTTTATTTTGGCGGTCGCGAGCTGAAAAGGTTGAGAACCCCTGATCTTTAAAAACTAACAACTTATCATTGGTTCACAGATTTGCCTGCACATGGTTTCTTTCTGATTGTACAATTTACTCTTAGGAATGGATGCACATCTGTACAGTTTCTAATGGTAAGGTCAACACCAGTGGCGAGAACTATACGCAACCGTTATTTTCTTTATTGTCGGAATTAATTCATTTTGTGCACATTTTTCTTGTGTATTTGTCTCAGTATTTGAAGTGGTACCTTATTTATTTAATTTTTTTATACTTTGTTGTTAATGAAGGCATTTTAATCACGGCATTCCTTCCAGTTTTGGTGAGTTCGAAGGGATAATCAGGTAGTTATGCAAAAGGATAAGTTGGTCGTCATCGACTTATTATGCCTTACCGCGACATACACGTGCTTTTGTTTTAAGTTTGTGTGTGGAAATGACAACTGGTCTGACACATGCAGTTAAAACCACACACACACACACACACACTCTTCTCTCTTTCTCTCTTTACATTGAATGTAGTTTGATATATGTATAGTGGAATATTAATGTACTGTTGTGAGCTCATTTTGACATAAAGTGCAATTTATTCTTTGGTTCATGTGTGTAGCAGCCAATAATGCAGCCGAAATCTCATACTGTGGGTGATTTCTTACAGCTCCATTTGTCGAGTGTTGCTACCCGTAATACCACTACCTGGAAAGAAATTGTATGTTTATTTACCAGCGAAGAAGAAGAAGAAGAATCATGGGTAAACACACACGGACCTTTTACGGCTGAGTCTGATTGCGCGGGGGAGCTTTGCTTTAAACCCTCCTGTATTTTAAAGTGTGATTATTTTCTGATATTTACTGTTTTTTACAGTTGTTGTTTTCTCACCAGGTGCTGTTCGTTTAGCATGTGCAGCTAATTTTTATTGGATTTTGATCATTATTTTATTGGATAATTTTTTTTTTTTTTTAATTTTTATTGTTCTGTGATTGTTTAGTTTATTTTTTAAAAAAAAAAAAAGTAGTCAGAAAGGTGCCATGAACGTTATTAGCAGTATTAGCTCCGCACAATGACTCGCTGATCAATGCTCCAGAAAGATCCCAACAAGTCACACTTTTCACAAATAAAACGCAAGTATCTTATTGGGTGAAAAGCTTGTGCCATTCTACAAAGGCAGAAAAAGTAAAATACTGAATTTTTGAAGCTAAACTGAGCTGAAATAACTTACTTTCCAAAATAAAATGCTCACATTGAGGATGATGTGGGGAGTTTTTGGAGCAATGTTTGCATTTTTTTCCTAGTCTGGTAAAAGGCATAGGTTCTGTTCTGTTCTGCATTTGTATTTGCCATTTAATTATTTCTTTAAACCCAATGTGTTCACACGTTATATTTCAAGTCGACATTTCATATGACTGTACTGTTGGAGCCAAATAAACAGTCGTTAAAATACAACAAACTGACTTTTCCTTTGTTAAAATAGTGATAGATTTAGATATCTGCAAGAATTGTGTTTTTGTTGATGTGGCAAATGTAAAACGTCAACATGAAAGAAAGGACAACGCAGTGCAAAGTCATTCCCAGGTAAGACGATCAATACGGCTATTGTAAAGATATCTTCCAGTTTCTTGAGCTCATGTTGGCATATTTGGCATTTTCTGCTTAGGATAATATTGGCACTGTAAGAAACTACTGTTTGTGTGATGTCCACAAATGTTACATTGGTGATGATAATTAGGGATGTAACGATTCACTCAACTCCCGATACGATTCACGATACTGGTTCACGATACGATTCTCTCACGATTTTTTCATTTACAAAATGGGACTGTAGACAAATTTTTTTTTTTGGGAAAAAAAACTAGAAAATACTGTATTATTTTCTAGTTTTTATTTTTCATTGTCAAAAGAATTCCTTGATAAACTATTCAAAACAATGCAATTTAACTAAAAATAAATCTTGAATGAAATAAATAAAGGAATAATACAAATGAAAATGAAGCCTATTAATTTTAATTCTGGTTCTATAATAAACAATGCAAAACTGCATAATAGTTCTTTTTCTTTTAAAAGTGCAACTGAAAATGTATTTTGTGCCTTAACAATTGGACTTTAAAAAAAAAAAAAAAAAAACCGTCATTGCACTGATTTACGTCATATTTATTTGGACCAGCAGAGGGCGATGGTAACCCAGTGGTCGGTTGGCATGCAGATATCTTGCAGTGAAGAAGAGAAGCTATGCTAGCAGACAGAGCTAATAGAAAAACGTGACTTTTACAGATATTCAAGTAATATTACAGATATTCTTTCAGTGCTAAAGGGGTAAGGAATCATTTATTAACATATTTAAGAGTAGAAGGCAGCCAGAAAGAAACTATTAGCAGACTCCGCCCGCCGCCTACACTCGCCTACACTACAACCTCTGCTGGTTAAAAAAAGTACTGCGATTCAATTTTCAGAAAATCGATATCAACCGTGATACCTATGAATCGATTTTCAACTGCCTTACGATTAATCGTTACATCCCTAATGATTTTGCGTGAAAGTAAAATATGTGCATTGAAACTCGTGTACGATTGCAAACCTGCTCCCTTCACTGACTGTTGATGGTTGATTTGTCAAGTGAATAGTGCTGTGTTGCTTCCCCCCAGGTGTGTAAATAAAGTGAAACAGTTGTTTGGAGGTTTTTAAACACCTTTGAAAGACAAAAACAAACAGCAAAAAAGGCGAAGGTGAGTGTATTGTTCAGAAACTGGTGGTGGGTAGAGAACTTGACAACCAGTTAAGCTGTACTTTTGTTATTGGATATGTTTTCACAAACATTTCATAACGTTTAAGATTCAAACAGCACTTGATCTCAAGTTAGTTTCCCAGATTTCCATAAATCCAGTGAAGAGCCAAGAAATAATTTTTTTAGATATTTGCAGGGATTTATTAAATAAATAAAACTGCCAAAATGTTAATATTAAGGATGGGATGATATATCTTGCAACAAGATATTGTGATATTAAACCGTCCAAAGGTCTCAATTGTTGCCAGAAACCAATGCCATGCTAATACTGTTCTAGTTTAATGATTAAAAAAAATGCAAAGTTCATGCAAAGATTGGATATAGATATATATATATTGTTTTTTTTAAGACAACATGATTTTGTTCTAATTCTAGACTGGCATGAAATGTCAATCTGTTTTTGTGTTTGAGTGGCACACTTTGCATAAATTGGTCATAATGTTGTTTATTTTGAATTTACCCAGACTATGAGTACTTTTAAACCCTTTCTGCCACTTTTCCCACCTAATGTCACATATGTTGACCCAATATTGACACTTTCTACCATTTTTTTTTTTTTTTAAAACCACTTTTTCTGTCCATTTTTGGCTACTCTAATTTGCAACTTTTAACCAATTTCTGTGGTTTTTAAAATCTCATTTCACCACCTTTTCCACCATTTTTGGTGACTTTTAACCCATTTTATTTCTGATTAAAACAAGGATTTACATCTTTAAGATGACTATATACTATGGTCCAAGTAATAAACTTCCTGGCTAACAGTGGATATTATTCAGATAATTAGATAAATGTATTTATCTATAAGTATACACAGAGTTGAAATCAAATAAAAGGTTATTTTTCAAACTTCATTTTCTTTTTTGTTTTTCAAAAATATTGTCTTGTATCGTTATTGTGAGCTCTGTATTGTCTTGTGAATTTTGTCTATCGTCCTACCACCATAATATGCATTAATTACTGAGTCTGAGCTGATAGAAAAAAAAGTAGTAAATATCTTTTAACTTTATATTTGTATTAGAAGGTTTAAACTTTTAAATAAATAATAATAATAATGAAAAAACATCTGAAATTATTCAAGCGCATATTTTTTCTGCTATAGTGTAAGGGACAACAGATGGACATATTTACATGTTTCAGATGTTCATTATTGCTTCTTGTACGTACTGTTGCTTTTCTAAATAAATGAAAGTAAAATTACCTCTAATATTACTATTAATGTTAAATAGAAAAGATAAAGTGAAAGAAAACGCCATGTATTGTCCTCAACAACTGTTAACGAGGCGTGTTTGAAGCTTGGAAAGTGATTTGACTAGTTTTTCCCCTTCAGGCTTTCCGTAGAGTACAGTAGCGCGCGGCGGGCAGTGCGTGTCTTTACCTGCGCGCGCGCGCGCCTGTCTGTCCGTGCGCGCTCGCGCGTTAGGTGCATTCGGACGTTGAAACGTCATCGGGAGAAAAGTTAGAAGAATGGACAAGAATCAGACCCTGAACCTCAGGAGGAAACACATCGGGTGAGCAAATACACTCATAGTGTGTCAACAAAAAACAACAACATAGCGAGCTTTAAAAAGGGTTGACAGAAATGTTAGAAATGTCTTTTTTCTTTCTTTCTTTAGCTCCTCCTATGGTTACTGTAAAATATGGAATTGATTGCGAAACTTTACAATTGTCACGTTTCCAATTTGTTTTCGGTTCATTGCCAAAAAAAAAACAAAAAAAAACAAACAAAAAAACAGTGACAATGCATCAACTTTGATTGGTTGAATTGGAGCATTGATTTATTGCATATTTTTCACAATATAGATTCATTTGATTTAATTTTTTGACTCAACACAAGATGATAGAATACATGAACAAAGGGCAAATCCAGAGCAAATAATTATATTAAGTATGAAGACAAATATTTTTGATTCGACACCAAAAAATACATGGATTAAATCAGTGGTTCCCAAGGTACACCAAAGAACTATTGTGCAAAAAAAAAAAGCCTTTATAACACATGTTATCACTCATATATAATGTACAATACCTGTAAATGTGCATAATTATTGACTAATGCCAAATAAAATGTGATAGACAACTTTATTACTCATGAAATATTTATTTATTTATGAAATGAGTGCATACAATGTAGTAAATTAAAAAAAAAAAAATGATTGTGTGTATTGCAATAAATGTATGGTTGTCACAAAATCCTACGGTACACCCACACTTGCCTCACGTCACACCAGTGTGCCGCAGCGCACCGTTTGAGAATCACTAGGTTAGATCACGTGTCAAACTCATGGCCCGGGGGCCATGAGTTTGACACATGAAAAAAACTCAAAATTCTTCCAAAAAACGTAAATTTTCCAATTTTTTTAAAGTGAAGACCCTGTTGGGACTGATATCTGTCATTTATTGCTTGGATATTGTACGTTTCTTACATTTTATGTATGTGTAGAAGTGTAAACTTAGGCACAATAATGTTGAAATTACTCATTTTCCTGTTTAAAATCTGTGGCCCCATTTGAGATCAAACTGCTCCGTATTTGGCCCCTGAACTAAAATGAGTTTGACACCTCTGCGTTGCATCAAAAGATCCAATTCGACACCGCAGGAGATAGTAAAAAAAAAATGAGGAAGAAAACATGAATAATTGTGTAAATGAAACTCAACTTTTCCCAGTGCTTACATTGTATGATTGCAGTCATTTTTTTTTTTATAGTTAAAATTCTTGCAAAAACCTCAAATTATTACATCATATTTCCCTTAATTAAACAGAAATTGGTCACAAAATCAAGGATATTAAAAGTGAAAATCCTGTTGGGACTGATATCTGTCACTTATTGCTTGAATATTGTCTTGTTTGTTGCATATTTTGTATTTTATGTATAGTTAGAAGTAATAATATTGAGATTACTCATTTTCCAATTTAAAATCCGTGGCCCTACTTCAGATCAAACTGCTCCGTATGTGGCCCCTGAACTAAAATGAGCTCGACACCTCTGGGTTAGTTCAAACACATGATAATATGTGAAATGTTGTTTTGTCTCCTTCAACTTCCAATTGATATTTTTGGGGGTGTTTTCTGACGGCGTAGACCTTCCTGCAAGATCTTCTTCAGCCATGACCCCATTAAAATCGTGCGAGCCAAAGGCCAGTACATGTATGACGAGAAGGGACAGCGATACTTGGATTGCATCAACAACGTTGCTCACGGTGAGCTCTCAACCCGTACATCTGGTTTGTCTGTCCACATTCCTCCCACACTAGCTTTCAACACTTACTGTAAAAAAAAAAAAAAAAAAAAAAACACACATGTCTAATTAACTTTCATCTCTGCAGTGGGTCATTGTCATCCAGATGTGGTGAAGGCTGGTGCAGAGCAGATGGAACAACTCAACACCAACTCACGCTTTCTGCACGACAACCTGGTGCTGTTTGCCCAGAAGCTGCAGGCCACGCTGCCTGAGAGGCTGTCAGTGTGCTACTTTGTCAACTCTGGGTATGTCGGCGTGTTACTGTACGTCGCAAACCGCAGAAAGACACATAAATGCAGACGAACCACTCTAGAGTTTCACCTGGGTGTGGTTTATTGACAGAGCAGGGGAAGATTACAGGCAGGATTTATTACACCCCACTAGCAAACATATACGCTAAATAAAAACAATTAGATGTGATTTAATATCTATGCTTTATTAGCTCGTAAATACACGTGTTTATGAAACACCACTAGCTCAGGGCTGGGCGATAAGCCTGGAAAATGTATTGTGACATAATATCGATATTTTTTTTTTTTTGTATCCTATTAAAACATAAGGACCAGGAGAATAAAAGGCTGAATGCAAGTAATTTTATTTTAAACTTTTTTTTTTTTTTTTTTTGTTTACAAATAAAAAACATTAATACAACTATGGAAAAAAAACTGATAGAATATCAAAAAATATTTCATCATACAAAACGTGCAAGGTATTTAGTATTTTGTCAATTACTAATAATGATCATTTAATAATAAAGTAGAAAATATATTTTTCTCATGGAGTTCAGTGCAGTTATTAAACGTACTAATGCACATGTTTTCTATTGATGATGATCACGTAGGTATAGCCATATACGTTATTGTTTTATTGCCCTGCACTAACTTGGTTATTCATTTACATCTGTTTTTAAAGCTGAGCAGGAAGTATATGGTCCGGACGAGAGTAACAGTAATGTTGGATATAATCACTAATGTTGACTCACTAACACTAAAAGCACTCAGCCATAAGGAGATACGTCAGTGTTCATAGTAATAAACCTGACTATATACTGTATAGGCATTATTAGGCCTGCATAACGGTACACGTTTGTGCTGCAGAATGTGCAATAAAGACAATAAGGGAAGATTTTACAATCATGGAATATACAGTATGTAAAATATACATTTTTGGATGAATGGAATATTACTCTGTGGCAGGGGTTCTCAACCTTGGGGTCACAATACACTGAGCGAGGGTCGTCAGATGCCTTCAAGAAACTAACAATTTGAGCCCATTTTTGGTTATTTTTACCCTTTATCTGCAACTACACCAAACTTGCCATATTTTAACCTATTTTCATCACTTTTTCTTGCCATATTTTTGCTCCTTTTAATGCATTTTTGCTACATTACTCCCATTTCTGCCACTTCTCCATCAAATTTCAATGTCTTTATCGCACATTTTTCCCACTTTCAAGACATTTTCAGCACTTTGTTTCAAATATTGACACTTTGAACCCTTTTTACCACTTTTTCTATCCATTTTTGGCAACTCTAATTTGCAACTTTTTATTTTTGTGGTTTTTAAAATCCAGTTTCACCACCCATAAGCTAAATGGTGGCCCAGTGGCCAGTTATGTCACATTCCACATTTCAAACCGATGGTTTTCTCAGCAAGGTTCAACTTCATATGTTTGTGTGATTGCCTTTGATGTTAATGCAGGGCAACTTTATTTTTTTTTTTTGTCATGAAAATTAATTGTGCAGTTATCGAAAAACAGGGGTTCTCAACCTTGGGGTCAGGACCCCATTTAAGGTCGCAAGACACTGGGAGGGGGTCGCCAGATAAGAATATTTTCTGATCAACTTCAGCCCATTTTTGCCTATTTTTTACCCTTTTTCTGCAACTATGTCAAACTTACCATATTTTAACCTAGTTTCATCACTTTTCTTACCATATTTTTGCTCCTTTAATGCGTTTTTTTCTACATTACTCCCATTTCTGCCACCTCTCCATCGTATTTCAATGCCTTTTCTGCACATTTATTTCTACCTTTGTGATATTTTCAGCACTTTTAAATCCTTTCCGCCACTTTTCCCACCTAATGTCACATATGTTGACCCAATATTGACACTTTCAACCCTTTTTTAACCACTGTTTCTGTCCATTTTTGGCCACACTAATTTGCAGCTTTTAACCAGTTACTGTGGTTTTCAAAATCCCATTTCACCACCTTTTCCACCATTTTTGGTCACTTTTAACCCATTTTATTTGTGATTAAAACAAGGATTTACATCTTTAAGATGACTATATACTATGGCACAAATAATAATAAACTTCCTGGATAACAGTGGATATTATTCAGATAAATAAATAAATGTGGTTATCACAGATTCATAGAACAATGGACCATCATTTTGCCAACTTTATGGATGGACCCCAAAAATCTCTCCCTTTTATTCCCCCTTATAGATGGCCCTGTCTCCACATGACTGTTCTAGTACAGTGGGGGTCCCTGGTCTCTGGAACCTTCATTTTGGGGGTTGAGAAACCCCTACTTTCTTACTCCCAACAGTAGGAGGTAAAATGTTTGGTGCTTAATTATCTAAATGGAAACCTTTTTCAGCATTTATTCATTCATTGGTCAAAAACCACTACATTAAACCACGCGTGTTTATTTACAGTCCCTCTAAAGTCATGAACTGCTGAAAACACAAACAGCGAGAAAGCACAAGCCCAATAAGCGTTTGGACTTGTTTGTTAGGTAATAAGTGGCCCGTGGCCCTATTAGAACAGCCACTGGGGTCTGATCTGAAAGTGTCATCCCTGGCTTGAGTTGTGTGTTTAGTGGTGACTGAGTAACTCAGAGTAAACTCTGCCCTCTTGAACTTCAGCTCTGAAGCCAACGACCTGGCCCTTCGACTGGCATGGCAGTACACCAACAACAGAGACGTCATCACGCTGGAAAAGTAAGAAGTGGATGGGCTCACAAATACCTGTATGACATCGTTGTGTACATTTATTAGTATTAAAGCTTACTAGTCACACAGTTATTGGTGCTTTCTGCAAATAGGGAGGAAGGTTTGTGTCTTAAAGCTGAGATCACAAGAAGTTAGGATTTTCTGCACCAGAACCAGGACTTGACATATAGTTGATATGCATAAAAAAACACATGAACAATAAATAAAGCCTTTGCAGGTCATGATTTACAAATCAAATCTGTTCATTTACAGCTTTTTATTATACTTCCACCACGCTGATTAACATCTTTGTTTACAGCCTGATTGTTTATTGATGGGAATAAATCTTACCACGGTTCCCTTGCACACGGTTAACATCTCATGTTAACCGTGTGCAGAGACCACATTTTTCACAATTAGAACTAATGGATTCAATTCAAAATAAAACCAGTTCTGAGGCTCTAAGTATAGCTACAATTATGAACTCTAAACGTGAGAAAACAACCAGCATTCAATGTTGTTTTGGCGCGGTGCATTAAGCTTAATTGGATTGGTCAGCTATGATGTGATGCATTTGATTGTTTACTGGTCATTTCATTTTTTTCTTCGTAGTTTCACATTTTCCGTTGATCATTTCAAAACAAAATAAATTACGGTTTACTCAGTAACGGTTCGGTGTAGAAATGTATCTGGTTACTTCTTTTAAAACGCACTTAAGTACCCATAAAAGCAACTTGAGCACAGCAACGTGAGTACTTGCAATGCGTTACGTTCACCTCTGCTCATGACTGCTACTTGTTTGTCGCTCTCTGTTTGCAGTGCGTACCACGGTCACGTGTCCTCACTCATCGACATCAGTCCGTATAAGCTCCAGCATCAGTCAGACGTTGAGCACAATCCATCTGTGCACGTGGTGGGTGTCGTCTCGCTTTTGAAACACAGTGACTCAGCTGCTTGTGGCGGGTTAATGAGTGAACGTGTGGTCGAATGGGGGAACAAAATGCAGCCGAGTTCAACAAGGGAACAGTGGATGTTATGCCTGAGTTCAGATTGATCTGTAAACAACATATCTACCAATGTGTTCATACACATACAGTATATTTATTTGTTTTAGCTGCTGTGTTGTTCGTGGACTCTAGAATCTACTGCTAGAATCAAGATTGGCTTTATTTCTACTTTTGTGATATTTTCAGCACTTTTAAATCCTTTCCGCCACTTTTCCCACCTAATGTCACATATGTTGACCCAATATTGACACTTTCAACCCTTTTTTAACCACTGTTTCTGTCCATTTTTGGCCACACTAATTTGCAGCTTTTAACCAGTTACTGTGGTTTTTAAAATCCCATTTCACCACCTTTTCCACCATTTTTGGTCACTTTTAACCCATTTTATTTGTGATTAAAACAAGGATTTACATCTTTAAGATGACTATGTACTATAGCGCAAATAATAATAAACTTCCTGGCTAACAGTGGATATTATTCAGATAAATAAATAAATGTGGTTATCACAGATTCATAGAACAATGGACCATCATTTTGCCAACTTTATGGATGGACCCCAAAAATCTCTCCCTTTTATTTCCCCTTATAGATGACCCTGTCTCCACATGACTGTTCTAGTACAGTGGGGGGCCCTGGTCTCTGGAACCTTCAATTGGCTTCAATTGTTTTATTTTTGTTTTGTTTTTTTGGTCTTTTTCCTCACAGGCTCCCAGTCCTGATGTGTACAGAGGTAAATACAGAGCGGACCACGCGGATCCTGCCACAGCGTATGCAGATGAAGTCAAAGACATCATAGATAAAGCCCACAGCAAAAGAAGAAAGGTAATATGTATTTGAGTCCCATCATACTGTACATACAAATACATGGGCTAACAAGAAGAAAACACAATCGTCTATATATCAATTTTATGAGGTGCTGATGAAACAAAAAAATTTTTTTTGTTTTTTTTTTTTGTTCAAGAAAGCTCTTCAGTTTAAAACTTTAGGAGATTGTGTTGATTTAGAACTGGCGGAGCTAATTGTGTTGGACCCCCCAAACGCTGACACACAAAATGACTTCATAAACAGGACAAGAAAAACACATGAATTGACTCGACAAACACAATACGGGAATAAATATATAAAATGACGGCACAAAAACGTGCAAAAATGACTCCATAAACAGATGAAAACGAAACATGAAATTACTCCCCCACCAAAAAAACAAATTAAGAGAATAAATGACACACAAGGTAAGAATAAAATATATATAATGACAAAACAAACACACAAAATGAGAGTTGACTTATAAAACGGCAACACAAACACACAAAATAACAAGAAAAACATACAAAAATGACTCCAAAAAGAGAAAATGACAAGAAAAACACATAAAACAACCCCAGAAAAACCACAAAAGAGAATAAATATGGAAAATGACAGCACAAAATGAGAGTAAATTATTCAAAATGGCAACACAAAGACACAAAATGACTCAAAAAACATAAAATAACAACAAAAAACATACAAAAATGACTCCATAAACAGATGACAAGAAAAACACATAAAATTACCCAAAAAAATACAAAATAAAAGAATAAATGACAACCACAAGATGAGAGTAACATATATAAAATGACAACACAAACACACAAAATGACAAGAAACACACATCAATTAACCCCAGAAAAACCACAAAAGAAAATGAATATGGAAAATGACAACACAAACACACACACAAACACAAAGGACCTCTGCTACGAAGCTAAATAATTATATCCTGGATTAATCTCCGTCAGTGGGCTTCACCTAACCAAACATTCCTTGTCAGAGAGAAGCTGTCCTATGAAGGTCGATAACAACACGCTAATTTAAGCCAAGTGATTTCAGCCTTGGTACGTGTGCGTTCCCATAAAAGGGGTGGAGATTGCAGCGTCTGACCAATCATTACAATGGAGAAACCTGGCAGAGCGAGCATATTTACAATGGAGGAACAGCTTATCATTTAAACAAATATCATGAATTTAAATCCATAATGACAGTGAAGAGCAACACTGTTAGTGCAGCGCGCACCAGGAGGCGGAGCTTTTATACTTGCTCAGATCTGATCCACTTCATAACTTGGTCCCGACCAGGTTAGTCATTCAGCCTAAGTTACCATGGTGATTTAGCTCTGTAAGACGTTGGCGAGCTTTGTAGGACAGCACACGCTGATTGAATCCCGGAAGTTATAAGAGGTAATTTAGCTTCGTAGCATACCCCCAAAATGGCTCCAAAGTCACAAAATGGCAACAAGACCACACAAAAAACACCAAATGACTGTAAAAACAGAAAATGAGAGAATAAATATATAAAAGGACAACAGAAACATACAAAAATGACCCAAAAAAACACAAAATAAGAGAATAAATATATAAATATAGCTTAATATCTCTCCTGGGACAATAAATAACAGATATTAAAACTAGCCATATACAGTTCATTAATGTGGTTTATACTTTTTTTGCAGATTGCTGCTTTTATTGCTGAGTCATTGCAGAGCTGTGGTGGGCAGGTTATTCCTCCTGCTGGTTACTTCCAGCAGGTAGCAAAGTGTGTATTCAACCACGTTCACTCTCACAGACACTTTAGGAATGGAAATGGTGTGTGTGCGTGCGTGTGTGTGTGTGCGTGTGCGTGCAGCATACACCAAAACAAGAGATATAATAAGACTATGAGGCTGTAACCCAGGGTTTTTAAACTTTGGGGTCAGGACCCCATGTGTGGCCGCCTGGAAATGTCTAGTAATAATAATAAGATAAAATAAATTACTGATTAAAAAGATATTTTTTAATTTTCAAATGTTTTGAAATTGTATTTATTTATTTGCATTTGCTTATTTCGCACAGTTAAAAAAAAAGCATTACATAATATCACAGAAATACGGTAGGTTTTTCTGCTGACTCGTCTGCTGTTCTGCAGGCACGTCAGAAAGGCAGGAGGTGTTTTCATCGCTGATGAAGTCCAAGTGGGCTTCGGGCGAGTTGGCAGCCACTTCTGGGCGTTCCAGCTGCAGGGAGACGATTTTGTGCCTGACATTGTGACGATGGGGAAGCCCATCGGTAACGGCCACCCCATGTCCTGTGTGGTCACCACTAAGGAGGTGGCAGAGGCCTTCATGTCATCTGGAATGGAATACTTTAACACAGTAAGATAGGAAAGATAGTTTTCCATTATAAGTCCACTTTTTTGATGATATAAGTGTGAAAATATATTTTTGCCTGTAAATCCCTGAAATGAAACGGTAATGTCCACATGATTGGTAGAAAAAAGTAAATATGCCAACTGTAAAAGTGGAGGCGATATTTTTTCACACCTGAGAAGTAGGGATGTAACGATTCACTCAACTCCCAATACGATTTGATTCACAATACTGGGTTCACTATACGATTCTTTCACGATTTATTTTACAAAATGGAAATGTAGACAAATGATAACTGAAAAATATTCCTTTATTTTTTGGGGGAAAAAAACTAGAAAATACTGTACTATTTTTCTTTTATTTTTCATTGTCAAAAGAACCCTTTGATAAACTATTCAAAACAATACAATTTAACTAAAAATAAATCTTGAATAAAATAAATAAAGCAATAATACAAATGAAGAAGAAGCCTATTAATTTAAATTCTGGTTCTATAGTAAACAATGCAAAACTGCATAATAGTTCTTTTTCTTTTTAAAAGTGCAACTAAAAATGTTTTTTGTGCCTTAACAATTGGACTTAAAGAAGAAAAAAAAAACAGTCATTGTATTGTATTTACGTCAGATATTTGTTTGGACCAGCAGAGGGCACTGGTAACCCAGTGGTCGGTTGGTATGCAGAAGAGATGCTATGCGCTAGCAGACAGAGCTAATAGAAAAACGTGACTTTTACAGATATTCACGTAATATTACAGATATTCTTTCGGTGCTAAAGGGGTAAAGAATCATTTATGAACATGTTTAAGAGTAGAAGGCGGCCAGGAAGAAAGTAGTAGCAGATTCCGCCCACTGCCTACACTTTTGGAAAAGAGAAGGATAAATATATAAAATATAAATATATAAAAAAGTACTGCGATTCAATGTGAACCGTGATACCTATGAATCAATTTTTAACTGCCTTACGATTAATCGTTAGATCCCAAGTGTAAACTTGGTCTCAGTTCACCTTGCTCTAACTCAGTTTGGCGGTAACCCAGTGTCGTGTGCCATCGGCCTGGCCGTCCTAGATGTGATTGAGAAGGAGGATCTGCGGGGAAATGCTGTGCGTGTGGGACGACACCTCACCCACCTGCTGGAAAAGCAGAAAGAAAAGCATCTGCTCATCGGAGACATCCGGTGTGGAACACTTAAACGATCTCCCTTGTTTGGTTCAGCTCTATTATACATGTTGTTTACATATCTACATGCGTGGTTTGATTGTGTGCAGGGGTGTTGGTCTCTTTGTGGGCGTGGAGTTGGTAAGAGACAGGACAAAGCTCACTCCTGCTACAGCAGAGGCTCAGGAAGTCATTTATAGGTAAGTCACGAGACGTTTACGTTAAAATATTCAACCACTATCAAGAATCTGTCAGTATTTTCACAAGCGTTTACTTATGTGTTTGTCCTAGAGCAGCTGGATTACGTCAAAAGTACTAGAATTACGAGTGTTGACAACAATATAGACCCTAGGCAACATGTGTCGAACTCAAATCCAGCCCTTTAAAGCATCCAATTCGGCCAGCAGCAGAAATTTTTAAAAAATGACAGAGAAAACAGGAATTATTGTGTCAATTGCCAAATAATCCAGCTGTAGATATCTTCCACAAATCTTGCAATTTCTCACAAAAATTTGCACAAAATTCCTCTAAATCACACAAAAAAATTGGTATCGATATTGAAAATCGAGGCACAATCATGTTGTGCTTTTCTGCGGCCCACTAAAGATTAAACTGGTCCGTATTTGGCCCCTGAACTAAAGCCAGTTTGACACCCAAGCCTTACACCACGGAATATTCTATTACATTTTGGATCCCGATCAATAAACTGATTCTGGATCAGTTTCAAGCAGCCAAAAATCCCTATTTTTCTCTTCATTGGTGAAATTTCACAAATTCATATCTTGGTTGGTAATAAACCAAACTTTGACATTTCACTCCAGATTTTTCATTTCAGCGTATTTCTCCAAAAACATTGAGGTACCCATACATTTGGACCTACTGCAGTGTTTTTCAACGTTAGGGTCGGGACCCCATGTGGGGACCCCTGAAATGTCTAGTAGTTATTTGAAAGAAAAAGAAAAAAATTTCAAATTAAAACACACTATCTCATTGAACCAGATATCTGCCAATAGCTGGCAAAGTGGATATTTTAATTAACTTTTTTTTTTTATGTATTATTTTTATTATTCTGTGGTTTGTATATATTGTCTGTTTAGAATATGGACTATGCGTCAAAAATTCTGTTGGTGCTAAAAGATGCTTCATTCCTAAAATGAAGTTGATATAAAGCTTCAATCGTATTATGAAGTGTTTGAAGTGCAAGGTGGTGCAGAGGTAAGCAATGCTGCCTCACAGCTGGACATGTAGAATACCTCATTTTAGTTTAAATCCATACAATACGCCCATTACCTGATTGCTGACTCAGCAGTTTTAGTATTACGTACCCGTATCCTGCTTCACTCTTTGAAGAAGATTTGTTATCCACAGCTTATCTAGCTGATTACCAGCTTCACTGCTGTAGACTTTATGGTTATTCTATTCCGCCGTCAGCAGTTTTATGCTGTTTTACTGCTTTTTTTCTTATCGTCAGTTCTGCAGAAAAAAAACCAAACACACATAATGGCAATAATGGGATGAAAATCCAATATTCAAGTCCTGGTGCGTCTTAGAAAAACAATATGTACTGTATGAGTGCTGAATGTGTGTGTGCAGGCTGAAGGAGGAGCACATCCTCCTGAGTGCAGACGGACCCCATCGTAACGTACTGAAATTCAAGCCTCCAATGTGCTTCAGTGTGGAGGATGCTGACTTAGTGGTAGAGAAGATAGACCTCATTCTCACAGGTACACGTCCACTGTGACCTTTCATATGTTATATTAATAAATTAGCGTCTCACGTAGGGATGGACTGGCCGTTGACCCAAAATGGGCCGGTACGGTGGCAAACGACAGTGAAATAAGACATAAAAAGAGGCAGAATGTAGGAAGAAAGGAAACAAGTGGCATTTATTGGGCAAAAGGTAGCTTATTCGGATGGAAAGTGTCAAAAAACTGGTGAAAGAAAGGACAAACATTTGATAAAAGTGGCGTGAACGGTTTGCAAAAATGGAAAAAAGGGGCACTTATTGGCAAAAGGTACCTAAAATCTGAGAAAAGTGTCACAAAATGGTAAAAAGGGGCAAAAGGTAGCTCATTTGGATGAAAAGTGTCAAAAAAAAAAAGGGCAAATATTGGATAAAAGTGCCATAAAAAGTTTGCAAAAATGGACAAAAAATAGGAAAAAAAGAGGCACTTATTGGCAAAAGGTACCTAAAATCTGAGAAAAGTGTCAGAAAATGGTAAAAAGTGGCCAAAGGTAGCTTATTTGGATGAAAAGTGTCAAAAAGGGCAAATATTGGATAAAAGTGCCTTAAAAAGTTTGAAAAATTGGACAAAAAATAGGAGAAAAGGTGCACTTATTGACAAAAGGTACCTAAAATCTAAAAAAAAGTGTCACAAAAAGGGGCAAAAGGTAGCTTATTTGGAGTAAAAGTGCATAAAAAGATTGCAAAAATGGACAAAAAATAGGAAAAAAGAGGTACTTGTTGGCAAAAGGTACCTAAAATCTGAGAAGTGTCAGAAAAGGGCAAAAGGTAGCTTATTTGAATGAAAAATGTCAAAAAAGGTTAAAAAGTGGATAAAAGTGCCATAAAAGTTTGCAAAAATGGACAAAAAACAGGAGAAAAGGGGCACTTAATGGCAAAACGTACCTACAATCTAAAGAAAGTGTCACAAAATGGTAAAAAGGGGCAAAAGGTAGCTTATTTGGATGAAAAATGTCAAAAAAGGTTAAAAAGTGGATAAAAGTGCCATAAAAGTTTGCAAAAATGGACAAAAAACAGGAGAAAAGGGGCACTTATTGCCAAAACGTACCTACAATCTAAAGAAAGTGTCACAAAATGGTAAAAAGGGGCAAAAGGTAGCTTATTTGGATGAAAAGTGTCAAAAAAAAAAGGGGCAAACATTTGATAAAAGTGCAATAAAGGTAGCTTATTTGGATTAAAAGTGCCATAAAAAGTTTGCAAAAAATGACAACAAGTAGGAAAAAAGGGGCACTTAATGGCAAAAGGTACCTACAATCTGAGAAAAGTGTCAAAAATGGGACAAAGAAAGTTGGAAAAATGCATAAATTAGTTTTTAAAAAGGGGTTAAAATTGCTTCCCTTTTAAGCCACGTGTTGAGGCATTCACCTCTGCTTTGTAGTTTAAATGAGATGCAGATGCAGCTATATTTGATGTCCCAGTCCACCCATACCTCACATGTATATCTTTATGTTCCTAGAACTGGAAAAAGCGTTGGGCCTGACACTGAAAAACACCTTAGATATAGCGAATGAAGGAAATAAAAGAAAGGTAAGACACACTGTCATCTATTCTTTCCCATCCAGGAAAAAAAACATGCATGTTTAACAAGAAAGATTACAGATAGTGTTGCATATTTCATGACTTTGTTATTTTTATGTCAAGCTGCAGGCTGATGAAAATGGAAACCAGTGTGAGAATGGTTTAGTACACAGCACAGAGGGTGGTCACGGAGCGCCTTCACACAGCAAACGGAACAAACGCCTCCAGACATAAAGCAACACACACACATATAATAATAATAATAATATAATAATCTCCTGACAATCAACGTACTATTTTTAATTTCTGAGAAATCAAGCAATGTTAATGTCCAATGATGCTAAAATGTATTTTTAAACTTCTGCCAGTATGATTTTAATTTAAAGTATATTTTTGATGACTTATAACGTGTCACCAACAGATGTCTCTTATTTAACCACACTGTAACCCTTATAGATAGTAAATTACCAGTGCTTTACACAAAGGGAGGTTCATCTTAATATATATTTCTTCTACTTATAATTATTTATGTGTAGGACAAAAGGTATTGATGAAAGGAAAGATGTATGTAGTAATGTTAGCAAACTTGTGGATTATGTACCTAATAAAGTCATGTGACTTAACATTTCTGAATGACCTGAAACTCATTCTGTCCCTCGGCACAATGTCGCCCCCTGCTGGGGAATTCACCACACTGGAGTCATACCGTGACGTATCAGGGTCACATTCAAATTTAAAAAAGAAAAAAAAAGAAAAATCATAACACTACGAGATTAGTCATAATATTTTGAGAAAAAAGATGTAAAATCGTAATTTTATGAGATTAGTCATTTTTATGAGAATAACATTCAAATACAAAGCAAATTGTCTTTAACAGGGAATTAATTATCATAAAATTACAGCTTTATTCCCAAAACATGACGACTTTAATCTCATAGTGCTCAGATTTTTTTCTCCTGGGCCTAATACGCTGTTGTCGAGTCAAACTCCAGTTCTTCGTGTTCTGCAGAAGATTAGCTGACTCATCCTTACAACAGGTAAGATTAAAAGATTTAAAGCTGGAATTCACAATCCTGGTCCTGGTCCTGATCAAAGTCTATAGGTGGGAAAAAAACATGTGAACATACAAACTCAAGCAGGTGGAAAAAAGGTTTTTATTTTACAACCCTGTACAAAAACTGCATCTGACTGGGTTTAGAGTTTTGCACAAAACAAAACACACAAAAAAAAAAAAGGTACAACTTAAACATGACTCATCAGAAATCAGTAACAGGGGAGTTGGTTAATCCTGATTCTGAGGCAGACGTCAAGTCATCTTTTCTTTCATGACACTTTCTTACAGAATTTGACAATTTTTTGGTTTTTTTTAGATCAAGGAAAACAAGACTGTGATATAAATGAATCTCTTATCAAATCTGATGTTCTACTGCAACAATTAGATTTTAAAAAAAAAACAAAAAAACAAAATTGAGTGCAACCAGGTCTAATTTCTTTAGCAAAGTCAGTGCTTTGAGTCCAGATATTGTTTGTTTATAGAAAAAGTGGCTGAAATCCATGATTTATATGTTGAATCGCTTCAGTCCATCCACACGTGTGTGTGTGTCCTTCAGCCCATGAGGTATCCTCTGCAAACACACACACGCACACACACATAACGAACAATACATGTGAAACAGTTAATAGTGCTTTCGTGTAACGATTCATCAATTAGATCTATTAATCCATTCATATTACTACAGTACATTGATCTGAGCTCGGCTAGTTGGCCTTCCAGATGACATTAATCGATCTATTTTTTTTTTTTTTACCATACGAGGAAAAAACGCATTGGATTTAAGCACGATATCACAATCTTCCTCAAATCACGTTTATTACACGTGTTACAAATACAGAATGAGTGACAAATTGAACCATGTCAGATATTTTCATACTGCATTATTTTATTTAAACTAGATTTATATTTGAGAAAGTGAAAGTATAGAACACAGTCTTAAGGTTGTGTGTTGTGTTATATTTTTAACAATAATTTATGAATAATAATAATAGGAATTTAATAATAAAGATTTTAATCAATTATTATTTTCTTAAGTCAATTACTAGACATTTCAGGTGACCCCAAATAGGGTCACGACCCTAGGGTTGAAAAACCCTGTGTTAAAAGGAAACTTATCAGGTTCAACCACTGCTTATTTAACCTGAAAATTAATATTATTTGATATTAATATTAATACTGTATTATTTTTTATAATAAAAATATATAATATAAAACAAGCAGAACAGTCAGGTAAATTTGACATGTAATTATATTGAAAATAGGAGCAGAAAAAGTTCACATCGTGCGATATTACGCTTAGTTGTTGGTTCGTCTTTATTCAAATAAAATGTGAATAAATTTGCCATTAAAAGTTGTTTATTTGTTTACTTACTTATCCTCTTCGCCCCCTAGTGGAGCATAGTGCCTCCACAGCAGCTCACCATGTGTTTCTGTCTTGGGCTGCATGTTTATTTATTTAATTTTTATTTGTTTGTCCATCAATAATTTATAGATAAAACAGCAGATTAATTGCATATATTTCACTTTGGTATAAAAACATGAAAATTTGGCGCAGATACTCTCTAAGGACCACTGTTTTTGGAAAAAAGCATTGGCAACTCAAAAATTCAATATGGTGGCCATTTTTCAAGATGGCCACCATTGCTATTCAATGGTTATTATATAGCCAAAAAATGCTCGGATCTGGCCAAACGCGGTGTCAGCGGAAAAGTCTGGTCCTCCCGAGTCTGAATGTGTGCAGCCCTCCTGGGTAGAGTCAGGATTACGCCCGCTAGAGGCCAAACACTCAATCACCCCAAAAAACTTGGGAAAAATCCCAAAATGCTCGGATCTGGCCAAACGCGGTGTCAGCGGAAAGGTCTGGTCTTCCCGAGGACACGGAGGTTTGGTGTTTTCCTGCACCAGGGATAACCTCAGAGGAGTATGAGCAAAAGGGAGCAACTTTGATACTGCTTTCTCCCATTGACCGAGGTTACCCCAAAACACCAAACTTCTGCAGCCTCGGGAGAATCAGACCTTTCCGCTGACACCGCGTTTGAAAGGACAAAACACTCAATCGCGGTGCAAAAAATGCGCTTGTTTTGTAAATATATAATAAAAAAAAGTGGCACCAGCTGATGCGTTTTATTCCCCCGAGTCAGAATATGTGGTTTGTTTTCGGCTAGAGGCCGCGGAAGTTTGGTGTTTTTTCCAAGTTTTTTGTGGTGATTAAGCGTTACGCCTCTAGCAGGCGCAGTCCTGATTCTACCTGGGAGTGATGCACATATTCAGACTCGGACGAACCAGACCTTTCCACTGACACCTCGTTTGGCCCGATCCGAGCATTTTTTGGCTATATAATAACCATTGAACATAATAGCGGCCATCTTGAAAAATGGCCACCATACTGAATTTTTGAGTGGCCCTTAGAGAGTATCGGCGCCAAACTTCATGCTTTTATACCAAAGTAAACTTTTATTTTTTTACTAACATGATTCCCTTACACGAAACAACAGGTATCTATGAAACATCACCTGTAGTGTCCAGTATTCAGGTATTATTTCACAGTCACACGGGTTGAATTATTATTTTAGCTAAAAAAGTAACTCAATGGATTTGAACCAATATCATCCATGAATCGTGATTGGGGTGGAACAGTTGCTAAAACGGATGGTTACATCCCTAATAAAATAATCTGGATTAGTTTCACTGGAGGAAAGCGTCAGACTTACGGCAGCTTCATGCGCATGAACACCCGCGCCATGAAGAAGCTGAGCAGGACGCTGACGAAGCCGATGAAGAGCAGCAGGAAGCGGTTGAGTTTGGGAATGTTTGGCGCGTTGGAGCGGTCCAGGATTATGAAGCCAAGGCCCCCCATGGTGAAGAGGAAGCTGGAGGCCAGGCCTTCCATTATGTACTGGCCGTTCACTCTGGAAAGGCAACGTGTCAGAATAAGGTATGGGAAAATAGATATTGATGATGTTCTAGTGATGGGTGTACAGTACCTGTATGCTAGGAAGGCTACTGGTCTCTGGTGTCCATGTTCATCAGTCATTGAACCAACACTGGGGGGCTCTACTATTACATCATAGATGATACCTTCACACAGGAGAAACGAAGCAATTAATAATATAATATGACATAAAAAGGATTAAATAATCAGGGGAAAAACATTAATCTTTTCTTTTGTCCTGCTAAATACTTTAGAAACTTTAAATGTTAGGACTACATATGTCTAGACTTTCATTAAAAAGTGTCATTTCCACACATTTTCAGGACACCAGACACTTTGGTCTCAAAAAAATTCTGGAATTTGAACCAATTGTTTCTTAATAAATCAACTGGCACACTGTAAAGTTTTACTTTCCAATATCTCAGGAACCACATCGCATAGAAAAGTGACATTTGGTATAGTATTACAACTCCACCTCCTCTCCCCATGTGTCGTGCGTCCTTCATTTTCAGCTTCCGAGATCTCAAAAATTACACCTCAAAGGAAACTGAAGAAGTTGCATTGAAATTTGTTTTATACCCCAAAAAAAGTCATCAAAATTAGATTTTTTTTGGGGGGGATTTCAAGAAACTGTGACCCAAGAACCAACGCATATATGTGACTAATCATTAGTGATGTGAACAGTCTATTAGGGGTGAGTACTGGCAAGGATGTTGCAATACGATACGTATCACAATGTGATATTCTACCTAGTTAATGTCAAAATTAAACGTAGATATGAAAAATCAAGTTGCTGTATATGTTCATCGGAAGATATGGATCATTCAGAGGACAAATGGAGTCAAAACTAATTGCTTCAAAACATCCTATTTATTATTTATTATTAGTGTTTTTGCACATTCTCACTGAAATAAAACCATAAAATAAAGTGCAACAAAGTCTATTTTCACTGAAACTACTATGTTGAAATCTCAAAGTAATTATTGGTTGAATATCAGAAAAAATAATAAAAAATGAATACAATTTTTTTTTTTAACATCGATTTAAAAACGGCACCCAGAAAAATCGCGATATATTGTGAAAGTGTTTTTTTCCCTTCTTTTTAAACACCCCTAACAGGGAGCTGAGACATATGTAAAGTTATTTACTGAAGACCCAAACCCACGCTAACTTTTTGCCAAATTTGAGGGACAGGCATGTCCACTAGATAGGATGTATAGCAGATATATATAATGAATTTTAATTGAGTAGGTGAAGCTTTATTACTGTAGCAAATATCAGTTTACTATGTGGTGGTGTTCCTGACATATTGGAATCTGAAAATGGATATAAACACCATGATATGAGTTTTATTTACACAATGATTCATATTTTCACTTTCTCCTGCGGGCCAAATTTGGATGCTCCAAAGGGCCGGATTTGGCCCCCGGGCCATGAGTTTGACACCTGTGATTTAAAGCACCTTAACCTGAGATGTGGATGTAAATTTACCAGTTATTATACACTTCTGCTTTTCTTTCATTAAAATGTTCAAATCACAGTTGGCCCAATAATGCACAATTCATTCAAATCCAAATTTGAAAACACTACATATATATATATATATATATATGGATTTATGTGCATTTATTGTCTTTAATTACATTGTATACATTCTGAGGGCCAACCTAACATCCCTGACGGAGCGGTTTAAACCCTCGGACCGTTAGTTTGAGACCAAACTAATATTAAAAGCTTCTACTTTAGTGTAATGTCCAGCGTTAGTTGTTTACCTTGCTTTTCTCTACTTTTACAGGCAGAGAGTCAGAGCTAACTGTGGCTATGTAGCTTTAGCTCAGCGTTAGCATCCTCCTTTCTTACCTCCTGTGATGAGAAAGTAGGACACGATGACGACCGCGTACACCGTCATGGCGGACGGCATGTGCAGCCACGACGGCCTCTTCAGTTTGATGTTGGGGCATTCCAGCACGGAGAAAGGTAAACTGTATAAAGTCTCCATGATGAGAGAAATGCTGCTATATTCTGTCTGCTACGAAGGCTGCACTCCGCTCAGAGGTGACGTGTCCCGGAAGTACATGTTCACACTCACGGTAACAAAATATTTTAAATTGTTGGGTTTTTTTTTTTTTAAAGATTTTTTTCTAATTTCCCCCTGGTCAATACTTACTCTAAATCACATCTACTTTTCTGTAAATACAATTTAATTTACAATAGTAAATATTTTAATTGAAAAATTTCCAATTGAGTGACGTATTCTTAAAGTGACAGTACCTAATTACTGTATGTTCAGTTCCCTTTGCACAGCTATTTAAATACATTATTTCACTAGCAAAAACTTGAATATTAATTGAAAGTTTAATTAGAACTAAATAATGACTGGATTAGTTGTTTATATTTCAGTCATTTGTGCACTTTTTGTGCATTTAATCCATATTTAATTAAGATTGTTTAACTTTGCTAGGTATGTTGTTATTTTTCTTTTCACTTGTCATATCATCCCCCATCATTAAAGTACAGGTGCTGGCCATAAAATTAAAATATCATGAAAAACTGTATTTCTTTCTGTAATTCCATTCAAAAAAGTGAAACTTGTATTTTATATTGATTCATTGCACATATATTTCAAATGTGTATTTCTTTTAATTTTGATTATTATAACTGACAACTAATGACTGTAATCTGAATTAAGTCTTTTATATATTGACGAGTTGTGCCAACTTTAACTTAACTCCAACTCTTAAAAGGTTTCACAAGTAAGGTTTTTCTATTTTATCACAGCCATATTTACACATTCTTTATCTAGTCCAGGCAGTGGTTTATAACAAATGGTGAATTGCTCCTCCAATAAATCATTTAAACACTGATTGAGTTTCTCCACATTGGCTCACGTGTCTGTAGATTACTAAAATTATTTTGTGCAATTTATAAAACTGAACTAATTCCTTTAAGTTAATTTTACCTCAGGAACCACATACAGTCTAACTTAAAATTGAAGGTCAAATCTGTAAAACAATTGATAAATCAACATAAGTCTAAATTTTTCAATTTCAGTTTAGCGTTTGAATATTGATATTTCTAGAATTACTTGAACACACAAAGACAACTGTAAATTGTATAATTCAGACATTATGCCAGTTTTACAAAGGTACATTCCAACCAACACCACAGGATTGTTACTTTAACAAGTAAGACATTTTTACAAAACATTGTTGTAACCTCACTGTGAGATAAATGACCATGAGAGATGATCCAATTTTGATTCTTTATTGTGGCAAAACAAATACACATCTTATTTAGATTTCTGGCTCTGTGCCTGGGCCTTGAGCACCTTCACCACAATCTTCTGCTCCTCAATCAGGAAAGCACGCTTGATTCTGTGGAGAAACCAGAACACGTTTCACACAACATTTCTTTCTCCTCCGTCTCCGCAACGAGTGATGAAATCTGGTGAGTTTTTTTTTGTTTTTACCTGTCGCGCACACACTTGGCACACATGGAGCCTCCGTACGCTCTGCTGACGTGCTTCTTGGTCTTGGAGAGCCTCATCAACACCTGAGGTCTGACAGCACGAATCTGCAAGTGAAACACCGCGATGACATCACAGCACATTTAAAACGCGTGATGTTAAATTAAGCTCAACAAAGTTACTGCTCTCAATTTCAATAAATGTTATTGATTGAACTATAATATAATTTTATTTTCTCATCACCTACAATACACCCTTAACTGATACTGTCAGTTCAGCAAGATAGCCTTAATGCAGAACAAAAACTTAAAAAACAAAATAAAACTAAGCCAGTTGGATTTCCTTCTTAAATATTCTAAAATTCCAGGGGGGGGGGGAAAATAGTGTACGGATGTTTAAAAAGAGTGAAAAAAGTTAAGGAACATAACATATGTACATACCATGTTCAGATTGTCACAAAAATATTTCTAATATAAATATTGTCATTGGAAAAGTCTGATTTGCAGAAATAAATGCACCAGAATTAGGGAAAAAGCATAATCAATGTACTGCATAATAAACAAATAGAATCTGCAATAATTTTAATCTTCTGAGGCTATTAGCATAACATACAAATTGTTAATTTTCTGAGAAACAAAAATAAATATGATAAATATCACAATATATTTCATGTTTGTTTTAATGTCTATATTCCAACTAACGAAAAAACTTGATTGAATGAAGACTCAGGATTAATTGCAGAATAATTTAGATTTAACCAATACAAAATAATTCTATTGACATTGTGTACATGATCTGTACCCACGTTTTTAAAATTGATCCACACTGGCCATAACAAAAAATTAATAATAATTCAAACAAGTCCATAACGCCACTTCTAAAATCAAATGTGGAGATGAACCACTTTTATCACAGCAGAAGATGCTAATCTTGAATTAATCTGAGAGACAATGTGTACATTTCACTGCCCTTCTGTGTATTTAGGGGTTTAAGTGTTTTTCTGTAATTTTGTGTATTTTATATAGTCATTTTGTGCATTTTTTCTGTAATCTTGCATGCGTTTCTTTACATTTTGTGCACTTATTTTACAAAATCACACAGGGACTTATCTAATCTAATGTGTCAAATAAACATCAGGCTAAACACGAGTAAGATACAAACATGCACAGCAACGTTTGTTTCGACCAGGGGTCTGCAACCTGCGGCTCTGGAGCCTCATGTGGCTCTGACTTTTTTGCAATGGCTCCCTATAGCTTTAAAAGAATAAAAAAAAAATGAATTGTTATTTTTCTTACAGAGGGTATAGATGATTGATGACACTAACTTCAAATACAATTATGATATAACAATTTGTTAAGCTAAAAAATAAATCACATTGTGCAATAACTCTGCCACCTTCCTACTTCATCAACCAACAACTTTCCTGCACCTGTGGCTAACCATAAATTTTAAGATAACTAAACTAACAAAAACACTATTCTGGAAGAAAATAGAGATTTTATGTGTTTGGGGAAAGGTTTATTTAATTGCCAACATGTCAGCTTAATATGCATGCTTGATATGTTGCAAGAAATGAGCAATTAGCATGTGACATCACATGTGTTATCAAATTCAAGTTATTTTTTGTAACCCTTTCAATCCATTAACTCACATTATTCTATACTATTTTAAGTGTTTAGAATTTTAAACACTATATTTTCTTCATTGAGAAGGTATTTTTTCGGCTCCAGAAGGATTTTAATCCAGGTGAGATTAGACAAAATGGCTCCTTTCAGAGCAAAGGTTGCAGACCCCTGGTTTAGACCAACAGTTATCGACAAAGAATGTGTGATTTTTCCACGTTTTTGGCAAACACCAAACTCTCAAAACGCCTCCTAGGAACACAGATGAACTAGATGATGACATCTCCACACTTACTCCTCGCAGTCTTCCTGGGCAGATGCCACACGCAGACTTTGGGGCTTTTCCGACCTTCTTTGTGTACAAATACACGATGCGGTTACCAGGCGTCCGTGACCTGCAAACACACCACCCGGTTAGAATTTATTATAATAAATATACAACAGCTAAATATCACTAGTGTTGGTTCTTACAGTCTGGTTTTGTTGGAGGCGGTGTTGTAGGACAACCTACGGCGGTAAGTGAGGCGCTGCACCATGACGAAGCTATAAAACACAAAAAATAACAACGTAAACAGGTTTACCACAGATCTATACAGTACTTTTTAATTAATAAACGTTATGTTTGTCCGCCATTTCAGCTGTATATCCCACCCGACTATAGAAATAAGCAAACTCGCATCGGCTTCTCAATGACGTCAAACCGGTAACAAAATAAGCCCATCACAGAGCGTCAACTACTTAATTTATACACCTTTATGAGCTCCGATATTTACAAAATCCATTGTGGCCTATAATGAAGTCCATCGTTGCTTATAAAATGATGGATTGCTGTCGATTAGAGATGATTCTTTTTCTGAAGAAAGTAGGGGCCGCCATACCTGCTGTCGCCACAACCGGAAGAGGAAGGAGGCAGGCGGAAGTTCGGGTTTATAGAAACTGAGAAGTAGTTCATTGAGGAGCGCCCCCCGCTGGTAACTGCGTTTAGTGCCAAAAAACCAGCGCAAATCAGTATTTCCCACCTTTTTTCCTCCTAGAATTACTAAATATGTCCAATTGAATTTCATTTAGTTAAATTATTTTGTAAATGGTTAAAAATACACCAAATATGCAGTAACTTAGTATATATATGTGCTCAGATTTTTATTTTATTTTTTTAAATGTTACAGAGTAAATTACTCCTGTAATTTATTCTGTTATTCAAAGTGTAAAAATATTGTTCGGTGAGACTGTCTGTCGATGACTGCTGCTTTGAAAAAAATCTTTAAAATTACTCCAAATCTATTCAATTTTATTTTCTGTTCTATTTTAGTTATAGTCTTATATAAAATTACAAAGTATTTCTATTTTTATTAGCCAATATTAGTGAATAGTTGTGCAAGCTCAGGTATTTTTTTTTCAACTCCTTTTTATTATTGCTATTATTAACTAGATTTAAATTTTACAAAAGTGAAAGGATAGAATACAGTTATTTAAGATTGTGTGTTGTTTACATTTGAAAAAGAATAATCAAAATGTCAAATTATAATAAATGAAGTGCCCCGAACCTCAAGGTCTGTGACCCATGAAGACAAAAAAAAAAAAAAAAAAAAAACTAATTTGCTGGTTAAATATTCACAATTTTGTTGTTGTTGTTGTTGTTGCTGTTTTTAATTGGAAAAAACCAAACATGAATCAATAAATGAATGAATGCCCTTGAATTTGAATACAAAGCGTCCATTTTCAAAACAAAATATGGCGTCATCATGGAAAAACTCATAATAAATTAACCCTCGAACAAGCAGTGTATTGTGCAATATTGCATGGCTTGATTTAATTGACACTCATGCGCAAATACAGTTTGAAAACAGCTTGTTTATACTAAAGTAGATGGTACTGTATACACAACAATACCACAAGGCATATAGCGTGACTGTCACAATGATTATTTCTCTGAGTTCTGAGTTCTAATGGCCAGTGGGTAAAACTGTTCCTACTGTAAGTCTATGTAAGACAAGAAAATACAATGTTTGTCTTTACATGCATGGACATCTGAATGAGCAAAGGGTTCAATAAGAATCTGATATTTGCCAAAATAAAACCTTTAAAAATGCAGTTTTCGTAGAAGTCACATGTGAGATGAATTTTTTTTATTTCAATCTTGCATGCTTGAGGCTTGAAATTTCAATTCTGTATTTTTTTTAAATTTTCAAATTAGCTTTCATGCCACCAATATCCTAACATAGGATTAGATAGATGGGTATTATTGACCCAAAGGAAAAACACGCAGAATCATTGAGTTGGATAGATGCATAAATACAGGATAGATGGATGATTTAAATGGCAGTCGATGTGATTGCAAGCAACAAGGAAACGTGTCACTGAATATATGTTTTATTCCTATACACATTTATAAAGTGTATACACAAGTGTAAAACTCAAGGGCCGGGGGCCAAATGTGGCCCGCAGGAGAAAGTGAGAATGACAGAGAAAACTCGAATCATTGTGTAAATGTCCAAATAATTCAGAACTCTAAATTTTCCTCAAATTATTCCACAAAAAATCTCCCCAAATGAAACAAAAAATTGGTCAAAAAATGAATAAAACAGAGAACATTTAAATCTGTCACTTATTGCTTAGATATTATTGATGCCATCCATACTTAATGTCTAAATTACAACAGAAAGTGCATACTTGGGCACATTAATGTTGAAATTGTTAGTTTTCCCACCTCCAACGGGTCCATATTTGGCCCCTGAACTAAAATGAGTTTGACACCCCTGCTTTATAATGTGAAGGAAATTGATTAAAATGGCTTCCAATGGGGAAAATATATATTTTCCAAGCCCCACCCACAGATGGAGAGCTTGGTGTTTAAAAATAAATGAATTAATTAATTAAAATGTGGCACAGGTCACTAGTGTTCAGTCAATATTCAACTCATGAAGTTCATCCTATCCATCAGAGCCACATCTGGCTGGTGCCAGGTTAAAAATACAATGAAATTAACATGCCAAAAAAAAAAAAAAAAAAAAATCCCAATTCTAACATTTTTCACGAGAGTTGCACAACAACACAAATCACAAAAAGTCCATTTAAAATATTTAAAAACGTATTTCATCATCTGCATACATCAAATGTATCCACGTACACACACACACACGCTGGTTATTGTTTCTAAATCCATTGTGTATTATTTTGGTTCCTGTTGACCTCTGTAGATCAAAGCGCGCACCACATGATCTATTCGTGGACTGATCTGATTAAATCCAGATGTGAAGTGACCTGGGATTAACCAATTCTTTCCGAGAGTCAAGGTCTTTAACACAGGGTGACAAGTAGATTTGCACCGACCAGGCTTGTGTTCACAAATGATTGGTTACCAACATGTGCATGAAGCCTTTATATTGTTAACATTTAAAAATTAAAAAAAAAGCATCCATGAGTGCTTTAGTTTTATTTTTGTTGCATAAATATGGGTAAAATGATCAAATGAAAGTCGGACTCATTCAGTGGTTTCCATATAGAGGATGTCTTTAACCGCCATGTTGCGTCTTCGCCTAATTAATGAATCATAGATGAACAATAGCACCTTAAGTGCACTTGATTATAAAAGCCTCTCCGACGTCCACACACACACACACACACACACACACACACACACACACACACACACACACACACACACACACACACACACACACACACGTCTCCTTGGGCCTTCTGTGTAATCTGCTGAGATTTAAACCTGCTGCTTCTGTTTAATAAATCCACTGCGATTAAAATAGGATTACAGCTCTGCTTTTGCCTTTCTTATGACATCATAACTATTATTTTTTTTTACTTCTTCCTCCCACTACTGCTCCACCATTCCATCCCGTCTGTTCATTTCCCAGACTCCCTCATGGCTCCGTGTACGCGGTGTACCATAACCAGACAGTTGGCGGTTATTCTCCATACTTGGGGACTCATCCATGCTGCAGCCCAGCAGGTCAGCACATCTGCTGCTGCTGCTCCTGCTGCTGGCTAAAGGATTAACCTTAGAACGCGCTGCACACCCTCGATCAATGTCACCGCTCTACATCTTAGATTTCTCAATGACTGAAAACAACCATGAAAATATGCTGCAGTGTCCACCCTATGAGGAAACCATGTATTCTCTTACTAGCACAGGGATGGTGGTGTCTATTCTCCATTCTGAAGCCAGAGACTGATATTGTCTTTGCATCATCAGACCTCATGACCTCAGCAAAGGGATCTCCTAATGATGCATTCTGAGCTCATACACTGCGTGCCCTAACAGCAAAGTCATTACGGAAAAGGTTGACGTTAAACTGTCGTCAGTGATATACTAAATTAGCAGGAGGAAAGGCCATCTATTCATTCTCTCTGCACCTGCACACTAACAAAACAGGGGGTGCACTAAACAAATGGAAAGGAAAGTGTTGAAAATGGCACACTCCTACTCTTTACTATAAGTATGATTAGGATGATGACCGATAATGAGCATTCCCTCTAGTTTTCCAAGATGCGTTTTGAACCTACAACGACAAATACCTGAAGCACACCGACGCTAAATGTCTCAGTTGATTCACCACCTTTAAAAGCGTTTTAAGTGAGAAAGTGACCAAGTAGAATATCAACATGTGGTCATTTGATCCATAAAACTCACAGAAACACATTTCATGCCGACATTTTCGGAGATTTTTGGAGACCCGCCATTGTGCTGTTGGAAAAACTTCCGGTTAACTTCAAAACAAGAGCACTATTTGCAAAATAGATAAAAAAAAAAAAACGAATGGAAGACAAGATGAGATGCTTTTGTTTTGAAAAGGAGTTAGATTGATTTTTAGCTTGAAGCTGCTCCCAGAACGATTTTCCATTCCGCTCGCAGTGCATCATGGGGCGGTTGAGTATAACTAGTGTGCCCGCTGTGCATACTTAAGAAATGTCCTAATATCGTATACATCCGGGTGTTTCTCGCATACTCAATATTTCCATACTATCTAATGTGAATGCACTACATACTCATGTTGATGTCAGACTTAATATGACAGTACGTTAGTATGCGATTTTGAACACAGCCACATACTGGGAAAAATCTAACAAAATAAACACGAAGTAAATGAGAGACTACAATAAGAAAGGTTCAGAAACAAAACTGAAAAATAACCCCTGACTAATAATTAGAGAAACTAATGCAGCTTTCATTGAACTGACATTTTCATAGTGGTGGGATGATACATGATACAATAAACAAAGACGATAAACAATAATGGGTTAGCAATAACGATATATTTTTAAAAAGGCAAAAAAGAATTGCTGTTGGAAAAATATCTATGCTTTTATTTGGTTTTAACTCTGGACTTACTCTGAATCTGACCTTTTCAACTCAATAGGAAGATAAAAAAATACTTGAATTAGTTATTGTTGTGACCAGTGGTCAGTTCAGACTTCATGAACCAATGGGGATCCGTGTGGTGTCATGGAAACTTAACAAATTTCAGAATTAAGTGTTTCACAAATAGGGTTATTTTCATAAAAAGTAAGTCCTGGAAGTACAGAATGACTGCACTTGTTGGCCTTTAAATATTATATTATGCCTCGCTTTTAAAGACCCACAGAATATTTTGTACTATGAAAATCTGACTCTCTACTTTCATCAGAAAAAATTATTTTGTTTCTAGCTTGTTTTGTTCTTCCGTAATCAGCAGTTGGATAGCAGCAAGTTTCACACAAAAATCGCCAGTTTGTGACAAAAAGCTGAGAAAAACGTCTTTTTCTGAAAAAATCTGTTAGTGACTTTGAAGCATTTTTTTTTTTTTTTGCTTAAGGGACGCCTCAACATTAGTTTTATTTTATAAAACTACAAAAACAACACTGAGACTGGGCTTTTGATGGCAACATTATTATTATTTTACGATCTGAGTCAGAGTTGTATGGATTTCTTACTGTATTTTGGCCGTCCTCCAAGTCTCTCCCCCGCCGTTCTCCACACACGCAACTTCCTCCTATCCTGGACATGCCGAGTCTCACCGCTTGCCCAGTTTTTTGATCATTTTCTCTCACTATCGCCACACTCTCAATAGTTCACTTAGTTCCACACATGCTCTGGTCGAGTGTGAGCTACTGTGAGCTGCTGGGAAATTCAGCATCAACTCTCGTAGCGCCATTTTCTGTCTTACAAGCTCCTTTCCTCTCCCTCTGAGCTCTGCTCATCATGGGTGATCTCTCATCCAAAGGTGCGCTGCTGCCACCTACGTGTCACCAGTTGGTCACTAAATAATACGGTGGCTGGGAAGTGTCAGGGGAATGGACCGGTATTACAGACGGACATGTTTCTGGCGGATGTTTATAACCCGCCAGAACAGAGAAGAACAAGAAGAAGACATCGAAAGTAAGTGAAAGTTGATTAGGATACTCTTATATTTTTCATATCAGGCTATCATATCATAATACCGGTCTGTCGGAAACACTTCCATTGTGGCCATTTTGCATTCGTGTTGTGACCTTTTTGCATTTGTGTTTGTTTCTGTAAATGCATTCACCTGACACTTCCCAGCCACCGTAAAATCATGGTAAAAGCTAGTCACACTGTCTCCTAGCAACCCCAGCCAAAAAAACACAATTCAATTCTAAAGACGTGAATGGCACTCCACGTTACTAAACCAAATAATGTCTATAGACGGCAATGGCACTCAATGAGTTAAAGAAACATTTCTGCTTCAGCGCCATCTTTGCATTTTTTCTATGGGATTCCCAATCCCACATTGCAATGTGCAAAACTTGTCCGAAGGTCAAGTCACATGACTATTTGTCAACAAACCCATTCTTTGCGATGGAGTCAAAAACAATCTTGCGAGCGGCAAATTCAAAGTTTGACATTCAACTCAGGTTATTCCAATAGAAATGCATTTGAATTACATCTGTTGAGGCCTAGATTATGTATTCATGTCTTTATCGTCCCCAACAAGCTTTAATAACCCTGACTTCTGATATTCTCACACTCTCCTGTTCTTTTGATTCTACTTGTCTTTTCAAACACGTGGGCTCATCTGTTTTTAAGAGTCTCATTAGTTGATGATTTACAGTCTGAGCATCCCATCGGTGCCTCTGTTCATTTTGTTTCGCTGACCGCATTTTCTTCAGGGGCAGGTGGTCCGCCCAAGCCTCTTTGTACAGACTCGTGTCGGTGGGACTGCTAATATGAGGCTTTTGCCATCTAATCTCAGCAAGTCTTAGAGAAAAAGATTATCCTGGAATTTAATTTCACTCCTTTCCTCATTTACGTGACCGTAAAGGTAAAAAGACTGCTGCTGAAATACAGATGCCCTAACAAAGCTAATTGATTGTCTAGCCGTGGGAAATCACACCTTACTCTCTGCCGGAGGAGAACAGAATCCCACATGCTTGGTTATGGTGGCCCTGTCTATCCCCCCGCTGCCCCCTGCCACAATGCTGACAAATCCATACAACTATGTGGAACACAAAGGCTCGGATTTAGCTGTCGGGCCAAAGTGACGGTGGGCTGAGTGGGGGGAAGGGGCTGGCATGGAAATTTCTGTTGTTTTTTGTCCCGGCATAGATTTTAGACAAATCAAAACAACTGCCACCATAACCCCGTCCAAAAACCCCACATGGCCAGGACCCTGTCATCAGTTTTGTAAACGGAAGTACAGCCGGTGTTTGAGATGTGAGGCTTCTTTGTTTGGGAACTGTGGCATGATTGTTTAAATAAAAAACAGCTGACGACTTAGACCGGACCTCATTCTACAAAAGTAGTTTGCTTAGATCAGGGGTTTATATATATTTTGGGGTCAACGACCTCTTACGGAGGAAAAATTTACAGTACTGTCTCAAAATTCTTCTTGAATTGAATTTCTTCAAATGTTTACGTCACTAACCTTTTGGTATTTTTACTGTTAATTTCCTATTCATGTTTTTCGTCTTGCATGCAACATTTGCTTATGGAAACCAGTGTCATGTATTCAATGAAGCAATCAAAACCAATCTCTTAACCAATAACTAAATAGTCTTTGACTTTGTAGTTTGACATTAAGTGAAAAGACTTCACATTAAGGCATTTTTTTTAATATTTACAATCAGACTGTTTTCTGTTTAATATCGGGAAAATCTCACAAAATGTAACTTGTGCATTGAAATATCAAAGTTGCTTAAATCATAATAATGGAAGTATTACTGTAGATATGATTACAGGCAATAACAACAATGTAACCTGTTTGTTGTTACAGTAATAATGCATTAAATAATATTGAATAAAAGCATAGCCTCTATCAGGGGCTCTTACTCTGAAATACTAAACAAAAATATTGTGTGTTGGCAACATGACTACTTGTGCAGCAATTAATATTTCTGACTATTTCTTTATTAATTTGTCATTTTAAACAGGGACAAGCACCCATAATCTGGAAAACGGTGAATATTTTAATAATTTATTGGTTATTGATCAAAAACTTTTGATAGATTTGCTTTAAAAGCCCATCGATGATGTATCTGCTACTTCAGCATGAAAACACAACACAAAAAAAAAAAACTATAATGGACAGTGATCAGAAAAGCATTGATGATGTGTCACAAATCAACGTTAGTGCTTTCAGCTTGTGCATTTCCTGTTAGGTAACAAGAAGCAGCAGAGGAGAGGCGAGCAGAGGAGTGCGGGCAATCAATGAGGTCAGTGAATCATGATTTATTATACAGTACCCAGCCATTAGTGTCACACGTACTTTGTCACACTGCGTAAAGATTGCATGTCTGCGTCTAGCCTACAGGTTCTGGCCTGTTGCCTCGTGCTATAGTCGTTAAAGGGGTTGTGTCTGAAAAGTGGGGGAAACATGGCAATCAGCAGCACTGCTGGGATAATAGTTATGTAGCATGAAGGGCTGACATGTATGCACTGTAATACTTGTTCCATAGTTTGCGTGATTCAAAGGTATTAATAACAGTTATGCGTAGAAATTAGATTACAGTACAAGCCCAGTAAAGTGGGTGGGAGAGCACACACTACAACGTAAGTGATTAAGTTCAAATCTGAGATTTAGAGTGCCAGAGGTCATGCGATGACACGGAGAATTTATTGTAAAATTGTTTAAGATCATATTCTACTTTAAAATATGTTGATTGAATGTTTTCTTACATGTATTTGGATTTAAAACGCAAAAATGTTATGCTGAAAATATGTCAGAAACTAAAGATTTGTTTATATATTGTGGATATTTGGATGAATCTCTCTCAAAGCTTTATTTTGTGCATGTGTGGATTTACACTGTTTGAATGACGTCAGCCCTGTTCACCATTTACACTGTATGAACAATATGGTTTTAGCCAATGGGATTGTTTGCTGTTGCATTTCACAGTGACTATTAAAGAGGAGAAGTTTGCATTTAACATCATCTAATTCAAAGGTTCCCAACCTTTTTTGGATCTTGACCCCATTCTGATATCACACATTTCTGGCAACTTGAGAGAAAATTGATTTTCTCGAACCAGAATTTGAACTAGATTGGAATAATACAGTTGTGTTTGATGCGTGTATTTTTCCTTGCGTTTCCTTGATTCCGTTGATGCTTTTAAGAGCCAACTGAAAACCTATTTGTTTCAGAAAGCATTTCAAATTCCAGTGATAAAGGGTAATTTTATGACCATCATATTCTTGTGACTGTAACTGTAATTTGTATTGTATTGTATGCACTGTATGTATTGTGAAGCACTTTGTGACTTCTGTCTGTAAAAGGTGCTATATAAATAAATATTACTTACTTACTTACTTACTTGAAAAAAATAAATAAAAAAGTAATATTTTAATCAGTAGTTTTGTTTTTATTACCAATTACAAGACATTTTGGGTGACCCCTTTTTAATTTCAGGTGACTCCACGTGGGGTCATGACCCCAAGGTTGAAAAACATTGATCTAATCCCAATGTTGGAAACTCAGACTAGGTCCTGAATGTGTTTGCAAAAACTAAACGATTCCAGAATGTGAGATAAACTTTTAAGGGTTTCCCAGCTTACAATTTGTAAAGTGTTATATATGAAAACTTACATTTAAGTGATTTTAAAGTAGATTTTATTCACTCTGTATATAGTTAGTTAAATAATTGTTATATTTTTCTCCTTAACCTGAAATAATCCTAATCAAAGCTTTATAAACAGGGTTATCGTGTTTTTATGTTTGAAAAATAACGTCGATATTTATTTTTGCAAAAAGGATTTGAAGTTTGTGTCATTTTCCTATTGCTGTCTTGTTTTTTTTTTTTTCATGTCATGTCCAATATGTGTCTCTTCATATGGAAGCTTGAGCCTTCTGTGTGGAGTTTGCATGTTCTCCCTCAGTGCGCACATGGTTGAAAACATGCATTACCGTCTCTATGTTTGACTAAAAGTCTGCTCCAGACTCTGCGATCTTATATAGGTTGCACGTGCAAGTGAAAGATAGTTTAAAAACATCTGTGACCTTGTTGCACATCTGTATGAGAGGAAACGAGAGCCAGCGCCTGCGCGTAACCTTGAAATGACCCGTGGCTCGCCTCGGGACGCGGAGGCTGGGAGTGAGGCGCGTCCACCTGTTTTTTCCGTCAGCATCCTTCTCCGTTGTAGCCACGGCAACCACGCCCTCTCCCGCCGAAACATCAGCCCAGCGGTGATTGCACGGCGCGCGCACCTGGCGTCGTTATAACAAAGCGGGTGCTGAGGAGGACCTGTTTACGCTTCTTCTAATTATTTTTTCTACCGGAGGTGCTGCGCGTTTGGAACGGGGTGTGCGTACGCGCGTGTGTGTGCGTGCGTACGTGCGTGTGTGTGTGTGTGTGTGTGTGTGTGTTTCCTCCTCCCTCCAAAGCTCCACCTCCACCAGCACCAGCGCTCATCACATTTCGCCCCATATGGTCGTAGGGACGGGAGGACAGGAGCGCGTCTCTCTGGTTGTGCCGCTCCTTTCCGGCCTCTGCTGAAGGTAAGGTGGCGTCGGTTGGAGATGATGATGATGATGATGATGATGATGATGAGCGTCTGTTTGAGGTGTGGTGGTGACAGCTTAAAGGGCGAAGGCGTCACTGAAGGGCAAGACAGGGAGAGTTGTTGAAGACATCAGGGACGCTGTATTTCTATTTCCACCTGATACCTGATATCCTGGGCCCTATTTACATTTTGTGACAATTTCTAGAAAAACCAGCTCTGATTAGAGTCATGTCAACTTGCCACTGTCTGAAAATCCAAATCCCATTAGCGTCAGTCACAAGTTTTTCGATCTGTTGCTGCTTTTAAATAATAATTAAAAAAAAAAAAAAACCTCCTACATTTCTGCTTTTTCTACGATGCAAAAAGCATGTAAATATAACAACCTGGCACGAAACAGCTTCGATCAGTCAATCTGAACAATAAATATTCCTATGTTCTCAGATTTGTTTTGAAAAAAGTTGGTGTTTTGAACCACAGATGAAAACAAATCTAAATGGAGACATTCATAAATGGGTTTAATGATGAAATGAAAAAGTCTTGCGGGGCAAAATTATTCCCTTTGAGTCCCAATTTGCTACTTTTTTTTGGGGGGGGGAGCAATTAGTACCCATTCAGAGACCCAAACAAATTAAAGCAAAAGAGTAAAATGTCTTAATTACAGCACCGTGCTGCATAAATAAAACTTGTCTTGAAAAAAATTATAATATTAAATGAAAAAAGTATATAAATAGGGGTCTACAATCTACTTTTGCAGTCGGAACCTCTGGTTTACATTTTAAACCAGTCACAATTGGTAATTGTGGTTGAAAACAACAGAAAAAGGCAATATTTCATTTTTGATATCATTCAAGTCATTCATTTTTACTGTAAATTACATTTGAATGATTATACTTCCTAATTATAATTCATTGTTCTTCACCAAATCCTCCATAGTTGAGCTGATTTTCAAAATTAAACTAAAGAAAATTAGTACTGCACGTGTCAAACTCAAGGCCCAGGAGCCAAATTCGGCCCTTTAGAGCATCTAATTCGGCCCGCAGCAGAGGGAAACCATGAGTTATTGTGTAAATTACCAACTAATTCAGTTTTGGATATTTTCGAATTAATACACAAATTCAATGAAACTCCAGAAAATTAGCAAGGCTCACATTTTTCCCATGCTTACTGTATATCACAGGATGGGTCATCGTGTGAAATTGTTAAAATAACTCTGCAATTTTCTTCAAATTATTCCACAAATTGATCACAAAATCAAATAAATTGAAAGTGAAGATCCTGCAGGGACTGATATCCGTCACTTATTGCTTTGATATTATCATTTATTTATCTGTGGAAGTGCAGACTAAAGAATAATAATGATTAAATTACTTCTTTTCCCGGCTAAAATCTGCGGCCCACTTCAGATGTTTTTGACCTCTGAAATAAAATGAGTTTGACACCCCTGATCTATGTATTGTCTTATTTTAAACAATAATGTTACTTTTATCATAAAGATAATAGTTTCATATCCTTGATTCTGTCCATCAGATTGCAATACAGTATGAGGACATCCTTTGGCAAACCAGAGCCTGGAGATCACCTGCAGTCTTCTCAACTCATCTGAATGCGAAGGCGACATAATGCATTACCTGCCATAAAAAAAAGCCCTCTCCCTTGTTTGAGCCGACCCACCTAGTGAGGACATACACGCAGACATGGGTTCAGAAGATCAACCTTGCCTGGATTCCCTGGAGAGAAGGCCCATGTTGGGTCCTTCCTGCAAGCAGCCGAGTCGTCGGTGTTTGAGGAAAAAGCTGAGGCCTGTGCGGATCTTAGGGTTGGTCGTCAGCCTGGTGGCACTAAGTGCTGTCTCCTTCAGTGCCTTCACCTGGAGCTCAGGGGGTGTCGGTAAGCCATCGCCTCCCCTCGAGAGTTTCCATCAGTCGGCCCCCCACAGGACCCTACTTTTCACCCGACATCAGAGGGACCCCAATGTGTCGGCCGACATGCCAATAGCCATGAGATCTTCAGCGGATGGCAACGAAAGTCAGGGGTCGTACCCGCCAGACATTTTTAGCCTTACGCAGAGGCGCCAAGGAGCCGTGGTCCTCCACATGTTTGGTATGATCTACATGTTCATTGCCTTAGCGATCGTGTGCGATGAGTTCTTCGTGCCCGCGTTGACGGTCATCACGGAGAAACTGACCATTTCGGATGACGTAGCCGGTGCCACCTTCATGGCGGCAGGCGGCTCGGCTCCGGAGCTCTTCACCTCCATCATCGGTGTCTTCATCTCCCACAGCAACGTGGGCATCGGGACCATCGTGGGTTCGGCCGTCTTCAACATACTTTTCGTCATCGGGATGTGTGCCATCTTCTCCAAAGAGATCCTGAACCTCACGTGGTGGCCGCTGTTCCGAGACGTGTCCTTCTACATTTTGGATCTGATCTTGCTGATTATTTTCTTCCTGGATAACTTCATCTCCATGTGGGAAAGTATCGTGCTGCTCTCGGGTTATGCAAGCTACGTGATCTTCATGAAGTTCAACAGCAAAGTCGAGGGTTTCGTCAAACACTGCATGACCAAGAACCAAGTGGTGGAAGTGGAAGTTCAGCCCAAGGTGAGTCGAGTTGTTGTCTGATGATATGCATTTCAGTGTTTTGATGCTAGAAGTTTGATCCCTGATGTTGAAACACATTTTCCATTCCCCTAGTTTGATAAAAACCAGACTTGCTTTAGATATGACAAGTTACTTGAGTCTATATTTTTGCCAACACGTATTTTGAAGGAACCCAAGGACTTTTTCCTAATTTCCTGCCCCCCAAGTTCCCCTGGTGTCCAACTACTGATGCTAAACATATGCTGTGCCAGGCTTATAACGCACTCTCCAATTAATAGAAACTCGGTCAGGGTTAAGCATGGAGTGCTTTTTAACAGCTGAACTGACGTTGCACTTGTGCTACAGTTTTCCACTGTGGGATTATTTAAACACGGTCAGATTGTGTAATTCTGGGTTAAGCTTTACAAATTGTGTCCCGTTGTAAAAAAAAAAAACAACCCAAAAACCAAAAACAAATAGAGAATATAGTTTTTCTGAGAAAAAGAAGCTGCAAATCAAAACGGCAATCAAATGAAACGCATTAGATATTAAAAAGGCATCATGAATCTTTCATATTTCCTCACAGATTCGGAAGTAGAAGTTGTTCTCGTGGAGAAGTTCCCTCCTTGCTCTGTAAAAAACAAATACTCAGCAGATAAAAGTGTGTTACTCAGCGTCACGTTTGACCCTCAATGACACTTGAGGGCAAAAGACACTGCGGTGCAATTTGATACTGATGTAGAGATTATCCGGGGGCGGATTTAGATTTCTTTGTGACACGAGAATGAAATGAATTTTTGTTTTAACAAAAAAAAAAAATGTACTGTGAAGCCTTCATTAAAACTGGATTTAGCCTGAGTACACGACGTGTATTTACAAAAAAAACAGGTTACACAATGATTTTGGGGGGGGGGGGGTTAGTTGAGAAGAAAGTAAGCAATAAAGCCAAATTATTAGAATTAAACATGAAGGTGTCCTTTTAAGTTCCTCTTGTTTTTGATTCAGGGTTTGTGTGGATTACTGAAAGGTATTGGTAGCCAGGTTGAGTGACAGAGAATGCCAGGATGACCTTGAACCGCAATGGATTGTGGGTATTTTGTCTAGGAGTGATGGTTTGTCTTTATGAAAAACAACTTGTGACGAACTGGGCAAGAGAAATGAGCCATTCCAACCTTTTTGTACATGGCGACAGGAACGTTGTGGGAAGGCCGATCATTTAAGTAACTCGGTCGGATGCGCTAAAGAACATTAATCATTGAAGATGCTTAAAATACATCATTGCTCTACTTTTATTGCAGTCTGCAGGGTCAGCACCATGCACGACAGAGACACCTGTATTATTTATAGAACATAATTACCCAAATACCATTTTTAATCACGTTTTGGCACTTTGGGGCCATTCATTTCAAGACACTGATGGTATTTTTGAGGTGTAATTTATTTTTGACATTATGCACATGTGTGTTTGAGTTCCCCAAAGTGATGGAAAGGAGTTTTAAAAAAAATAGGGCAGCTGAGCAAATCAATTTCTTGTCATGAATGGCTTCTTCTTCCAAGGTGTCCTTAAGCGTCTGTGTGTGTAGTTGAGCTCAGTTGTAAAGTCTTGCATTGAAGGGTGTCATTTTACACCACGTCCTTGAGGTAAATAGTAAGAAGAAGGTTTTTCTTTATAGTATTTCACACGTTATGATACCAGGATGTGCCCTTTGTGTGTCACTGTCATGGAACCAGCGACAGAGGAGGAGTAGTAGCGTGTGATGTGTGTGGGTTGCGTGATTTATTGATAAAGCATTTATATATAGCCTATAAATACAATTAGAAGGAGGTAAAGGTGCTATAAATGATATAAATCCATCTCCTTCAACTGTTTTACCTCATTTTTTGACATGCAAAATGTCTGAATGTCCATTCTGAAAACACTAATTTAATTTTTTTTTTCATAAAGTAATGGGCAGTAATCTCTTAATCTACCTCCACAATTGCAGCAAAACATGCTAGTTATTATTGCGAGTATATTCCGGGCACCACAATGTCAGTGGATGAAAAAAGCATATGGATTTTCTCACACTTTTTCCATTAAGGCTAATCCGGGCTGCAGAGATGCAACATGCAGTCGAGGGCATGAGTTTTAGGTTCCAGTCGATGGATAAAAGGCAGGTGGGAGGTGGAAAATGAACTCTGAGCACACGTCTAAAACATGGCACCATTTACATACCGCTGAGACATTGTGATTGACCAAAAGGAGAAATAGTACATGTAGTGCATAATCTTTGGAGGCCTTATTTTAAAATGTGTACATCTACAGAGTAAAAACACTTGACGTGCTCAATCTGAACAAGAAAGATTTTACATCTGTGCAACTTTTTCATATCAACCTCAGTGGTTTTCCGGAAAAGAACAGTACTTATATGTAACTGGTATGGATTATAAGTCAATACACTAAATGAAAATATTTGTAAAGGAGAATGTAGTGTTATATTGAATTGATTGTTTATTCACATTACAGTTTTCATATTGTTAGTAGAGTGAGACAATGTTAACGCTTGGGTTATGAAGTATAGGACAAATTAAAGAGGTAGGGTTGGACAAGTTAACACTTCTTCCTACTCCATTTTGTTCATGTAAATTAAGATGCTTAAAAATTTGAAGATGCAAGTTACTATTTTGTTGTTATTTCTTGATGTTATTGAAAAAAAAAAAAAGGGGGTTTCTATACATTTTAATGGTCAAAGACCTAAAGTTATCACATCACTCTTCAACGATCCCCATCATAATTAGTCATAGACCGATACATCGGCCGGCCGATATTATCGGCCGTTTTTTTGTGTTTTCTACGTGTATCGGCATCGGCCGATGCGGGCTGCTGCATTTGCCCATCCGCATTATTTACAGAGAGCAGAAATATGTTTTACTTGTTCTTGTTCAACATCACCTGTTTTTAATATTTGTTAAATATTTTTTACTTGTTGTCGTTCGACCTCAACTTTGTTAATTTCAATAAATGTTCCTTTTTTTAAAAAAAAATTGAGACTCGTACCATTTGTTATCATTATTGTGTCATTTTTATGATGTAAATAAAGGAAGCAAAACTAACATTGGCTCCAAATATCGGATCAAGAAAATTGGCTGTCCGTATCGGTCATCGGCTAAGGCTGGTGGAAAAAAAAAAAATTGGTATCGGCAACGGCCCTAAAAAAATATCCATATCGGACGATTCCTAATAATAATTACATGATATATACTAAATATCAGTGCCCAAAAACTAGTATGAGAAAGACAGCCTTATTCAGTGGCAGCTGATCTTATTAGTGCCTTTCATTACACAGTTTTTATTGCATACACAACAGCTATGTGAAATGATTTATTGATTCTTTACTCTTGTTTTAATTTTGCCAAAGCCGCTGTGATAAGAAACTGCCTTTGGTTTATTTTCTCTATATTTATTTACCTACTCTTTTTTCATTTTTTTTTGGTCTTTTTAATCCTTTTAGTACTTTAATATTCCACTCATCTCTAAGGAAGTAGAAATAAGTTTGTTTAGCCTTTCCCAGCCACTGATATTAAAAAGAAAGTACACTCTAATGTCAATTTCAGATCCGCATCACAGAGATTTTGCCTTGAGCCAAAGGTCTAATTCAATGCCCACTTTCCTGCACAGCATTGATGTTGTTTATTGTCCTTTTATTCATCTTAGTCTGTTGATAAACTAAGGGATTTGATAAAAGTAAAGGCTTAAAGGCCTAAAGGAGGCCACTCAGTGTGTGATGCTTGTCCATACTATCTAAAGCCATTGTACTATCACACATTCAGTTTAGTTTTATGGAAATAACCTCTAAGATGAATGAACGTTTGTGTCACATGGAAAAGCCAACAGGTGTGTGTGTATAAGTAGCTTTGCACGCCAACGGTATCTCCCTTTATTATTTCAGTGCAAAAGACTAATATCTTGTCTGACCTCTAATCATAGAGTAACTCCTTTTCTCAAACCATACACTGCACTATTGTCCTCGTTTTGAAAAGTACCGGTGTGTGTCTGAATGTGCGTGGTATTAGCATGTTGCTATTGCGCTCCAAGGACTTCCAGTCTTAGGAGCGTGAGGATATCTCGATACGGCGATGTATCACGATATTTTTTTGCATGATAGATTATCGGTATACATTGTTTTATTAACATTTTTAAAATGTATTTATTTATTTATTCATTTTTTCCCAAATATTTTCTGCTTTTTTTACTAAAATGTGCAGGTAGGTTTTCACAGAAATTTTTTTCACCGTTTGTTGAAGGAACCAATATATTATTTACTGCAATATATTATCTGTTTACATTGGTATGTTGACACTTATTTACAGAAATGTTGCACTAAAATAGTGTCACTGTTCATAGGACACTTTTTCAATTTATTATCTTTCAGAGATATAAAATAAAAAGTGTAAGGATTACTTTTTTTCGTTATGTCATAGATTATCGTAGATTGATTTCTGACCAATATATCAATAATTGCAGTATCGTCATATCGTGAGATAATTCTGACCGTGAGCTTTGTATCGTGTATCGTATCGTGAGGAACCCAGAGGTTCCCACCCTATCCAGTCTTATTTCATAGAGGACACTAATGTCACGAACATGTGAACAACCAGCATGTGATCAGTTTTAACCTTTAGAATTTAGAATAAAAACGTGTACGTCGGCTGGATTTTGCCTGAAGTCGAAAGTAATTGTTCATCCTATCATGCTGTTGTCAGGTGCAGGATAAGACGGTGTGTGTTAAGGCAGATGTTGGTGCTGCTGAGAAGGAAGGTGTGACCTGTGATGCGTTACCAAGCTATAAATAGCGTCACCAAGGTAAAATCCTCCATCACAATGTGCTTCAAAGATCAGTTACATAGCAGGTTTCTTTCTGTGCACGGAGTCTATTCCTCCTTGTGGATTTCAGTGCCATTCTCGTCCATGCGACCTATATTCTACGTGTTAGTGATGCCATGCGCTCTGTGTATCAGTCCATAACATTAAACTCCCACTATAATCCATTACTGCAGTGCATGATCTCCATCCCTTGTTCCTTATTATAGCTGTGTGACGCGTTTCGTGAGATTGAATTTTATTACGATCATGGCTGACGACGGGCTAATTTTCAGTAAAACCCAGATGGACAGGACCAAATTTACCTAACTCTCTTTTCATTTGGCCTGTTAGGATGATTAGATTATGAAGGAGGTTGTCAAGCTAATATCTGGGAATCAACCTGGAAAGATCATATTAAATGAAGGAGAAAAAAAAAACAAACTTGATGATTAAGAGTTGTGAAATGAGCAATTTTTGGAGTTAAAGCCATGACGATAGTCCTTGAGTTTGATGGTGTAATAATTTTTCTGCTTTTTACGAGGACAGTTGTCCCAGTGGCCTTGCTTCAAACTGAATGAAAAATATGAGCATTAGCTATGACAAATATGAATTTTCAGCAAATCGTTTGTGTCTGCTTATAGATTAGAGAAGTATTTTCAAGCTTTGCTTTGTTTAATCCACCTATTTTCTATTAATCTTTTATGGATTGCATGGATTACCATCGTGATGTTACAGTAAACACCAAAAACGGTTGTTTCAACTTAACCAGAGTTGTTCATTTTTCGTGGAGGGATGTTTTACATTGCTTAAAATCCACTTGCAGTAAAGCTGTACAGCCTATTTATGTTGAGACGATGTGAAGTTGACAGAGAGTTACTACAGGATTGCTGTAATGTCTTCATGGTCAGGGTTAAGTTTTTCTTAACCGGCTTTTATTTTGAAACAAGAATATGAACTGCTCCAACTTCCTGTCAGCTGTTTAGGTGCTTGTAGGGAGGATTTTGTGACACATTTCTTATTTGCAACACAAGCGCTTATAGTTGCTTCAATTAGTAATCCAACAACTACCTTTACCTCTATAAATGCTTAAAAGTCACCCATTGAAGACAAGAGTCTGTTTAATTATCAGTAAGTGCCAACAAAAAGACAATAGATTTGCATATTTAATTATTTATTTGAATTTATTTGACTTTGAACTCTCTATGCGCATTTAAAGGTTCAAACTGAATATATACATGGAAAAATATATAGGACTATACTTTTTTAAAGTCCTTAATACTTAAAGGGCCACTGCCAGTCTTTTTATGGTCCACACAGACTTCTTTTGCTGACCTGTGGGGGCAGCAACATGCCTCTGCCTCATCTAATCGACAAGAAGAAGAACTACAACAACATTGAGGGTAGACAGAGGCTGTCTTCGAAATGGCATACTCCGTACTATGCACTACACGCTCAATGGGGCGGATTTACTAAAGGTTTAGGGGTATTAAAACGTGTGCAAACGTCACTCCACGCGCTAATAAGGAGTACAAAGCCCAGGGAATCAGGACTGCGCGTCTTCAGCGTGTCACAATGTGCCCACAATCCATTTAGCGCGTTTCCCTCTGATTAATCTGTAAAGTAGGCGGTTTTTAAAAGGGGCGCAAAAAAACAGGAGGGGTTAATGCAAATAAATGAATGCAGTGGGCGCAATGCAAGTTATCAAATCTGGAACTGCTTGCGGTGACTGTTTCTGCGCTGAAACTAGTACGACGGCACAGGCAGGTGCAAACTCACACACAGAGGTCATCGCTGCACTGAATGTTGACACAAAACACAGTGGAGAAGAAGAAAGGCTCCAGTGAACCTTTCTCGTATAAGAAAATAATTCAAATAAAACACAAATACCGTGTGTGTGTGAGAGAGAAACAGCTGGATGCCTGAAGCCTGTATGTAGTCCGGTACGTGTGTGTATGCTGCGGTGCTGCTGATAGTCGCTGTGCACGGAGCTCCATGGATGTCACTCCGGACCCAGTGAGCTTCTGTGTCTTCCTCTCCATGTTTTGACCATTACACTCTTGTTTCACGTTAAAGAGCGTCAGGCCAGAATCAGCTGAGCAGCTGTGCCATTTATGCAGCAATGGAACAATGTTCACATCTTTGTGTGCGTGACTATTCAGGAGCTCAGACCTGCTGTATGATGTTTTCCATTGACTGATAAGAGCAAAGTTACAGTCCTGATGCAGCAGACACATTAAAATAGGGGGAAAAAAATAATACTAGGTTTAAAAGTTTATTAAACAGCACTTTTATTTGTTTATTTAGTTATCTACATTATTAAATGTTTGTGCTGCAGACAGAGAAGTGCCTCTAGTTTCAGGTGGAGTCAGGTGCACAGAAGCACAAATGTCATTTTGTGCTTCTGTGCACTCACCTCTACATGTTAAACAAGCAAAATGTTAATTTAAATAGGGCGGTCTCAACCACGTCTATACGCGCACCTATTAGTGCCGCAATGTTAGTGAATTCCAGACAGCAGGTAGAGAAACAGCGCCGCCATAGGATTTAGGGACTTTAAATTTTCCCAAGATGCATTTTGAACCTACAAAAACCTGAATCACACTGAGGCTAAATACAGTATCTCTGTTGATTCTCCACCTTTGAAAGTTCTGAAAACGTTTTAAAAAGTGACCAAGTAGAATATCAATATGTGGTCATTTGATCCATAAAACTAACGGAAAAACAAGAGCCCTATTCACAAACACGTTAAAAAAAAACTAATGGAAGACAAGCAAAGTGGATGTAGAGTTTTAGCTTGAAGCCGGTCCCAGGACGATTTTACATACTAATTTTGACGTCAGTTAGTTAGTTAGCGTGCCATTTCGAACACAGCCAGAGTCAGAATGTGAAGGAAAAACCACCTCGACCATCCAACTAAAGGCAGGCATACACTGTGCAATTTTTGGCCCATTTTGAATCGATTTTCGAGTCGTGCAACTATTTTGTTGGATTGTGCGAGTCTCTGCTAAATCGTGTGTCGTGAATCGTGTAATATACATGGGGTCACGGGAAGCGATGAACACCTCACGACCAGCTCCCGATCAGCAATCGTAGGTCGTAAGGATTTCAAACATGTTTGAAATCCAGTTGCTTCTCGTGAGTGTAGCGCACAGTTGAAGCAGTACCGCGGACCGGTTTACTGTAAACGCTCACACTGCGCATGCGCGAACACCGTAGGACCGCTGTAAAATTGACAGACTGCCCACGTATGTCTAGCCAGCTCCTGGTCCATCACATCATCGTCTTTTCTTTTTTAAAGCTCTTTTTGCTGAGATTTGCGAGTGTCTCCCCACTTCCGGGTTTTGCTTCTTCGTCTGTTTTAATGGTGACGCTTCAGTGTTCTTCCTCTTCTTCTTCTTCTAATTTGTCCGTTGCATTTCCGGAAACAAGACCCCGACGTGTCGTGTATGAACGTACAGTGTGAGCAGTCAGATCCTGTCAGAGTGTCGGTCCGTACAGTGTGAGAACACGAATCGTGAGCTGCGCACAGTCAGGCTCTGAGTCGCACAGTTTGAGCTGGAGCTGAGTGCAACGATTGAAAAAATGGCACAGTGTATCCCAGCCTTAAGCAATTGCTTGAATTCAAAATTATAGACAAAACATGAATCATGATTAAAAAATCACCATCGATTTCAGTTCCATTTATTTCATTCCCTCATGTTTCACAAGTTTTAATGCAACTTCCTACTTTCTCTCCTTTTCGTGGTATGATTGCAATAATTTTTAATCGCAAATTGTCTGAAGAACTGTCATGTTTTTTTTTTTTTTTTAAACCCTGCAATCTTTCCTAAAAAATTCAGTAATCCTTTCACATTAGAAAGAAATGCGTTAAAGTCTGGATCTTGACAATTTTGATATCTGTGACATATTGCTTGGATATTGTTTACGTTACCTCCATACATTGCTTATAAGTGGTTCAATATTAATGATGTTTTTCTCTTTCCTGGCCCACTAGGGATGAAAATAGGTCATATATGGACCATTAACTAAAATGCTCTTGTCACTTTTAGCTACTTTAAGAATTTGAAATCACAAGGATAAACTGTTGGTGACATGAGTGGACATGTATTGTGTTCTGTTTGCACTGTGTGGCAGCACCATGGACAGCACCATCAGCAATATGTCTATAACTACTTCTGCATTGTCACTCAATTAGGTCAGATTGATTTTGCTTTACTATTTACCAGAACAACTCTGTGAGTCAAGAAGAGCAGAAACCTGGAAGTGCTGTGAATTCATTGAGCTTCTTCCAAACTTAACATTGTCTTTGTTATTTGTTGCTGACGTGACTGTTTCGGATAGGCACAACATTACTGAAAATGAAAGCACAGGGTCAATTCCTGATCTGTCTGGTAGGTAGCACAGGCAGTTCGAGGATGACTTAATCCCGCGCCGGGGCCTGGCAGAGACAGGGGGCTGCCAGATCGTTCAAAGCAGCTTTATTTTATGGCCCCGGCACAGACAAGAGTATCTCCACTGGCCTAGTTCATGAAGCTGTTTGTCTTCAGTGCTTAATGAGTTTGTTTTCTGATGTGACAATGACTGAATGAAGAGCTCTGCTCAGGGTTAACTGCTGCACCTCTGGAAACATTGAGCTCTGGAGTATTCACAGCGCCACCAATCTGGCAATCTGACTATTCCAAAATGTAATCTTTTTCAGGGTAGTTTGAGTAATTGAAGGTCATCGATGTCAGTTTACTGCTATGCGCAGGTAAAGCGATTCTTGAAAATGTGAAACGAGAGCAGGATTTCCGAGCGAGAGCCTGAGGGCGAATGGTCGAGGCTTGCAAGAAACTGAAAGCCTTATTGATCAAGAGCTATTTTTAAAAGTGGGCTTGAATTAGATAATGTAACTGCACTGTAAAAGCATCATGTGAAGGGCACCGAGATCTCTATATACCGTTGGAGATGAAATGAAATGATCAACATTACCAGATGGAAACTATACGTAAACAGTCGGGGGTGGATAACAACAACTGAGGGCCTTTACAAAGTTGGCTTTTTCCGCTCTGGGGCGTTTTGTGACCCTCAACATCAGCCTGGGTGATGTGCTGGAGCGAAACATTACATCATCTCTGAGAGCAGTTCATGCCATACCCATAATTTAGTGAAATGCAAAGGCAATGATGTCATGCATAGATCCCCACAGCTGACATCACTGAGAACTCTAAGTTGAATTTGTGAGAGTAAAAACGCTCCAAATAGAACCGATTGCAGTCAGATGATCTCTAATGTTCTAATTAGAAAACACTCCAGGGTTCAGCAAATCTGCTGAAAGCCTTTTTGCCGCTACTTCCCATGGACGACGGCTGACAATTGTGTGATGTCCATTACTGATGGACAAATGATGCATGAGGCTCACCCTGGACCCAAGCCCCGCCCTGCCCCTCCCCTCCCTATCCCACCAAGGTGACCCGTCAGCGCTCCATCAGCATATTACGGTAGCTGCTCTATAGAAAACATCCACTGCCGCATGCACTTAATGAGGATTTCCTGTTTTTTTCACATTGCTTTAGATGAACAGTTGTGGTAAATAATGAAAAATATTCAAGTTGTATTGATTTTTATTGTCATTAGGTTTGAAAAAACGTAACTCGGAATAGAAGTTTGTTAATGCCAAATTATTAATCTGTATTTACGACTCACAGTTAATGCTAAAAAGTAATCAATTAGCAGATAATGCAGCATTTTCACTTGTAACAACCACTAGCAGGTGATTAATTGTCAAATTTGGATAAAAAAATATGATATGAAACAAATGTGTAAGTTGATTTTTAGTCTATTTTTATGAAACTAATGATTAACTTTTTGATCAAAACCAAATGTGGGTCACCTTTTTCATTGGCAGTTATCAGCACTGTTCAATAACCACTTTTTATAAATATATATATATATATATATATATATATATATATATATATATATATATATATATATATATATATATATATATATATAAAGATGTACAGGTATATATACTCTATTTTAGTTTTTATTTAATTCTTATAACAAATTGTTGTTCAATGCTAACTATTAAGAAGAGCTTCTAAACTGTTTATTTTTTTGTCATTTCTATGACAATAAAGATTTATTCTATTCTATTCTAATTGTTAAAAACAATAACAGTAGGTTTTAATATGATGGTTACCTCTTTCTGTATTTCTCTACTTATAGGGTTAAGTTTGCTTTCTCTGTAACAGCTTTTTTTCTTTCAACGTTGCCCCATTGTGAAGTAATTTGTTACATTCTTCCAAGTTGATCTATTTCTATTATGAATCTGTTAATTTGGGGTGCAACAAAGTCATGATAGTTTAATCTAAAGACCAAACCAGTGCTACAAGTGGAAATAATTCATTCACACAACAAGCCTAAAGTGGACACTCTACTCTACTTTACTTTTTAATCTATGATGTAACTAACCACATCAATGAAATGTTAATTATTATATTAATTACCCACTGACATGCTCAGCGTTAGCTTTAGATAATAATAATAATTGTCCATATGAAATCAGGAGCTAAAGAGCCGTGTTTCCATAAAGTCTTTCTTTAAACCCAGTTTTGATGTGCCAGGTGCTTCTGGATGGAAATGCAACAGAAAATATAGACATAATATACAAAAAAAACTTCAATTCAGAACAATAGACGTCAGTTGGAGTTCAGGTTTGTTGTTTTATTCAAGCCACATATCAAAAGCAGCTCTGAACTCATGGGAACGACTAACCTCATATTTACTCTTGATGGCAGGAGGTCTTTACTCCACAGCGAAAGCGTTGTTTTGCACAGTCGCAGTCAACATTTCCATCAGGTGAAAAGTGTTCATCACAAGAAGGTGGAATACAACTTTTAGAACAGATACTGTATATGCCACAAGTTTAATTTTTTTGTGGCCCCCAAAACAAATTGCCCAAAAAATGTATTTCAAGAAGTTGGAAGGAATTTGAAGCCCAACATAATACACGAAATAACTCCCAAAATACATAAATCGACAGCAAATTGCACAAAGTACACAAAAACACACAAAAATAAAATGAAATGAGAACAAAGACAGACACAACACCACTTAAACAAACATAATGACTATGAAAACACAAAAAAACAACACATTACAGAATAGCCCCAAAGACACACAAACTGTCAACAAAATGACAGGAAAAAGCAGAAACAACAAAAATACAGACAGTGATCCCAAACACTCACAAATCGACAACAGAAATGCGGAAAATGACAGAAAAATTGACAAAATTACAACACGAGAACAAAACAATCACAAAAATACACATAATGACAACAAAACCACAGACAAAAAAAATGTTGACAATGTGGCCCTTGAATCAGATACAGTCACTTTTTTTGTGGCCCCCGCTGTGATACAGTTGTTTATCCCTTTTGTAAAATGACAAAAAAAAAAAAAAAAAAAAAAAGCTTTGGGTGATTACGTTCGCTCACAAAAATGACTGAGCAATTTCCCCTCACACTGTTTGTCTCCCGAAAGCCTTAGTGTGATTGGTTCATTGGTGGGGAGGGGAGGAAATGTAAGGGGAAGCAATTTTGGCTTAGCCGTGCTCAGCATTGCCTTGTGGGAAATCAGCCTCGTGGCTGCTCCTGTAATTAGTCTGGCTTGTTAGAAAAATGAAGGGGTTACTAATTAGCAAGTGGATGGCTTCTTGACTTGTTGTGCATCTTTTCTCTGCTTTCCTTGAAGATCATCATTATCGTCTCTAGGCAAAAGTAGACCGAGCGAGAAGAGAGAGAGAGAGAGAGAGAGAGAGACTACGCTCAGTCGTGACACATGGCAGTTTAGCTCCAACACAATGATTCTAGATCGACAAAATTTCAATGAGTGTTTTGTCGTCTCTCTACTGTACGCACGTGTGAGTGATCGCTCTGAGCTGTGCAAGATCTCACTTCTCAAGTTTGCAAAAAAAAAAAATGTGGCCGTTTCCAAAATTTCTTCTATTTAAAGACTAACTAAACCCCCAAAATCACTTTTTTTCTGCTGAAAACAAATGTATTTACTGTAGGTATTAAATAATGGGTTCGGTGATATATGTGATATTTCACCGTGTGATTATCGTATCGATCCAAAAAATGTCCAAATCGATTTTTTTTTTTTTTTTACATGCATTTCAATCAAAAAACCATTTAATTGTGCTAATGTGTGCGTAGCACGTAAACTCCCAGTCACTAGGTGTCAGTGAACCACATCAGACCTTGTTAAACTACGTCAGTACTCAATGCATTTTAGCTTTGGAAGTTGATTGCACTTTATTTTCATAAAACATACTGGGCACTTTTATAGATGTATGTATGTATGTAGTTTAAAAAAAAATAATCATAATAATTTAAGAACTTGACAGAATCAGAATCTCTTGTAGAAGCAAAAGTAATGTAATTTGACACTGGAATTACAGTTACATTTACTTGTTCTTGCATGTTTAGAAAAATAAAATAAATTGTGTGTGATGCGACCGTGGATCAGTAGTCGAGGGGGTTGTCGCCTGATCGAGAGGTTGGAGGTTCGATCCCAGTCTATACCTGTCGAAGTGTGTTTGGACACTGAACCCCAAGTTGCTCCCATTGGTCGACCAGCGCCTTGCATGGCAGCTCAGTCCCATTGGTGTGTGAATGAGTTGATATTTTAAATAACTTTGAGACGCCTTCAATGTAAGGAGTAAGCCCTATATAAGTCAAGTCCATATACCATATCATTTTGTAGTTGTATAGGTGAAACTTGTAATTATTGATATTGCGATATATGGCAATGTACTGTATATTGTATTGTTTAGTATCAGGATATATATTGCATCTGGACATGCAAATCGTGAATTGTATCGTATCGTCAGATTCATGGCAGTGCACGCCCCTAGCATATTGAATTTTGCTATTGGCTGAGAACGAGATTCTGTGATGTCATTGGACCATCGTACGTCACTGTTAGCCCTGCCCCTTCTATAAAGACTAGACTAGACTAATAAAGAGGTATAGTGAGTATTTAGTAGCTAGTTAGCATAGCATAGATTGTTCGTAAAGAGATTTTATAGTATAGATTGGGTGTGTCTTAACTGCTCCAGGAGCCCCACCCATAATCAGGGCATTATTATGAATTTCCCCCTCGGCTAGGTCAGAAAAAACCTGGGGTTTAGTTACTCTAAAATATGTGTTCATCTAGTAATGTGGGATTAGGTTAGAGGTGTGATGAGTTGTTGTGCATTGAAAGTTTTTATGGGATGGATGGATCGATATCATACATATAATTTGTATAAGTATATATTTACACTAGGGGTGTAAAGATTCACTCAACTCCCAATACGAATCGATTCACGATACTGAGTTCACGATACAATTCTCTCACGATTTATTTTACAAAATGGGACTGTACACAAATGACTGAAAAATACTCCTTTATTTTTTTTGGGAAAATACTATACTATTTTCCTTTTATTTTTCATTGTCAAAAGAATCATTTGATGAACTATTCAAAACAATTGCAAAGTGCAATTTAACTAAAAATTAATCTTGAATGAAATAAATAAAGGAATAATACAAATGAAGAAGAAGCCTATTAGTTTAAATTCTGGTTCTATAGTAAACAATGCAAAACTACATAATAGTTCTTTTTCTTTTTAAAAGTGCAAGTGAAAATATATTTTGTGCCTTAACAATTGGACTTAAAAAAAAAAAAATTTCACTGTATTTACGTCAGATATTTGTTTGGACCAGCAGAGGGTGCTGGTAACCCAGTGGTCGTTTGGCATGCAGCTATTCTGTGCAGTGAAGAAGAGAAGCTATGCTAGCAGACAGAGCTAATAGAAAAACGTGACTTTTACAGATATTCACGTAATATTACAGATATTCTTTCGTTGCAAAAGGGATAAGGAATCGTTTATGAACATGTTTAAGAGTAGAAGGCGGCCAGAAAGGAAATAGTAGCAGATTTCGCCCGCCGCCAACACTTCTGGACAAGAGAAGTAAAAAGTACTGCGATTCAATTTTCACAGTATTGATGTGAACCTTGATACCTATGAATTGATTTTTAACTGCCTTACGATTAATCGTTACATCCCTAATTTACACTGTAGGGTGCTCGTTATTTATAAACTTTTGAAATCTTATTGACTGACCTTCTCAAAATGCTCCAATCGTCTAAAAAATGTGTTTTGTAAAGCTTTATGAAAATATATTCATATTTAGAGGTAGCTCAAAGGCCCTGAAGTTTGCTTATTTGATGCAATTTAGACGCTATTCGCCAGATGCATATATACGCATTATACAGTACATACTGTAGTGAATGTATGTGCTCATAAAAAAGGCTAAAATGTGATATGTACATTACAGCCCTAAATCGTCAACGCCTAAAACCTTTAGTAAAAGGAAACACAACAGTAATTCTTTCTTTTATTAACTCGTTGGTAATTTTGGGGTGAAGAAATGCAACCATGCAATTCTGTCAAGCTTCAATGCATCAACTACGCCTAAATTCTTTTTAGAAAATACATATATTTGTTTTTAGCTGCATGTGCTGAAATAATTAATGATAAAAATTCACATTTTCATAAGATTCACTAGAACCCCATTGCATTCATCCAATTAGGCTGCTATGCTATCTTGAAGTCCAGGTAAAGCCCTAGTAATGACTCTGCACACAATGAAAATGGAATGATAATAATAATAAAAAATGGATGTTGAAGAAAGGATTCAGCTTAATGAAATGAGATGTATTAAATGTAATGGTGATATCTTGCATATCTAATTTTATTACAGTTGGAGTAGAACAGGGAGTAGTTATCAGAGATTTAAAGCAGCTTTGTGGGTTAAATCAAACTCAACAGCCTAAAAACTAGAAATTTTAAGAAATTAAAATTATTTTCCTGCATAATTTGGCTTAGATACGGAAACAGTCCTCCAGAAATAGACCTTTTTTTTCTGTGCTCTCAGGCTGCTTTACCACCAGAACTGTAATCCTCAGTTGATGTGTAGAAGCCAGGACTTCCAGCTCATCTTTCACGCCATTTTACCAGTGAGCTCAGACTCCTCCTCTCCCCACTTTTAAGCTGTGGGCAATTTCAGCACGAGAAGCGGAAGCATTCGCGGCATGATGTCACACTCTTCATCGATAATTCTCCGTAACGTGGCTTTGAACGCACACACGGCTGTAGAGAGACATTTATCTCCCTCGGCTGATCCGCTTCCAAGAACAGTTCTGCTGTGACGTTACGTAAGAATTGGAAGGCAGAGCTTCCGGTATTAGAGTACACAAAAACTCCAGAGAACACACTAATCTCACTATGTGATTATTAGTCATAATATTTAACGCCGGCTTAATGCGGGACCCATGGCTTAATCTCTATCCGGCACATTCACCTGCTCCCTCCAAACCGCCCTGACTCTCCTTTGAGGATGGTGCTTGGGATCAAAATAGACGATTTACACCTTGAATATGCAGAGAATAACTCAGAGGAGATGGAATATAAGAGGGCAAGAGTGGAGGTTTTTTTTGTTAAATAGCTCTGTGAGAAATCTCCACGAAATACCTAAACTTCAGCTCAGTTTTCAGCTAATGTTTAATTTCACCCACTCATCCCTGTAATTAGGCTGGAGCTGAGCAGAGGCAAAGCTAATGTATGCTAATTTATGTGCTGTTACATGAAGACAGTTGCCACTGACATTCACAATGACAGCAGTTTCCTCAACATCCGCAAGGATCTATAGTTCATGCATTCACCCTACATTACTTGGTTATTACTCAAAGCTAGTGCAGGGCAATATGGACCAAAATTCATATCTCAGTATTTTTTTCTTAAAATGGCGATATATAATATAAATCTCAATATTTTTAACGCAATAAAGTCAATAAAGACAAACCTGGGTTAAATTTCACTCAGCAATCCATCTAACTGTGCTTTTCTTGCTGTTCTGAGAAGTAGCAAAAGCAGTGACTCCTAAAACCAGTATTTTAATACAAAACAAAATAAAAATTGTGTTTTTATAGCAGATATTGTAATTTTCTATATCTTCAAAATAGAAATCTTGATAAATCTTGAATCTCGATATATTGTCCAGGCCTACTCAAAGATACAGTATGTAAGTTTTTTGGAATCATTTGGTCAAAAATCAATAATAGTCTTTTCGCAAATTGTAGTTCAAATTGTTGGCTCTGTATTCGAGCTTTAGAAATCAAGGAACGAGACACTACTTTTCAGTCAATCAAAGATCTTTTTACAAACCAAGTGGTTCATGAGCTGTTTTGGTCGTTGCTATTGGCCGATCGACAAAATTCGAAGCATGTTCGCGACGTTCCAGCAGGAAAAGTCCCTATTGCAGCGTTAGGCACAATGGCTTACACGGCAAAAAAAGAAAGACCAACGTGGAGAAGTGAGAATCTAAGAGAGGGTCAGTGTGGTTTCCACACCAGTCTCACAGATTCTACAAACTGCAGCTTTAACCTTTACATGATTTGTCATTTTCTGATCAAGTGTGCAACTTCAACAGAAACAACACAAATCAAGAGATGCTGAAGATTTAATAAGTTGCACAAACATGGTGCAACGCTCATTATCGCTGTACACAAAGAAGGCCAACATGCACTTTTAGACCTCTATAAAGCAGTATATGAAGACACTCTTTTCTTGTAAAAACATTAAATTAGCTTTAATGAATAAAACAACTGGACATCAACTGAATTATTTCGGCAAAAACCCCAATAACTTGTATTTATTCTTCACTTGCGAACTGCTACTTCTGCTAATACACGTCTGTCAATAATCATAACTCCTGCACCCCTTCTATTCAACTTTATTTATAAAGTGCCAAATACAGCAAGATATATCATGGCTTTATCTCAAAACATAAAGTTGTGTTTAAATGGACAGTGACAATGGAGAGGAAAACTCTTTTAACATGAAGAAACCTCCAGCAGAACCAGACTCAGAGACTGGTTGGGGTTAGTGGGTAGGAAGAGGAGAACCCTAAACCAAAGACCAAACACTTTTTTTTTTTATCAGATAAAGACATATATAGCCGCATTGATCAATAAATCAAAGATTATTTGCTCAATAAAAAGATTAAAAGGTTTAATAAAGTAAAAATATTGGAAAATTGAGAAGTATATCCTATTGATATTTGCGGAAAAGTTGTATGTGGAGTCCTGTAGACGGATGCTCGTTCTTACAGTTATTTCTTGTGCTTCTTCGCTGGACAAGGGCAGTGATTCTCTTGAAGCCTTTATTCTTCAAGTTTTTTCCCAGTACTCTCCATTATATCACCTCACTCTGTAAAACATTCAATTATGTCCAGATATGGAACCAAAGAACTCATCTGATCCTAATCACAAGCTTTTTAATTAACTTTATAAGACGACCAAACTACTGACATCTCTAAGAATATAATTCAACTATTGATATTGACTTACCAGTGCATCCCTCTCTGACATATGTTACCCTTAAAGATAAAGCCTGATATCATCAGATCCAGAACTAATGCTTGGTTTTCCTTCTCCCGTGGTGGAAGAGAAGCTGGTATTTGTAGAGATGAAGAGAACACAGTTAAATCAGACAGTTGGTGGTGAAAGGCCTTTGTTTCAAAAATAAACCCGTGTGTGGCATTAATGTCCATGCCAAAAATGTCCCCGCTGAGAATGATGGAGTGACTACAAAAAGAAGACTGAAGTCTCTTTTGTGTGATCTGCCAAGGCCTCTCAAGTAAAGTTAGCACTTAAAAAACTGGCAATGTGCGCTTTTTGTCTTGTCTTGTTGGAAGTGAGAACATTTGCATTGCCCTGGTTTCTGCACAGACAGAGAAACCAACAAGAGGCAATAGTGTGAAATAAGACGCCGCATGTGAAATTCAGAGCTTCAGAGGTATATTTTTACTGTTAGTTACCAATGGCTTTACTGTTAGCTTCCCCTAATCCTTGTGTCACATGGCACAGATTAAGCGTACATTTTAGACCTCTCACTAAGGGCTTCTTTGTGTCTCTTCACTATTTTATGCATTGTATCTCAAGACCTTAATGTAAGCAGTTGCTATAGACAACATCCTTGACTTAAAGGGGACATATCATGCTAAATCCACTTTTTTAGCCCTTAAATGCATTTTGTTGTATATTTAGAGTGCTTAGAAGTACAGAAAAAAAATTAGTTTCTTCAGGTGCTCCATTGATATCTTTATCTTCTGTTTTGCTCATATTTTTCAATCTGTTTTGATTTTTCTATTCCCTATTACGTATTTTGGACTATTACATCACAGTATTTGCAGCGGAACTGCCAAATTAGTACATCAACTCCAGGTCCAACACTTCGAGCAATCCGCCATTTTTATTTCTCGCTTTTATTTTGTAGTCCAAGCTCCAGGATGCAGAAGTTACGAGAGGATAAGTCAAAATGTTTGGTTGTTGGATGTAGTAACCCACATGCTTCATTACACCGTCTCCCAGCATCAGAACCTTTTCAAAGTGCCTGGTTGAGTTTTATTTTTCACAGAAATGTACCCACATCTGTGGGTAAGGTCATTTTTGTGTGCGCGAAGCACTTCAAGGATGACTGCTTCAGCAACCTCTGCCAGTATAAAGAAGGATTTGCCGAAAGACTTTGTCTGATTGAGGGTTCAATTCCTTCTATCTTTGGAGACGACGAACAGAGCACTTCGGTAAGCTGTAAATAACGCTAAAAAGTGTGATGATCAGACGTCCCTGTCATTGTTTTGTTAGCATTAGCAGTTGCACCGTCTTCAGACTTCATATGTTAGCGTTGTGTGCTCGTTTTAGATTTTTGATGATATGGCCTACGTGATTTCATTTGAGTCTAAAGTTTTCATTAGTCATTTCATTTTGCTGTTTTTGTCTTTGAAAAGACTATATTAAAATGCATTTCGTGATGTTAGCTTGGCGCTAGCGTTAGCTCGGTGCTTGTGTTAGCTCACTTCTTAGGGTTCTGCAGGTTCATCATCTTCATTTTCATCTCGCTCCGCCGGGTCCGACTCTGGCTGTAACATGTAAGGCTGGATGGATGGAAGTCTTCCGTTGTTGACATTGTGTAAATAACGTGTGAATAAACGTTTTCTGCGCCGCTACATAGCCGTATCTCTTCTATCAAACTACAAAAATGGCCGAGCAGGGTGGAGTTGAACCGAGTGTCACCTGAAGAGGGGGCGGGATATGGAGCGTCTCATTTGCATTTAAAGAGACCACACCAAAACGAGTTGCTCTCAGAAGCACATCAGAAAAGTGGTAGAAAAAGGGCCTGTGGAGCTATAATAATGAGGAATTCAGACCCAAGCATTGCAGTTCCGCTTTATATAGACCACAACTGTATGATTTATATGTAAAAAGGAAGGATTTAAAACCATGATATGTCCCCTTTAAATGAGTTAATTTGCACAGAGGTGTGGACTCGAGTTACATGACTTAGACTCGACTTCGACTTGAAAACCAATGACTCGTGACTTAACTCGGACTTGAGCCTATTGAGGAAGGCATGATGTCCTACCCTTCCATGACAAAAGATTTTATAAAATGCAATTATTATTAATGAGCAATAAGTCTGCTCAAACTTACTCTGCCATCTGAAGGCAAACAGGACTTTGATTAACAGGTCGATTTTTAAACAAACTGACAGCCAATCAAAGAGCAGCTTAAAACAAAACATCACGCTAGGCTGAGACGTGCGCGCACTAGCAGAGAAAATAATTCCAAGACTGATATCCTTTGGATTTAAAGATTATGTTATTACTTATTGATTTGGAAAAATTGTTCCCTGTTCCACTTCCCATTTGATTATTGTTTTTTTTTTGGTTAACAGAGGGACTGTAAAAATTTTAAAATCCAAAACGATGTTGGATTGATTGTTTATGACAGCATTATGTAAAATTATATCACTATTATTTGACAAATATGTTCTCTGCTTTTGTACTCATGACTTGTTAATACTTATAAGACTTTTGACATGACTTGGTCTTGAATGACCTTGACTCGGGATTTTAGTGGCATGACTTGCAGCAGTGACTTGTTCCCACCTCTGAATTTGCATCAATGTTGATGGAACAGTTTTGAGAATATTTAAGTAGAAACAGTCAAATTCTGCTCAACTTGTAGACAATCATGACTAGGGTTGGGCATCAAGCATTGATTGGTCCCGGGTGTAGCTTTCCAATTCTCCCAGAATCATTCAAATTTTTACATTTTGATTCCTACTTTCGACACCCAGTCCACCAAACGGAAGAAGAAGCCGCTAAACACCAACGTAGAAAAATCCACCAGAAGTGTTTGCGTTACCTTGTAACTCAGGTCTCACCCCCCACCCCCCCCAGACGGTTTCAGCTCTCGCCGAAAAAAAAAAGTGAAAAGATCATAGGATTTAAATTCATGGAGAGGTTCAGACTATTTCATCCAGAAAGACGTCTTGTTAGCTAGCTCATTTAAAACATATGAACTTTTTTGACCATGACTCTTAAACGAATAAATATCTGGAATCGTTACGAATCGGAATTGTTCAAATTCAAACAATGCCCAACTCTAATCATGACGGTGGTATCTTGGAGTCCTTCCCTCATGTCTTGTCGACTTGGTTAGTCTCCACCATCACTGTTTTAATGTTCCCACACTGTAATGTCTCTCTCTACCGTCTCTTCATCTCGTCTGTGTGCTTGTCTGCAGCGTGCTTCACATCTTTGTCCTGTTTTCTCTTTCTCTTTCTTTCTCACTCCTTCCCCCCCCCCAACTTCCTTCTCCTTCTCTTTGTGTTGGATGAGAAGGCGAGTCCAGGGGCTCCAGAGGATGACGGGAAGCTGTCGGTAGGTTCTGTATGATTGACACTTTCCTGTGTGCTTCTGTGTTTGTCCCCGTTTCAGTGTAGCTGTATTAGCTGTGCCTTGTGTTTTCTCCTTTTTGCAATGTTATCGCAAACCTTCAGGATCCAAATGTGCAGAGAGTAGCTTTGCCTGTTCCCCAAATCTTTTTTCTTCAGTATTAACCCTCCTATTATCCTTGGGGACAATTTCACCCCATTTAATATTTAGCATTCAAAAAAGATTAGTTGCCGTTATTTTTTTGCTTCATATGGGTACAATTGATTAAGCATTAAATTATCATAATGATCTTTTTTCAATGTGCTGAACACATTGCACGCATTGGTTTTCCTCTGGGGTCAATTTAACCACAAGCTGTTTTAGCTTATCTCTCTTTCTTGTCAATTAGGTTTTGGAACAGCTCTTTCACAGTAACATAGAAGAGGCATTCTCATCTGATGAGAATGAGAGCGTTGACCCTCCAGCCGAACACGATCCCTTCCAAAAATGGAAAGACCAACATAAATCAATAAGGTTCATTTTGTCATGAATGTGCACCCCAAATTAGAAAACATTTGAATGAACGATTTTCAAGATACACTAACATTAAAACTAAAAGTTTGACCTGATGGTGGCGCTGCAGGAAAGGTCATATCATCTTCACCACCAATAGGATTCATACTCTTGTGGTCATTAATGTTGTCAGTAAATTTGAGAAGACTTGGTTGAAAACTGTTCAAGATAAATTAATCCCGATTGTTTTGATCAACATTGTAATCACGATTATAATCACAGTGATTTATTATGTTAGAAAAAAACATCTGTGTTTTTATTACACTACTTTTAAACAATCAATATTTTCTGAAAATCATTTTCTGGAGGCAAATATCCTTGGGCTCAGATTGACCCCAGGGGTAAAATGTGTTACAAATATTTTAAGGATAATAGGAGGGTTAACTCGTCTTCGTAAGCTGCATGTAAACAAAGTGAGAAAAGAGCATGCAATCTAACGACTCTTATAATGCCTGTAGTTTTCAATCAATAGTGTTGAGTTTCATTTAAAACGGTATTATAAAATAAAAAAAAAGCAGAAGGGAGATATTTGTTCAGGTTTTGGTACTGTGATGTCTCCCCCTGTTTCCCACTCACACCCATACTGGTCTGTGAATTAACACCAGACACCTCCAGTGCCTACATGTCAACTGTGAGCAGTCAACAGCGTACGCCACAAGCAACGCTGCCTTATTTCCTACAGCTTAGGTTGATGGCCTCGGTGAAGGGCAGGTGGGATTGAAATGCCATCTTAACGGTGAATGCTTGTCTCCATGCACGAGGCTTATGGATGTGAGTTTAATTTTTCACTGGGTTTCAGGTTCTACTAAAATGGGAAAAGAGGCTAAAGGATTAATAATTCATCCAGGAGGATATAGAGTAGCCATTTTTAGGTGGAAACGACTGACAGCGTTCAACAAGCGAGTCAAGGGAACTAAAAAGTTGTTTTTATATGAGTGATTATAACCCGATACATACCACAATTTTTTTTTTTACAATTTTTTTTTTTTTCTGTATTTTTGTTTGAACACTCACACAGGGTGGCCAGAGGTGTAAATAGTACCGATATATCTTACTCAAGTTGAACTACTGTTACTTGATTGAAATCGTAATCAAGTACAAGTATGTCATACATAAAATACTCTAGTACAAGTAAAAAGTAGCTCAATGAAACAGTCAAAGTAAAAGTTACTAGTTACTGTCACCCTCCCCATGTTTATTTTTGGTAATAAATCTTGCCACGGTTCCCTTGCATACAGCAAGCATGTATAACCTTAAAAAGGGTCCAAATATTGCACAGTTGGAACTTGGACATCTGTAGAAAATAAAAGATTTGTCAAAATGTACATTTTTTAAAAAATAAAATAACACCAATTCATTCAATTTAAATAAAAAATAAAGAAATTCTCAGGCTCTCTAAGTATGGCTAAATTTATGAATTTTAAAACCTGAGTTCAGCAGTTTATGAAGAGACCATAAAACGGAAAATGAAAAAAAAATAATCACAAAAAGTAATTTACACAGTAACAGTTGGGATTAGAAATGTAACAATGTACTTTACTTTTCTTAAAACATACTTAAGTACAAGTATAATTACTGATTTAGAAATATACTAAAAAAAAGTACAAATACCCCTAGAAGCAACTCAATTACATAACGTGAGTACTTTCACCTCTGAGGTTGGCATACAACACAATTTGAATAATAAAATAAACAAAAATAAAAATAAAAAACTCAATAAAATAAAATAAACCTGGAAAACAAAGAATAAATATTTCTTCCTTAGAATTACAAATCATCCTCTTTTCCATGTAGCTTTAAAAAAAGAATATAAATAAATAAAAGAAAAGGGTCAAAAAAAAGTATACATAGTTTTATGTATAATATACTGTACGTACCCACACGCAACACATAAAAATACAAATTTACCATAGTTATACTCAACGGACTTACAGAAAAGCCTTTGACAACCTGAGCATCTTTTCTCTGCTTATTTGACACTAAAACCTTTTATTTTCCTACTCAAAAGTTCAAAAATATACATTTCTTCCCTTATCACAATAACAGTAACTATATACAAAAGAACAAGGAGAGTCTGCTGAAGGAGGTGAGGTGCGCGTGGAGCATTTACATGATTCAACCCACAAGTAAATATCATGTAACTCGTTGACTGACTAGTCCTCCGTCCTTTCTCACAGGCCAGGCCCCGCCTTCAAAGGGGAGGCAGCTCTGCTTCCCTGCACAACAGCCTGATGAGGAACAGCATCTTCCAGCTGATGATCCACACACTCGACCCTTTAAGTGAAGGTAGGACTGTCCAAAATAATACCTCCAACAACCAATCAGTCACCACTTTTACTGTTCAAAGTTGCCTCATCAGGTACAGCCAAACTAGAGCTGATGTTTTATTTTTACTGTAAAGGTTTTACTCCATATCAGCGTTTATTTGGTTTACTAAAAATTGTCATTGGCTAGATTGTTTTAAGTGACAATACTGAAGACTATAACTTAATAATTTGTTAATAACTGATCCATTAAGTCAGTGTTTTTCAACCTTTGGGTCGGGACCCCATGTGGCGTCGCCTGCGGTATAAACGGGGTCACCGGAAATGTCTATTCAATTCATTTTAACTTTATTTGTATAGCGCAAATTACAACAATAGTAATCTCAAAGTGCGAGTAATTGATTATATATATATATATATATATATATATATATATATATATATATATATATATATATATATATATATATATATTTATTTATTTATTTTTTTTTAAAACAGCACCATTTTAAACAACTGTATTCTATACTTTCACTTTGTCTATTTTAAATCTCCTTCAAATAAAATGCAGTAATAGAAACACATATCGTATTTATCACTAATCCTGGGTAATTTGTAGAGCACTATAGCACAAACTGATTCTAAAATTCTAATCTAAAAATTATACATTTTAGAAATAAAAATGTCTAGGGTCACCAGAAATTCGTGATATCAAAATGGGGTCACGATCCAAAAAAGAGTTGGGAACCAGTGCATAAAGTGATCATGTGGTTTCACACATTGATCACATCAAATCTATTTGTCTGTGTGTATTTACAAACATTAATACCATCCCATATCCGGTTTGATCAATAGTTATTCTATTTTTTTTAAAAATGCATAAACTCTTTTGCTTTATATTCTAGTCACATATATCGCTAACAGATTCCTTTGTTAAGGTTTCAATTATTCAGGCAACTATTTTCAGGAAATGTTCTTTGAAATGTACTTTGCCTCATATGCCTTTGAGGAAGACTGTCAGGAGATAAAAGTAAATTTCCTGAAAAAATGGAATAAATTAAACCTTAACATATCATTTTAAAACAGAAGACAACACAAACTTTCTGGAATTATAAAAGATTCAGTCGACGAGAAGGTCATTGAATTGACTAAAACCAGAATATTTTACAAAAAATAGTCTTAATGACAAAATTTTTATTAAAATTGATTTGCATTTTAGTAAAAGCACATCTTCCTGTGTGATAGAAGAGGTTTAGCATCCAAATATTTTGCTATTCTGGCATTGTGATACGTAACTAGTCACTGTGAAGCAAAATTCCCTGAAAAAAAGGACAAATTAATTCTCACTGAATTAAGACATGGAAGATAATTTGTTATGGTTTAATTTATTCAGACAACTGTTAGTCAGGAAATCCACCTTGATCTCCTGACACGTATTAATAATAATTATTACGTGGAAGTCAAGGAAACTTCAATGGAAACTTCAAAGGAAACTTCAAAGGAAACTTCAAAGGAATCATCAAAGCGATCAGAAACATGTCAGGAGATCAAAGTGGATTTCCTGAGGAACAGTTGTCTGAATAATCGAAACCTTAACATATTATTTAAAAAGAAGACAAAAAGAATCTTGCTGGAATTACGGAAGTTAATTTTCTTTTAATAGAAGCTGAAGGCCTGTTAGCCGAGCTGGCTAAAGATAAGATAAAGCAGCCTTTTATTATTATAGAATCTCACTGGTTGAGACACACCTTTATTCTCCTTTTAAAGGTAGAAAACGTCAAGTTTTGGAAGGACTGACGGGGTTTTCAGTAGATTTGAAGCATTTAATATGACTGCATCTCTTTACTTTAAGCACTGGCTTCTAAATAAATAACATGCAACAATACATGACAAAACCTAATCCTCAAAAATGAATTTTACTGCTAAACACTGATGCCAGCTTTACAAGATGATAACATGTTTACCCTGCTTTTTCTCTTAACAGTCATCAGCATTTATATTTAGAAATGATGATCGAAGGCATCGTTATAAATACGCCCGCGCAACAAAATACCTCATAGCTCATAAAGTCCAAAGAGCATTCGTAAACATAAAAAACAATACCCAGACAGAAACCATTCCCCCCCTGGGATGGATATGATTGCATTAGCCAATGTCTGCTTTGCAGCGAGAAAACATTCCAGCTTTCTCTGAAATGACTTTTACCTTCCTTGAAAGACAACCCTAGAATTAGTCAGCTCGGGAAAAGATTAATAGGCTGCCCCAAGACGCGTCCTAAAGTGCCCATTAACATGTATCAAAGGGCTGTTGTACACCGAGTCTGAGGCGTCCCGTCTCAGACTGTATTCATCTTTCCATCTCAGTGATTAAAATGTAAATCACAGCCCTGCTGGGCCACCGTGAAGCTGGAGCCGGCGTGCATATGAATGCTGCCAAGGCCCTTTGTGTTTCTATCTGTTCCTGTGATATATCAGGTTTCTTGTATTTTAATGTAATCAAAAGATAATTAAGTAGATGAATTATGACGTGTGAGAGGCCCTAAATGAAGGATCGTCATTTAAAGTACTGAATTGTTATCTAGATCATTGATCATTTACACTTTAAATGCTTGGAAGACATTTATATCCCCATTAATACTAGGGGTGCAATGAAATAGTTAACACATGATACAATATGACATATGATATGATATAGGGCTTACCGTACGATATGAAAAAATTAAATGATTCCCAATGTAGAGTAGCAAATGTGTCACAAATCTTTGTTGATGAAGACAGTGTGTGGGAGTGTTTTGCTTCACAAATAAAGAATATAAAGAATTGTACCAATCTAACTGTTATTTATTATTATTTCTCATTTCTGTAACATAAAAGTTTTGAAAGCTGCATTTTGGACCTGCCAAAATCAATTCAAAATGCAGTTTGAAATTTAAAAATTTTCCGCACCCCCCCCCTGTAACTTAAAAAAGGAGAGAGTAAAGTTGCTCAAATTAAGCAGTGTTAGTATTTGTGATGTTCTCCATAATATATCACATGATACTCGATACATGTGGTTTAATATGGGCGATACGCTTTAACATGGAGGGATAGACTTTCTGGCAGTTGTAAATCACTAAGTTAGACAACAGGTAGGATAGCATAAAATGCAGTTAAAAGTCCAGCAATGTAGATTATGTCATTCAACTCCGCCTTTTGAATGCATGCGCAACTCCAGAGGATGCCTGTCACGAAATTTCATTACATTCCTAATTAATAACAATAGAGGAGGTTCAAATGTATGGGCATCTGCATTTTTTCCAAAATATTGTGATGAAACGCTGGAACTAATCCGGGTTTATACTCTGTGGAGTAACCTGAGTCAAATTACATAAAATATTGGTCAATATGATTTTTTGGATTTATTTCATTTTTCAAACTGTTCCAGAATCAGTATATCCAGATCCCATCCGTCAAGTAAGAGTTTTATTATGTTGAAACAGCAGAAGACAGTGAGAACTTCAAGTATTCAGTTGTTATTACTCTCAAAGCTTTGGTGTCATTTCACAAATGGCCCATGCACTTCGGTTTAAAAAACATTCTGAAATATTTACCAATTGTTCCATGATTATTCAAAAGGCGCACTATACGTTTTTAGTTTGATCGGATTAAAACCTTTTGAGAGATGGACAATTTAGTGAGGGGGGGGTATGTGTCGATTTGCATGGGCCCTTGTTTTTCTTCCACTTTCAGCTTCCAATAGCTCAGGAACTACACCTTATAGGAAATTGAAATTTGGTACAGTAATACAGCTCCACCTACTCTCTCAGAATATGCAAAAATTACTGCTATACACCACTCACGAAATTGGCAATAGGTATTGATCCGATCAAAACAAAAAATGTAGTGCACCCATTGAATAATCACAGAACAATTGGTAAAAATTTCAGGACGTCCTGAAAATCTGTTGAGATGACATGGAATGACTTTTTGATGATTAAACCGTTTCCTAGGCTGCCTCCAAATGAGGTTGAGTTGAGCACCCGCCTTCCGTCACGCACCTTTACTTATTTCCGTAGTGTCGAGCAGCATTTTCTTGGTGAACTTGCAGCACAGCAAGAGTTGAGCAGGTGCGTCTCTCACAGACGGAAGCATTTCTGCGTGTCCTTGCGAGCTCTTCAGCATTAAGTGTAGCTCAGCAGGACCCGCGGGGAGCTGGCACGACTCTCTCCATACATTTTTCATCGGCGTGCCTCAAAATAAAGTTGTACGCATCCAGGCAAAAGTCGTCTGAGGGTGTTTCTGCCACTGCTGCAGCCTGGGTTACTTAGAAGCTTTTACTCAGAAGGCTTTTAGAGCTACGGAAGTCAGTGTGTGTGTGCTCGCGCGCGTGTGTGTGTTTATGGGGTTTTTCCTGGTTTAAACACGGACTCTTACTTGTCATCCTTGTTTGCTCCCTTGGTCCTGCACCATTTGATCTGCACTGGGGCATTTTTTTACTGTTACCTAAGGCAGTGGTTCTCAACCTTTTCAAAATAAAGGATCCAGAGACCAGGGACCTCCACTGTACCTGAAGGTGGTTGAGCACGGACGTGAACATTGAATAACAAAAAACTTTGCAAATTACAGTGGCCAAAAACTGACAGAAAAAGAGGTCAAAATGGTTCAAAGTGTCAATATTGACTTAAAAGTGGCAGAAATGGATGGTTGGGGTAATGTAATGTAAAAAGAAGAAAAAATTGGTTTAAACTGGCAAATAATGGGCATGACAAATCGTGAATATGCTTAAACTAGCATAAATAACCATGAAATATGGGGAAAAGAGGTTAAAAGTGACAATAATGGGTCAACATATGTGACATTAGGTCGGAAAAGTGGTGGAAAGGGTTTATATTAAGTGCTGAAAATATCTTGAAAGTGGAAAAAATAATTAGAATTTGATGGAGACGTGGAAAAAATGCATTAAAAGGAGCAAAGAAAGACAGCAAGAAAAAGATTTAAAGTGTCAATAGTGGCTCAGAAGTGGCAGAAATGGGGGAGGGGCATTGGGGTTAATGTAATTTTAAAAGTAGGAATAGTTACTTTAAACTGTGAAAAATGGGGATGACAAATCGTGAATGTGGTTAAATTAGAAAAAATAAGCATGAAATAAGGTGAAAAGTGGTTAAAAGTGACATGATTAGGTCGTAAATGTGGTGGAAAGGGTTTATAAGTGGTGAAAATGTATTGAAAGTGGAAAAAAAAGTGCAGAAAAAGCATTGAAAGTTGATGGAGATGTGGCCGAAATTGAGGTAATGTTGCAAAAATGCATTAAAAGGAGTGAAAAAGTGATGAAAATATGTTAAAATATGGCAGGTTTGGTGTAGTTGCAGAAAAAGGTTAAAAATCAGCAAAAATGGGCTCAAATTTTTCAAGAAATATTCTCCAGGTGTCTCACGACCCCCAAATGCGGTCCTGAACCCGAGATTGAGAACCCTTGACCTAAGATACATCCTGCCCACATCCCAAATGTTGCAGAATTAAGTTCGATCATTGCAATCACAGCCAAATTTTGCACAAAATTTGAGCAAAGTGATCTTTTTTGGCATGTAGGAAAAACCCAGAAGGGCGATTGGTTTGTTGACAGTGTGTCGGCCATTTTGGATTTATTTTCAGACACTTAATTTGAAAAAGTTGATGCCTTTTTTGATGTTAAAATCAACATCTGTTCACTCACTGCCATACACAGTGGCACATTTTCCTTTTTGCAGCAGCGGAGTGCTTTCAAACTACTCGTCATCTAACTCTTCTTATTTGTTGGTCATTTGGAAATGCCTATCAATGATTCAGTGTTTGCTATCGAACTGAATGTCACCTGGATTTATCATGTCTCTGTTTCTGCCTTTTCTATTTCTCTTCCTTTCACTGTCCCCTCCAGAATTTGCTGACTCTGGTGAGTTACTCCTCTAATTTCCGTCACCCTTTTTCTTGCTTCTCCCAAAATAAGTCTGTTATCATGTCAGCAGCAGGCTGGAGATGTATCTTCACGCCCAAAGTGTCCTCTATGTATACATTTTCTTCGCGCTGTCGTGCTGAATGTCAACTGTGTACCGTCCATCCGTGCAGACTCTTTCCAGTATCTCATTCTTCCCTTGTGTGGATGTACAGTTTTCTCCCTGGAAAACCCTCTGTGACCATTTCTACATTACTGTCCACATTATTCCTTTATCCCCTCTCTCCTCCTATGATGTCCTTTAGGTTTACACTTTGTTTTACTGCCCACTGGAAGACAGATAAACCCCAGAACACCATCGCTAAAATTAGTAACACCATCACTAACGCCAGGTCATTTCTACCCAATATATTATACCCAATAAAAAGTCATTATCATCAAAATCCATCAAAATATGACAATACGTGACAATCTAACTACAGTATTTGCATTTTCTGAAGAAAATGCAAGTGGGGCTGCAGGTGCTGGCCTGCGTCGCACTGCATTAGCTTAGCATAGCATAGCATAGCATAGCATAGCATAGCATAGCATAGCATAGCATAGCATAGCATAGCATAGCATTAGCATTAGCATTAACCTTGCAATGGGGGTGGGGGAAGTTTTCAATATCAGTTCAATTCACTTGAGGAAAATGTTGATTCTACCAATGTTTGTGGAATTTAGAGGGATTTTGTGAAATTGTTTGTAAGAAATTGCAAGATTTGTGGAAAAATTGAGAGTTCTTTCGACAATTTGCAATAAAAAAAATTACAGCATTCATGTGATTTAAATAAAGAAAAATGATTGTAGAATTTTATTAAATTGGTGAATTTGACATATCTACAACTGGATTTTTTGGGGTAATTTACACAATAATTCACGTTTTGTCCGTTTCTTCTGTGGACTGAGTTGGATGCTGTAAAGAGCCGAATTTGGCCCCTGGTCCTTGAATCTAAAACATCAGAGAAGATGCTGAAGCTACGTCGTCACCCAAGAGACTTCATGAAATGAATGTCAATCCAGTATTGTTCTAGGGTTAAAACCCATGTAGTTGTAGTTGAGGAAAACCAAACCTTTGTGTCAGTATGAGAATAAATATTTGACTAAGAGGTACATTTTGGCTTTACAATGCTATTCAATGCAATAGATTTGACAAATTAGTTTTCGTCCTTCCATTAAAGCAGCCCCTACTCCTTTATTTAGCTTTTATTTTTGCTCAAAAGCTAAAGCTATGTGTTGATGTCACGATGTGATTGTTTTTCAGCTCGTACAGTCAGTACTTGGCACAAGTACCCACTGTTGTTTTTTTTGTGTGGTTTTTTTTCCATTTGTATGGCGCTACAAAGAAATCTCACTTTGGACTGGCATCAAATATTGAACCACAGGCAGAGTGTCTGAGCCCTCAATAAACAGCCAAGCCAGACCTTTCTAAAAAAAAAAAAACTCTCACGACTCAGACCACAAGCCTCTGGCTCGAGCCTTTTAATAGGAGCTCTGACTTGTTTACAGCAAAGGAATGAAATAAATTAAGGAAAGATCCAATTGAATCCCAATTTAGCACAACAGTTACTGTAGTGCAGGGGTGTCAAAGTCATTTTAGTTCAGGGGCCAAATACAGATCGGTTTGAGATTTTAGGTGGGAAAAAATAATTTTAAACATTGTTAAATACAGAATGTAAGGCACTGACAGTGTCAAGCAATAAATGACAGATATAACTAACTACTCTTATTTAGTTTGCACATATTAGTCTAACTACTCTTTATATTTATGTTTATACTTCTTTTTTTATTTATTTTCTTTATTCTAGTTGATTGTTATTATTAGTCTAACTACTCTTTATATTTATGTTATACTTCTTTTTTATTTATTTTTATTTATTCTAGTTGATTGTTATTATTAGTCTAACTACTCTTTATATTTATGTTATACTTCTTTTTTATTTATTTTTATTTATTCTAGTTGATTGTTATTATTAGTCTAACTACTCTTTATATTTATGTTATACTTCTTTTTTATTTATTTTTATTTATTCTAGTTGATTGTTATTATTAGTCTAACTACTCTTTATATTTATGTTTATACTTCTTTTTTAATTTATTTTTCTTTTTTTCTAGTTGATTGTTATTATTAGTCTAACTACTCTTTATATTTATGTTATACTTCTTTTTTATTTATTTTTATTTATTCTAGTTGATTGTTATTATCAGTCTAACTACTCTTTATATTTATGTTATACTTCTTTTTTTATTTATTTTTCTTTTTTTCTAGTTGATTGTTACTATTAGTCTAACTACTCTTTATATTTATGTTATACTTCTTTTTTATTTATTTTTATTTATTCTAGTTGATTGTTTTTATTTCATGTTTTCACTATCAGAGAGAGCACAGTTCACCAAGACAAATTCCTCGTGTGTATTCAATACATTACTTGGTCAATAAAGTTGATTCTGATTCTGATTCTGATTCTGATTCTGATATCAGTCTGTACAGGATCTTCTCTTTAAATTCCTTGTATTTTGTGACTTATTTTTGGGTCATTTCTGTGAAAATGTGGGTTTTTTTCCCCACAATTTGTGGTTAAGAATAACTGCAGTCATGTAATAAAAGAATGATAAACTTGCAAGCCCCTGCAAATATTGTGTAGTTTCTTTGAATTTCAGAATTTGGAAGAACTGAGACAAGTACAACTGAATTATTTGGTCATTTACACATATTATTTACACTATTATTGGGTTTTTTTTCACCAGTCATTTTGAATTTCTCCAGTGGGCCACAATGGATACCATAAGGCAGGGGGGGTCAAACTTTTTGTTGTTCAAGGGCCACATACGACCCAGTTTGACCTCAAGTGGGCCACAGCAGAAAAATCCAAAGAAATTCCAGAATGTTAAGCAATTGGTGAAAAGTTCTCTCGAAATTTCCAATTTAATTTGTCAGAATTCTGTGGGATAATTTGCTAGAATTTTCGAGCTTTTTAAAAAATAATTGCAATTTAATATCACTGGAAATAATGCAGTATTGCAACCCTCGTCGTATTTTATCTACAACTTAAATGAAAATTTACAAAAAGGCTTGTTTTTGCTGTAATTTCTACTTTGAACACAAACTTCTTCTTGGTCCGCTGGCCTTGAGTTTGACACATGCGCTGGTAGTGCACGTCTGGTTACTGAAACACTGTAAAGGTCATACAGTGTTTCTGTGTACTAATGTCACCAGAATGTCATCATGAATATGAATTTATCACACAATATCAAGTGCCAGAACACAGCGATGTAATCATGTAGCTAAACATGCTAGCTGGCAGGGTTAGCCATTTCACACTTCGTCTGTAGTAGACTCAGAATATACAAACTTACATGCTGAATGTTAAAGCACCTACAGCAGACGTGACTTATGGAAATAATAACAACGCTAGTAAAAGTCTGGAATGTACTTTGACATTCACTCTTTCTGAAAAAAGAGACATTTTGTGAGCGGCGGTGATCCATTGCTCCAGTCTGGGTTCCTACCAGACTGCCTCTGCAACACCCCCCCCCCCCCAAATCCCCCAGTAGCACAACTGTCTGCACCGTGACCCAGGAATCCATTGATCACATGTTCAATAAAGCCCTCACTGTCACAGAGCAGTCGGCCCTAAGGCAATGGAAATATGTTGTTTTTTTTTCTATTTATGCTGCTATCATACATTGATATTTTTGGGCTGTTGCTTTTTGTGCTGCTGCTCTTAAAACATTTTTTTATGACTAAACTAAACATACTATGAAGTCTAAAATCTGTTATTTGTGTTACTTATTCTTGAAAATCTTAATCTTGATTTATTTGTTGATGAATTCAAAAAATTGTGCATGTATTTTTTTTTTCTTATGTATTTCTTAAAAATATATATTTAATTATGTAGTTTGCAACTGGAACAAGTTAATTGTTTTTTTAACAGCAGTGTGCTATTTAGATCGCTGCTCGTGCTGTTTTACATTTTTTGAAAAATCCTACCTTAACAAGTTTTCCTGAACTGAGCCCGAGAATCCAGTGAAATGACTCGGTTCCACCGAGTAAAACAAATTAAATTGTGCGACGTAATATCTACGTTGAATTGTCTTTGAAATGATATCTCACACGACTGTGTTTCCCCCCTTTCAAAAAGGTCTCCTCGAGGCTGTTGACATCCGCTCATAGAACATCCATGTGAAATTACATTCCGATTCAACTAGCATTAATGGAGGAGTAGTCATTTGAAAAACCATGGCACATACAGAGTAATGGGCCCCATTCATATATTGGTATGTGTCAATGATTCGGTACCACCAGCTGTCACAATATTTGACTAGCAAATAAATGAGAAAACGACTTTAATAGAAGATACCAAAAAAAAAGGGTGATGGGCCTAATTGAATTGTGCGAGGCACATCATAATCTACTGTACGTTGAATTACCTTTAAAACGATATGTCACACAACTATGTTCCCATACATTTGGAAATGACCGGAAATGGGGGGTGGGCCCCGGCCCCCATTTTAAAAAAAAAATTAAAAAAAAAAGGGCTCCAAGCGTCTCATAATTTTCATTCATAGAGTAGTCATACCAAACTGCATTCTGATCAAAGGAGAACTAACGGAGGAGTAGTCATTTGAAAAATGGGGCTCCTGGCGGCCCCCTGGTGCGCAGTAATGGACCCCATTTATTTATTGATATGTGTCAATGATTGGTACCACCAATCGTTGTAATATTTGTCTCGCAAATAAATGGGAAATTGACATTTGTTCTTGGTTTTCTTTTTGTTTGGGGCCCCAAATCAAAAATCGGGCTCCGTGCGTCGATGCATGCACATCCATAGATTATAGCTACCAAATTTCAGTCCAATCCGTTCACGAATAACAGAGGAGTAACGATTTTAAATAGTGTACACAAGAAGAAGAAGAAGATGAAGAACAAAGTGAGGAGCATTTTGAGTCTGGTTTCCCGACCGAAAAATAATTAATCATTTTAATTTTTTCTATTATTTATTTTTTAAGTTTTTCTACCTAAAATAGTTACCTTAGTGTCAAGAGCTACAATGCTAATATTAATGGTATTTTTTAGCAACAGGAATGAGTTAATTAAATATCAGAAAAAGCACATTTTCATTAGAAAAGATTTAAAATCAATATATTGCCAAAGTCCAAAGACAAACACTTTTCAAGGTTTTTTATTGTCATTTTCAGTGTTTTCATAAAAACTAAATTTGTACCTCGGGGCCTGCAGCATCCAAGAAAATAAATATTAATGGAAATATAGTGCGAAATAAACATAACAGAAATAGATAGTAGAAATAAACGATAAAGAAAGTACACACAAGCTCATGTGTGTTTCGTTTTATTTTGTTTATCCCATGTAAATCCTGTATATTGTATAATGTATAGAAGAAAAGGACTTACATTCATCAAAGCTGCACCTCAAGCCATTTTTGTATTAGAGTTTTTTATTTCAATGTGCAAAAAGAAAAAAAACCCTTAAAATTAATTTGAACCCTGATCCCAACCTCAACCATGAACGCCGACTTAAATCTATCTGCAACTCTTTCCTTTTTTCAACTCAAGAAACCCTAACCCGGGATTATTTTACTTTGAAATGTATTTTGACTGAGAGCCTTTAGCTGTGGTTATGTAGAGAGACTGTAATCTGATTAAATGCTTGTCTGATTAAAATCATGTCATGGTTATAACCTATATCTGATTACAGTACAGCTATCCAATTTAAATGGACATAGGGCTCCTCCATTAAAGAAAAAATAATAATCACGATTATTTTATTCATAATTGAAATCACGATTATTCGTCAATCAAAAAGTTATTTATTTTCATGGTAAAATATATTCTATAAGCATAAATAAAATCCTTCAAATGCTAAAATCAAGTACGGTATGTTCACTTTTGCACAAAACAAACAAACAAAAAATATATATATATATTAAATTTATTTTGTATTTTTTAATGCAAACAAATAAAAATGGTGTAAAGTATTAATTCTTCCTTCTTCATTATCAAATGTTTTTGCTGCATTTCTCCTGCCTTGTTTAAAGACTGCTAGTAACAACTTTCCAGCAAATAAAACATATGTATAATAAAAAATAATAATATATATATTTTTTTATAATCGTATAATAATAATAATTTTTGTAATTGTTTAGTGTAATAATCAAAATCGTAATTTAATTTTGATTAATTACACAGCCTTAAATGTACGTATAACTTGAACAATTTGATCCTTTGTACAGAATAAATTCAATCTGATCAACGTAAAATTTTCCACATAACACCTCCAACTTTAAATTCGTCTTTCGTGTTAATAGCTTTTTGATAGCGGATGACACTTGCACTGTGTTATGTAACTATGGCCAGTCAAGTACACTAGAATTACATACACACCCCCACCCCCCTCCTGTGCTCTCTGGGCCACTGGGTGGGTAAAAGAATCAATGTTAAAAGCCTTTTTGCTTTTGCGCAGCCTGTGAATTTCCCCGACATCCTCGATCGCCTCCCAATCAGACACACAGTATGCACTCACTCACACACACACACACACACACAAACACTTGTGGCTGCGCACATACACACGCGGCTCACTGGAGGTTTAGAGGTCACACGGCAAGGACAGGAGGTGCCTCGGTTAACAGCAATAACAGTCGACTGAGCAGGCAGTGATTTAGTCTCGGGGGTAATTGTCCTGCTGTGAGGAGCCCCAGTTAGAAGCTGTCCATATACACAAGTAGTAGTGCACTCCAAACCATCATCATCATCATCATATCCGATTGAGGCACTTGTCTGGGAGTGCTGTGCTAGAGCCAGGCGCGTCTCACCCGTGGGGGATGCGACACCCGCCCTTTCATAAAAACAGAAATTAATCCCATTCACTTTTTACAGAGGGATTCATTGTTGAAAACATATTGATTGAATGGTGATCAAGCCAATCACAGCCAGCCATTTGACAAATCCGCCGTTAAACAGCGATGAGTAAAGTGTAAATGGCAAAAAATGAGTAACAAGTGGCAAAAAATGGGTCAAAAAGTGGCAAATCTGTAGCTAGAAAAGAGTGAAATTTGACTTAAATGGGCAAAAAGAAGTCAAGAGTGGATGGCAAAAAAATAAATAAAAAATTGACAAAAAAGAGTGGAATTTTGGCAAACAAAATGTGGAACAAAAAGAAGGAAAAAAGGAAACAAGTCTTATTTATTGGGCAAAAAATAGCTTATTTTGATGAAACGTGGCAAAAAAAGGTTCAAGAATCGAGAAAAAAATTGGATAAAACTTTCAAAAAGAACTTGCAAAAATGGACAAAAATTAGGAAAAAGGGATATTTATTAGCCAAAGGAAGCTAAAGTCTGAAAAAACAAAAAAGCGTCACATTTTTTACAAGTGCCAAAGATGGAACAAAGGAAGTTGCAAAAATGGCCAAAGAAAACGGTCAAAAGGGGTTAAAAAGTTTCTCCCTTTTATGGTTTTCTGGGGGAATAATAATTAAAATTAAGACATACTGTAAATAGCCACATGCTAAGAATCACTGACTTGATAACAGCTTTATCATGGTTTTAGTAAATTGATTTGATAAACTAAATTGGAAGTTGACGGTTGCCCTACCCTTAGAACACCATCACTATTAAAATTGCTTCTCCTCTGGCTTGAGCAGGACTTTTTTGCAGTGAGATTTCTTTTCATCTCATGAGGCTGCATTTTCAAGGCCCGGCAAGTCACACATGCAGCATTAATTTTCCCCATAATCCTCTCACATGGAAGCAGAGCGAATGCCCATTGTTGGGCACGGATGTTTATAAGTTGGAGGTAGTACAGTAACAGGAGGTGTTTGCACAGCAGCCCTTATGGGATTGGACCAGGGATCTGTCACTATTACCTATTTTCACCAATAAACTTCATGATTAAGTAATCGTCTTTAAAAGCTAAAATATTTGCACATGACCACGTATATTTATATTTATTCAACAAGATGTTTTACATTTATTTTATTTTCTCTCACTGGCATCTTCAATAGGCTGTTTCCTAGGAAATCCACTTTGAGCTCTTGACATGTCCCGACTGACAACTGCCAGTCTTCATCAGAGGTGTCTGCTAATCGCTTTGATGTTTACTTTGAAGTTTCCTTTGAAGTTTCCTTGACTTCCTCATTGTAATTCCTGCAAGGAGTTTCCTAAGGAACAGTTGTCTGAATAAATCAAACCTTAAAATTATCAAAAAGCAGACAAAAATAATCCCGCTGGAATCTTCAATATTCGTATTTTAATTTCTCTTTAACGATCTGGTAATTTTACATTGTTGATTCATTATTATTTTCTTATGAGAACATCCAAAGATGGAATAAAATTAAATTGTAAGATCAATAAGGTGTGTGTTTATGTGATTTTACTTATTCATGATAGCAAATATAATCCTGATAATCGTAAAATCGTAGTTATTTCTTTGACAATAATCGTACCAAGAAAATTTGTAATCGTGACATCCCACCCTACATGTCTATGTGGAATAAATCCATCAGTTTAACTTTAAAGTGTAACTAAACCCTCTGGTTTTGGCTGATCTGCCACTCAGGGGTAATTAAAAATAAGCCTTGATTATGGGCGGGGCTCCTGGAGCAGTTAAGACACGCCCATTCTACACTATAAAATGTCCAAAGAACAATCTATGCTATGCTAACTCGCTACTTAACACTCACTATACCTCTCTATTCACAATTATCTCAGTTCAACCTACTCACCACAGATTGTAGAGTGCACAGGTGATAGTTCTTATTGGAGGGGCGGGGCCAGTGACGTCACAGAATCTCATTCTCAGCTAATAGCAAAATTAAATTGTAATAGCCAGGTTTCAACCCATAAAGGGCAGTTACTCTTATATTTTACAACAGAATATGCCAAATTGAATTGATTTAACTAAAATGTCATGAGTTGGACTGAGATCAATCAACAGCACTACTTATAATACTAAATATACATTTGTTTTCTGCAGAAAAATGTGGTTTTGGAGTTTAGTTACTATTATAAATTGCTAAGTTAGCCTAATGATGGTTGGGGGAAAAAAGAAGAATTTTCAAGAATTGCTTGTAAGATAGCTTCTAACCTTAGCGTTTGATTGTTCCACAGCTGAAAAACAGACTTTATCTATTTTTTAGGGGGGGTGAATTTGGGCGACAGGTTGTAGTTTTAAGCATCTTAGACTAGCTGCCACTGTTCCTCGGCGGATTTAAGCCGTCTCATTTGCTTCGCACTCTTTATATAATCCCAGACTGACTCCATGATGTTGATATGAGGATTCTGAGGGCGCCATCTGTTGCGACACTTGATGTTGTCGTTGGCTGAACATATGACTTTTGGTTTTTCAATCTGTAGGATCCGTTTTGAAGCTGATGAGACCTTCATTAGCGGATGTTTTGGATAGAAACGTAAAGAACATCTGTGCCCAGTGTACGGTACATTCATCATATTGCCAGCAAGCATTCAGTCACTGTGAGCTACGAGCAACTTGGAAAACTTTGACTGCTGCTTCACGTTCAGCTGTTGTGGCAGGTGTGAATTCCTGAACCAATTCATCGTGCAGCCATGCTGATCATGTACTCACGGTGCACCGGCTGCAATTTTCTGGCCGAGCCCCGATTTTTAATAAGCCTGACCTGCCGATTCCAGTTTTGGCCATCCCAATTTTTTTTTTAATAATAACTTAGAATACACCTTGAATGTTACAATCTTATAATATTGTAAAACATTAAACAATTGTGAAGCAATACAAACTTGTTATTTTAACTGCACATGAGGTAGTTATCTTAAATATAAATGAAAATGAGCATTGCTGTCCAAAATAATTATATAAGTTCCTTTAGTCTTTAATTTTTTTTACATTTTAAAAACAAACAAACTTTGTGCAACAGGTTGCACTCACTGCAGATCTGTTTTGAGCTCTTAAATTAAAATTAAAATAAAGCGCACACCAGTGTTTTGGTTTTATAAAGGTTTGAGGTAGCAGACGCATGCGCAAGAATGCACACGTCAGGGTAGGGGTCAATTATATTTGTAATTGCGTAATTGATAATTAATTACGCTTATGACATAATTATAATTTAAAAAAATCGTAATTAAATTGTAATTGCGTTCAGGTCATTGACTTTGTAATTGTAAGTGCCCTGAAAATTCCACGAAAGTTGTCAAATATAGTTTAACTCAAAACTGGGGAAGCATGTTACAGTTTTCTGTACAGATCTACTCATATGTAATTAACATTTATTAAAATATGTTTGAAATCAAGCTTTCCCGCATTTTACCATAAAAAAAAAAAAAATGTAATCGAGGGGTATACTGACACAAAAAAGTAATTAGGAAGCCTAACAAGGTAACCAAGAGATTAGATGATAGATATGTTTTAGTGTTTTAGTTATCATAAGAGATGCTAACAGAAAGCTAACACAAGAGGAAGGTTAACTTTTATTAAGTTATTTATTTCAGGCTCAGTAATTTTCATTAATCGTAATTGAACTTAAGTCATTGAAGACATAATTATTATCAACTTTCTGAGGATAAAAAAAATATATTGTAATTGGAAAAATGCTGGTCACTGTAATCATAATAATAATAATAATAATAATAATGTGGATAAGATTGGCAGAAAAGATCACTTTCATAATTCTGCAAAAATCGGCCGATTGACTCAGAGAGGCTCAGTCTTTCTGTATGCCACCTTGCCGATCCCTCAAAATTGAGGAAATCAATCAATAGATGCATCCTTATCATGTATTTACAGTAGCAGGGAGAAGTGCAACTTTAGGGAAATTCAACAAATTGTTCAAGGTTTTAATCAATAAGTCTTGATGTTGGAGGAAGAGAGGAGGATTCAAGTTTTTGTCACATGGTAGTAACCCGGTAACTTCTGACATTCCATCTTTAGGTTTAAATCAGTTTGTTTGTTTCATTCATTTCAATTTGTAGTCAAACAACGTCTCCCTTTTGTCTGCCATTTGAAAGCTATTCAACGATACTGTATTCTTAAACACACTCTAATCCTCTGTTTTGCACTTATGCGGTGAAGACTCAGAGAGGCTCAGTCTTTCTGTACGCCACCTTGCCAATTCGTCAAAATTGAGGAAATCAATCAATAGATGCATCCTTATCATGTACTTACAGTAGCAGGGAGAAGTGCAACTTTAAGGAAATTCAACAAATTGTTCAGGGTTTGAATCAACAAGTTTTGATGTGGAGGAAGAGAGGAGGATTCAAGTTTTTGTCACATGGTAGTAACCCGGTAACGTCTGACATTCCATCTTTAGGTTTAAATCAGTTTGTTTCATTCATTTCAATTTGTAGTCAAACAACGTCTCCCTTTTGCCTGCCATTTGAAAACTATTCAACAATACTGTATTCTTACACACACTCTAATCCTCTGTTTTGCACTGATGCGGTGAAGACTCAGAGAGACTAAGTCTTTCTGTATGCCACCTCCTGTACCTGTGTGTGGGTCTCTGTGTACACTATGTGAAGAACCAGCTGGCGTGCCCTGTTCTGTCTTGTTCACTCTTTTTCCTTTTCTCTGTGTGTTTGTCGCCTTACCCCCTGTCTTTTTGCTGTGACGTTGTAGAGCTTGGGACTTATGGGAAACTAAAATATTATCACTCAATGACTGAGGAAGGTAAGGCACTATACTTGATTCTTCAAGTCGGTTTCCGTCACCCGTCTTGGTTCTTCTATCCATTTTTTTTTTGTCATCACGAAGCAACCCGCCTTCAGCTCCACTCTTTGGTTTTGCTTGGTCATACTTTTTTGTGTAGTTTTTTTTTTTGCTTTTGAGCTTCTCAACCTCTCTGAGATTTCACTGACTCAAGTGCAAATCATGGCAATCATACCATTTTTGATGTGATTCATTTTGAGTGTTCAAGCTTTGTTTTTGGAAGAAAAGAATTCCACCACGAGAATTTGTACAAACATGCTGTTCGTTGCTGTCTGTGGTGTTGTAATAGTCTATTATATTGTATATCTTTGTCACTATAACTTTCAGAACACATCATCCAAAGTTGAATCTTCCCATTGCTGTTTTATTTGTCACTGCACTGTTACTGGTGTCAGAGTGTCAGAGCTCACTGAAGCTTCCACTGACACCAGAAAAGACATTTGTTGCTGAATTTGGCCAACTGGAGTGACTCATCCGCCCAGTAGTTGCATAAGAATTCGAGCTGAAGCGGAAAATTAGTTAAATAAAGTTTCGTAAGTCAGTAAAAGTGTATTGATATAGCACCTTTCAAGAGCAGAAACATCACAAAGTGCTTCACAATCGGAGAAATTAAACAGAGTGAATACAGATTAGACAAAGGCAAGTCTGAACCGGTACGTCTTCAGCTATTCTAAAAAGGTGGCAAAAGGAAGAGTAGATGTTTGTTAATCTCAAGAAATTCTCAAAGGCATTTCTGCAACGCTGACGTCTTGCTTGCTAAAAAAAAGATGGTTCCTGATTGGCCCAGCACAGATATGAGGTGATCCTATAAGTATGCCAGTCTATCACAGAAGAAAACTTCATTACCATTGGAGCATAAAGACTTCTGTACAGCAGGTATTATTAGCAGAATGAGGTGGATCGCAATTAATAGGCTGATGGCATTTCTACTCTGTGCTGTTTGCATTTAAACATACTTTTGAAACCATTTGATAATTTGATGGCAGAAAATAGAATTTAAATACAAATAATAATACTTAAGGTAAAAGGCTTGAAAAGGAAGTTGTTTTCCAGAGTAGAATAGAATAGAATCATTTTATTGTCATTGCACATGCCCTTCGCAACAACATTCAACTACACGTCAAAGATCTAAGCCAAACAGACACAATCATCATAAAAAAACAACATAAGGTACGGTAAAAGTCTGTTGGAATAAAAAAAGATAATCAGTGTAACAGTTCATCATGGGTATAAGATGTTTATATTGAATATAATAGTAAGTACCATTACCATATTAATATTGTACTTACTATTCGTGGAAAGTTAGAAAACCATGTTGTTTTTAGGTTAAATAACCATTAACACAAACACAAGGGAAAGAAATACTACTCAGTAAAGGTTGGGTGTAGAAATGTAACAAATTACTGCTTTTAGAACTGACTTGAGTACCAGTAAAACAACTGATTTAGAAATATACTCAAAAAAGTACAAGTACCCATGAAAAGAAAGACAATTACAATAATTTATGTACTTGTAATGTGTTACTTTCACCTCTGACACTCAGGTATTTAAACGATGTCACCATCTCAATGCCCCTTCGCCGGATATTCATCTGTGTTAGCAAAGATTGAGTGCTGTCCACCACCAGAAATTACCTAACAACACAACAATGTCATAAATGAAATTTTCTCAAAGGAAGCCCCAACAGTGTATACTTGATTTAGCATTAAAAATGACATTAACAGCCAATCATAATGGTGAGTGATGTTAACGTCAGGAAACGAAATGTCAATAAGTAAAATATGTTTAGCGTACGTCTCTGTGCATATGTGGGAGAGATAAAGACGTGCAGTCAAAAGCAGGGGGAATGGGAACAATAGACGTGAATGAGAAACGACTGGTGAGGAAAAAGGAAAGGAGAAAAAGATGACTCGGGGTGTGTAATGATTTTTCCTGAAGGTCACAGACAGTGTTGACACGGGTGGGTGAGGAAGGTATTGACGTGCTCGTGTGCGTATCGAGCGCCGACGAATCATCCACGTTCTCTGGGAAAAGAAAGACATAGCACTGGTTGCTAGTAGCGTTGACGTCACGCAAATATGCCAAAACAGAAGACGAAAGCTAGTGAAAACAAATTAAAATACAATAACGTGACGTCTGTACATCAAAATATTCCTTGTTTCAAATAAGTTTTGTATTCAGCACAACTATCAGAAAAGTAACCAGTATAAGGCAGGTCTGGAATTACGTGTTTTTTTTATTTTTTTTTATGCATTCCGGAAAATTCCACCACTCTCTGAGCTGCTTTGCTTTGTGCTTGTGCTGTGAGGGGAATTTCAGGTCATTGGTGTTGCATGGAAAGTCATCACTCCACATGCCAGCAGCCAGTCACTGCTGGTCATTACGACATGGGCACAATAGCCTAGCGTGAGCCGCTATGTGCAATATCAAAGGGGCACGCAGATTATATAAGCGACAAGGTCACAGTCTCAGGGCAGATCCCTGCGTCACTGCTTGGTGCTTTAATTACTGTATAAATGGATTTGATTATTCAGTGAAACATATCAGGATAGTAAACCTCTTGAGTATTTGTACTTGATTATCTCTTCATACCATGTGACCAAAACAATGCATTTTAATAGAGCCTTTATTTTTTTGCATATTAGCATTAACTAGGCCGTTTTCCCCCTTTAGATTATTGCTACTTTTCTATATACAGTATCAGGGGTTCTCAACCTTGGGATCAGGACCACATTGTTATGCTTCAGCCTTTTTTCATCACTGTTTCCTGCCATATGTTGCTCCTTTTAATGCATTTTTGCTATATTACTACCATTCCTGCCACTTCTTCATCGGATTTCCATGCATTTTCTGCACATTTTTTCCACTTTGAAGACATTTATGGCACTTCTAAACCCTTTCCATCATTTTCCCCACTTAATGTCGCACATGTTGACCCTCTATTGTCACTTTTAACCTCTTTTCACCATATCCCATGCTTATTTTTTTGCCAATTTAACCACATTTACAATTTGTCATGTCCATCATTTGAACCCCTTTTCCACTTTTTCTTTTTTTTTTCACCAATTTCTGTGGTTTTTAAACCCCCATTTCACCACCTTTTCCACCATTTTGGGTGACTTAAAACCCATTTTATTTCAGATTAAAACAGGGATTTACATCTTTAAGATGACTATATACTATGGCATAAATGATAATAAACTTCCCAGATAACAGTGGATATTATTCAGATAAATAAATAAATGTAGTTATTCATAGAACAATAGACCATCATTTTGCTGACTTTATGGATGGACCCCAAAAAGCTCTCAGCTTTATTCCCCCCTTATAGATGGCCCTGTATCCATTCAATGTTCATGTCTGTGTTCAACCACCTTCAGGTATAGTGGGGGTCCCTGGTCTCTGGCACCTTTATTTTGGGGTTCGCGGGTTGAAAAGGTTGATAACCACTGCTATACTGTATATAACTGAAGAAAATCCATCTGGAAATAGGAAGAACCAGGAATGAGTCTGACCTCCAGAAGGAGCAGGACATTGTTCCATCATCAGTATATAAAACGCAATGTTGTATCGAGTCGACTCAGTGTCAAGCCCCTCCCACTTTGTACTGTGCTTTAGAAATGTGATCTACCTGTAGAGTTCAAGGTCGTGGTGAAGTAGTCCTGATAAGAGTGTGAGACTTTTATTTAGCAGGCAGCGCCTTGCTCCATCTTCACCACCCTGGTGTGTTTTATTTCCCACGCCCACAGGTAAATTTCGAGAGAAGGCCTCCATCCTTCACAAGATTGCTAAAAAGAAATGCCAGGTGGAGGACAGTGAGAAGGCCAATGGAGTAGCCAGCCGTTCAGGTAAGATTTGTGCTTTGAAAAAACGTTACAGTCAAGTTCTAGTTGCTGGAGATGAAAATTGATCAGATAAAGACGTAGGCTGTGTTTGAAATGACATATTCGATACTATACACGGCAAACTCAATGAGTATATACTGTCTACTATATACTGTAAGTATGGTTAGGAGGATTAGGATGATGACCTTTCCCACTCAAGTATACTTCCAAGTTTCCCAAGATGCTTTTCTAACCTACGACGACAAAAACCTGAATCACACTGAGGCTAAATATCTGTTGATTTGCCACCTTTGTAAGTTTTGGAAACATTTTAAGTGAGAAAGTGACCAAGTAGAATATCAACATGTGGTCATTTGATCCATAAAACTCACAGAAACACATTTCATATCGACGTTTTCTGAGACTTCCGCTCAACTACAAAACAGGAGCCAGATGAGAGCAAGATGAGATGCTTTTATTTTGAAAAGGGGATGCTTGATTTTTTGCCTGAAGCAGGTGGCAGGACAATTTTACATTACGCTTGCAATGCATCTTGAGGCGGTTGAGTATGACTTGTGTGCCCACCAAAAGTTTTGCGCATTGCATTGTAGGATGTACCGTCCCGTAGACGGATAAATGGAAGTGTTTTTACTTCATTATTAGTGTGATTTCTTGTGTTTGCCCCCAGAAACGCTTCCAAAGTGACTTCCCAACACGTTTCTGGTGTTTCCATGGGCTAAACGTTGTGGCCAAACAATGGCGGATGTTTATTTCGGGGTTTACACGGAACGACCTGCATCCGTTTGAAACTTAATGTCTTGCTGTTTGAGGCGATATCACGGGGAATACCTGGAATCCTTCTCTGTCGAAGAAACAAAAGAAATCACATTATGAATGAAGGAAAATAGTAAGACTATGTCTTCATTAGCAAAAGTTATTGTGTCCAACAGCGTTCAATGTTACTCCAGATGACATGCTAATGGTAAGGTTAAAACTAAGCCTGACAGTCTGGAAGGAAGCGGATTTAAGTGCCTTTAGGACTGGCATGACTGTTGCCCAGAACGGAAGCGAAACAAATCTCTTTTGTGGTTCCATCTCCAACAATTAATAGTCTCCCTATTCAAAATTAAACAAGCATGACATTATCTGGCCCCACTGAATAGATTTGAACTGTTGTCTTCCAGCGATATTTAAATCTCACGCAGTCACTGATGAGCGTAATTTATTAGTGGTTTTCACTTCAAAGAACACCGGACTAAAGAATAAACAGCAGGCTGGAGAAAGTGCTTTCATGGCCACAGCGTAGGCAAAGCAGGGGAATCAAAGCTAGACACGGGCGTTTAAATTATGCTAACAGTGCTACATTAACATATTAGTCTCTTCATCAACATGCACGACCGCTAACTACCGCCGCTTGTTTTACTTTTAACAAATCTGATATCAGCACTGGTTCAAACTATAACAAAGTGGGAGCCAAAAAAATGTGATTGTCTAATCTAAGGGCCATATTATCAACATTTATGTCAGCATTTAAAACAAAGACCAATCTCAGCTCACAAAAACAAAGGGTTTGTCTGTTTTCGTTGTCATTTTGTCTGTTTTTGTTGTTGATTCATGTGTATTTTTCTCTCATTTTGTGTATTTTTGTTGTGGTTTTGTGTGTTTTTAACTCATTTTATGTATTTGCCTGTCATTTTGTTTTGTTTTGTTGTTGTTTTGTTTATTAGTTATGTATTTTTGTATTATTTTTGCTGTTTTTGGACTAATTTTGGTGCTTATTTGTTGTCAATCTGTAGTCACTTTTGTGTATAATTGTTGTTGTTTTATTTGTTGTTTTTTTTTTTTTTTTTACATTTCTCTGTCAGTTTGTGTATTTTTCTCTCGTTTTGTGTTTTTCTTTTAATACATGTGCTTTTTTCGTTGTTGTTTTTTCTGTTTTTGGAGTAATTTTGTGTTTTTTGTTGTCGTGCACATTATTCTTTACATTTTTATGTTTTTTAAGTCATTTTGTATGTTTACTTAGGGGGTCGCACAAAATTAGGGCCACCTGTTGCAAAAGAGAGAAAAACATATTCATTGAGCTGCATTTGTGTTGAAGCCATAGATTTATAACATCATTTTCACAGAAATGATACTTTTTATCACCAGGTTTTTGCATTATTTTAATTTACTTTTAGCCAATATGTCCTTTTCAAAAAAAAAAAAAAAGAAAAATGGTGATACTTCACCAAATAGGTCATTCAAAATTACACAGATAAAGGACAAAAAAACAGATCATATTGATTTTATGCAGTAATCACCCTGACCAGTGTTTCTCAAATGGGGGTACGTGTACCACTAAGGGTACACAATGGCACTTCAGGGGGTACTTGAGAGAGAGAGAGAAAGAGAGGAAAATTTACAACTTAAAGAATGAAAAATATGGGGTTTTATAATGCGTATTTTAGTTAAAAATGATAATCACACTGAATATTACCAGCAACTCACAAAACGACAACAAAAACACACAAAATAAGAGAAAAATATACTGAATAATAAAAAGAACAGACAAACCACAACAAAATGTACAAAATGACACCAAAAGAGAAAAAAATACCTACTATATACTTACCATTACCAGCAACACACAAAATGACAACAAAGACACACTAAATGAGAGAAAAATACACAAGATCGCGACAAAATACACAAAAATAACAGAGAAACATACAAAATGACATAAGAAACAAACAACACTAAAAACACACACACTGAGGGAGAATAATTTAAAAAATACCAACAACACACAAAAACAATTACAAAAACACACAAAATACGAAAAAAAACATACTGAATAATAAAAAAAAAAAACTGAGAAGATGCACAAAAACACACAAAATGACACAAAAAAACACTCAAAATGATGATAGAAATGATCTTGATTAGAACATGAACTGACAATACATGGCTCACATCAGGAGGGAAATGACTGTAGAAATAAATCAATTTAGGAGGCAATAAATACTGTTTCATTCCACTTATTTACAAAATTTGATTTTTCAAAGTGTGCATTATCACATATTCATTCCATCATTATGCTCTGCAGTTGTTGTTTCCACAGAATTCTGAGCAAAATGTAGTAGTCGGACATAAGGGGGAACTTGGATTCAAAAAAGAGAAACTTGAGCCCAAAGTGTTTGAGAACCACTGACATTGACCATTCGTTGTTTCAGGGTAACTTTAAAACCCACGACAGTCGCTCTTATGATTCCACTTGTTTGTTTGTTTCATTAAAACCTACTTTATAAATTAAATGCATCAATAACACAATCCTATCTGAATTAGCTATATTGGACCATTCTGCTTCAGTCCACTGAATTCTAATGTGTTTCCCAGGCATGTGCGGTCCTCAACGAAAGGTCATTTGTTTCAATTATTTATGGCGGCTCAGAGGCAGTGCTATCAAAGACCAAGGGTGCTCGATTCGCACCTCTAAACTCCTCTAAACTTTCATTTCTTTTTCAACTTCCAACAGATAAGAACCTTCCAAACAGTGTTGAAGTGGAGGTGACGCCACCCATGAATGGGACAGCCGGGCAGGAAGGAGAAGTGGTAAGAAGCTGTTAAAGATCACATTTATCTCCTGTCAAAGTCAAACTCCTACAAAAAAAGGTGAAGAACCGTGTGTTGGATATCAATATTTAACGCTTCTGGTGTGCGTCAGTGGTCCACTTTTGAGAGCGTTACTCAGGTGATGGTTTCCGTGCGCGCGTCCTCAGCTACACCTGCCAAAGGCTCCCACTGAGAGCTGTAATCGCTCTCCTCACTCACCTGCAGATTGTCATCTCTGGGGGCCACAAACCAACACACGCACACTTTTCTCCAACACAACACATGCACACAAACACACGCTTAGAATGGTGTCTGTGAGAGTGTGAACGATGATGATGTCACACGGCGACCTGTCGGGGACAGCAGACAGACGGTCCTGGTGCGAGCAGGTGGCTGTTCAAAGTCATCCACTGAGATGGGAGCAGACTGAGAGGATGTGATGCATTTCCACCCTTCGTACCAAGGTGAAAACATCACCGTAGCTTCTTACATACGGTGAGGACAGAAGACACAAAGCAGGACCCTAAACAACACCAGTGTCACATGCTCGAATGCGGTCTGGCTTTCTTCTGTGCACTCTTGTCGTAAACTTTGAAAGCTTGTCTTGTTCTTTCTTCGTTCTTACTTCAACTAAGTGGCAGAAATCTCATTTTGCCTTAGAAATTAAATAGTAACAAACCACAGAGAATCAAAACAAGACATGAATTTCTTACTGTTACGCCCACGCACAGACACTAATATCTAAACATTCTTCATTTAGGTTTTATTATTTTAGTCACTGCTCCAGACTTTTATTACATGTTCTGTTTTTTTTTAATTTTATGGCTATAGATTAATTGGCAAAAATAAACTTAAGAATTATCCATTGAAACATTGACATCATACTGATTCCAAGGGGTCGAGTTAAGATTGTACTGACCCTGATGGAGGTATTCTGACTCTGAGGGGTTATACTTGGTGTTATACTGACTCTGAGGGGTTATACTTGGTGTTATACTGACTCTGAGGGTTTATACTTGGTGTTATACTGACTCTGAGGGTTTATACTTGGTGTTATACTGACTCTGAGGGGTTATACTTGGTGTTATACTGACTCTGAGGGTTTATACTTGGTGTTATACTGACTCTGAGGGTTTATACTTGGTGTTATACTGACTCTGAGGGGTTATACTTGGTGTTATACTGACTCTGAGGGTTTATACTTGGTGTTATACTGACTCTGAGGGTTTATACTTGGTGTTATACTGACTCTGAGGGGTTACACTAAGTGTTATACTGACTCTGAAGGGTTATACTGACTCTGAGGAGTATATCCACTCTGGGGGGTTAAACTCAGTCTTATACTGACTCTGAGAGGTTTTGCTTATGCATCGTCACTTGCACTTCCTTTGGGAAATGCAGTGTGTCTAGTTTTAAATACATTTTCTCTTCAAGCTGGATGTTTACTCTGAGCTTACATTAGCTAATGGAACTCAATTGTATTTATACAGCACTTTAAAACAGCCACAAAGTACTGTACACAGTAAGGAAAAACAACAGGACAACAATTTTAACAAAGCAAAGCAAAACAAGAATAAAAACTGAATAAAGTGAATAAAGACCAACCATAGGACTCTAAAACAAGAGCAGTCTCATGCTGGGTTAAAAGCCAAGGAATAAAAATGTATTTTAAGACACGTTTTTAAAATTTCCTGAAATTCCATACATACATTTTTACTTGGTTCATCTTCTTCGGATACACCGTCAAGCACACGGGGCAAACCGCAGACCCGTAATCGATCGAAATGATAGCGAAATCAGTCCTCGATGATGTTGTTCGCCTGTGCTCTGCCTTTATGAATGTTATCAAAGTTCCTTACTGTATGAATTGCCACCCATTTCATCATATTCAATGTGTTCCTTTGCAGACACTTTATATTCAGACCCTTTCCATGAATAAACAGAGCCAGTTCACCTTGATACGGGCTGCTTACTCACTTAAATTTCTTCTAATGCATTCAAACAATCACATTACATTTGTAAACGCTTTGCATAGAAATGTATCTTCGTCGGTGACTCCGCAAACGGCAGCCTCCACCACACTGTTAGGGCTGATTTTAATCTTTTACAATTTTCCTTTGAATAGAGAGCCACTCTATGAATAATATTCTCCGACTATACAGAGCCAAAAAAAGATTTATCGCTCACTAAAACTTACTACATATACTGAAGCTCTTTGACACACAGCATTTGTCTTTGGAATAAATGCAGCCGACTATAAATATAAAGTGATGTGGAAGCTAAATAGGAGCTCTGATTTGCAACATGACCATGTGTGTATTGATACACTTTACTGCAACTTGGCCTCAGATTAATCGTTCAGTCCTGGGATTAATAATAGGACCTTTGTCTAACAGTGCAGCATAGTTGTGCGCAAAATTTAGTTGCTGAAAGGTTCAATAACATATTTGTAAAAAAACATAAAAAACGTGATCAAGCACAGAATTAAGTTGTGCAATAAAATGTTTTTTAAAAAAAGACATTCTTTGACATTTTTGAATAACGTAGTCATTTATGTTGTGTTTTGGACAAAAACACAAAAAAAGAAAGATCTGTTTTTGTCCAGCCCCAAAAAAACATACAAGTTTATAAAATATGGAATAATACGCTATAGACAACAAAAAGCACCAAATGACTCCAAAAACACACAAAGCGACAACAAAAAAACACAAAATGACAGCTTTATACAAAACAACGACAAAAAACTCACAAATATATATAAAATTGAGTACAAAATAACAATAAATATGCACCAAAATGAGTCCAAAAACACCAAAGGACAACAAAAATACATCAATTGACTAAAAACACACAAAATAAGATGACAGGCAATTACAAAGCAGTGCAAAAAAATAAAGTTACATTGATAATTGATCAAGTGCATGAAAAGTCAGTGTACTTTTTTTTTTTTAACTCTTTTACATTAATGCGGCTTTGTTTGTTTTCAATGATGTTGTCACAACAAAGTTTCTTCGACTATTTTATTGTTCTTTGATGAATATTCGACATTATGCAAAAATAGAAAAAAAATTACCAGCATCTAAAAGAAAGATGGTACACCACACATCACTTACTGGTACATATCATCTCTTGGAGGTTGAAAAAACAATCCTAAGAATTTTTGAAAAAATAAGAATATCTCAGTTCGGACTCAGTTTATTTGTATTTTGCCATTGCAGAATCATAAACCATTGATTCATTTTTGTTTAAAGTCAGATTAATAAAGGAAACAAATACTTTTATAGTACTTTAGTCGTAAACACACAACCTCATCAGAGTGAATAATCACCTTGGAAACAAAAGAGAAACAAAAATAGAAAATTCTCCCCGCACGACTTAGTTGCAGGATAGAAATCTGTGCCTTTAAGCACAAGAGTTGGCCCCACGAGGGCAGGAAGCCCCCGAGGGGCTGGCATTTGGGAACCAAGTTGGTGCTGGGGGTGCTGCTCTACAGGAGGCTGTGGTGTACAAAGCCAGCCTAGCAAACCATAAATAGATAAATGACAGATTCCCGGTGAGCAGTTTTAGCCCAGGTACTGCTCCTTGCTTTTATAGCTGGTGTGTCTATTAAAGAGTTGTGGGGCAAACTGTAATAATAGCTAAAAGCTCAGTATTGTTCCTCTGAATAAGAAGTAGCGTAGCTTTCATCGCTGGTGTTGTTCTGCCAATCCTGCAGCTGATTCATCGTAATTAAAAAATGTCTTTGCATCTTGGAAAAAGCTGAGCATTTGGTCTGGAGCCAGTCCTCACAAAGCCTCGGTTTCCAGTTTTAGTCCTTTTTAACAGACAACAATGCAGCCATCTGGATGTGGAGAGGAGGAGGAATCAGAATGCTGAAGCATAAGTGATGCAAACGCTGCCTTTTGTTTGGCAGCTCTGATTACCAAGGTTACCAGGCAGTGCTCTACAGCTGTGGCTGCCACAGCTGGATCAGCTCCATATGATACACCCGTCGTGCCGTGGATGTCTTTAAAAAAAAAAAAAAAAAAAAAATGTTGGCGTCGCTCTCTGGTGCTTGCTTAGAGGATCTGATTAAATCTGCGATGGCCTAATTGATTTCCCTAATATAAATCTTTATTCACTCAACAACATCTGTTATTAGCATCTGCTCCACACTAATGGTTTCTTTTTACACTCTTTAATCTTCTTGCTCTTCTGCTAATGTTTCATCTTAATTTTTAAACCTAGATAAAATGATGATTTAATCGCTTTCCTTGCCAGCAGATGTAGGATTTGATCACTTGGCATTCTAGAGGCAGGTTCACTTAGACCCTGATGGGTGTGTTAGTGTTAGTGTTAGTGTTAGTGCAGCCAGCATCAGTAGTCGGCCCGTGATGAGGCCCTGATGGAAAGCCAGTGTGAGTCCTTCAGTCCCAGATTCTCAGCACAATCCCCCATGTGTAGATGCCAAGATTTCATGAACTTTTGCTGCTTTTCTGAAGTTTACGATGAGAAAAATGGTGAGATTTAATCTGGATGGAGAGGAGACACGTGCAATCAAAAGTGAAGTGCATGTTTATCTCATTATGTATTCCTTCAAAACGCTTCACCGGGTGCAAGGCGGGTACACCCGGAACAGAACGCCAGTCCACACAATCCTTTACAGCACTGATAGTTATGAAATGAGACTGTATTTAATTTAAATAATCGAGCTCAGGCGCACACATGGGTGTACATGTACCCCTGGTGGTACATGAAGGTACTGCAGGTACAAACTCAATAAGTACATACTGTCTACTACAGGGGTTCTCAACTGGTCTCACACTGGGACCCACAGTTTTGCCACGATCATTAAATCACGACCCACTTTTTTTTTTTTTATAGAATTCCACTTACCAAATTTAGTTGGTCAAAGTAGCTGCTGAAAACACACGTATGTAATCTTTTTCAAAACATACATTATCTGTATATTTTCGTGTCCAACATGCATTTCACAGCATGCCTGTAAAAAAAAAAAGAAAAGATTTTTTTCAAAATAAAAGACAAGTCCAACTTAAGAGACATTAAGTATTAATTTATTTTTGACCAACCCACCCATCAGTCGAGAATCGCCGGTCTACTATATACTATTTGTATGATTAGGATGGTGACCGTTCCCACTGAAGTATACTTCCAAGTTTCCCAAGATGCATTTCAAACCTACGACAAAAACCTGAAACACACTGAGACTAAATATCTCCGTTGATTTGCCACCTTTCAAAGTTCTGAAAAGTGAGAAAGTGACCAAGTAAAATATCAACATGTGGTCATTTGACTTAACTCGCCGAAACTCATTTCATGCTGACATTTCTGAGATTTTCGGAGACCTGCCATTGTGCTACTGACTAAACTTCAGGTTAACTTCAAAACAAGAGCCCTATTTACAAAAGCGCTAAAAACGAATGGAAGACAAGAAGAGATGCTTTTATTTTGAAACGGGGAAGTTTGATTTTTTAGCTTGAAGCCAGTACCTGGACGATTTTACGTTCTGCTCGCAATGCATGATGAGATTATTTTGATGTCAGACTTAGATGTGTTTCTCAGGATGACTGTCCCACTCCTACCACAGAAAAACACGTTGATGAATGTTTCTGTGCGTCCGTCTCTGCTTAGGCCGAGGATGAAGAAGAAGAGGACCAGCCTCTGAGCCTTTCCTGGCCCGAGAACGCTCGAAAACGCTTCACTTACCTCCTCATCATCCCCATCGTCCTCCCTCTGTGGTTAACGCTGCCCGACGTCAGGAAAACGGTGTGTGTGTGAGAAGTATTTCCTCCTCAAATGCTGGAAAATTGTGCATTTTTAATGTGAAACTGGTGAAATTTACTTTTCTGACTTTTCCATGTTTTTCAGTCTTCAAAGAAGTTCTTTCCCGTTACATTCCTGGGTGCCATCTGCTGGATCGCAGGGTTCTCCTATCTGATGGTGTGGTGGGCTCACCAGGTAAACTAAACAATCACAGCTGCCTTCATTGAAACTAAGAGTTGGTGTTCATTGCAAGGACATTAATAATGAGCGTTTCTATTTTTTTTCCAGGTTGGAGAGACCATTGGGATTACGGAGGAGATTATGGGCCTCACTATATTAGCAGCAGGAACCTCCATCCCTGACCTCATCACCAGTGTTATTGTGGCACGCAAGGGACTGGGAGACATGGCTGTGTCTAGTTCTGTGGGCTCCAACATCTTTGACATCACTGTAGGGTACGAGCAGAATTTACCTGGAAGAGCTCCACTCCTATTCAAATACAACAATTGTAATTACGGGAAAGTCAGTCTTAAAGTGGAAACATTCTGTTTCTCCACTGTGAACACTCTTTTATCGACATTGTTGGAAAAGTTTGGCGCATTGCATTGTGGGATGTAGAGTCCTGTGGACGGATGCATAGAAGATGCACAGAGGCAAGCGACAATGGCCTCATGTATAAAGCATTTTCGATATTTGTGGTGTATGAGTGGTGTATGAGGGCGACCGTGGCTCAGGTGGTAGTGGGTCGTCTTCTGATCGAGAGGTTGGGGGTTGGATCCCAGTACCTGACTATGTGTCGAAGTGTCCTTGGGCAAGACACTGAACCCTAAGTTGCTCCCAGTGGTCGACTAGCGCCTTGCATGGCAGTCCTGTCCCACTGGTGTGTGAATGTGGGAGTGATTGGGTGAATGAGCTGATATGTAAAGCGCTTTGAGACTGCTTCAGTGTGGGGATAAAGCGCTATATAAATCAAGTCCATTTACCATTTACCATTTGAAATAACTCAAAGTTTGGGGACCAAATTAAAAATGATGAAGCGTAGAGAAAAATGATTTCATATCCCAAGAAAGAGTCATCTTTATATTCCAAAATAAAACGGAGATCAGATATTTTCCTACATTCCGTTGTAGCTGAGGCACATGCAAAGTTTTTCACTGAAGGCTCAAACATGCTCGAGCCCGTAACCCTGATACACTTCGCTCCAATTTTAGAGGCTGGCATGTCCACCAGATAGGATGTATAGCAGATCATTTTGTATGTTCTGAGAGAGTAGGTGGATTTGTTATACTATATCACATTTCAGTTTCATATGTGCTGGAGTTTCTGAGATATTGGAAGCTGAAAAATGGAATTAAAATAGGGACAACCAAAAATCACCACGTAGACCCCTCTCTAAATTGGCCATATCTCAAAAAGTATTCATCCAATCAAACACAAAATGTACAGTGTGTCTATTGATTAATCACAGAACAATTGGTTGAAATGACATGGAACGAAACAGAAGCATTTCTACTTTGCCCCCAAGAAATTCAGCCAAAGTGACTTCCCAACACAATTCAATAGTTGTAGCAAAACAACGGCAGATGTTTATTTTGCGGCTTACACAGAAAGATCCCAATTTGACTGTCTCGTGGAGTGAGGCGATGTCACGGAGGAATACGGGGAAAAAACAAAAACAAAAAAAAGGGTCCAAACGACCACTGTAACCCTTGTCCAGTGAAGAAACACAAGTAATCACAGTAAGATACATCCGTATATGGGACTTCATATCCCACAATGCAATGCATGAAACTTTTCCGACAATGTCAATGAAAGTAAACACTACAGTGGAGATCAAAACAAACTTTCGAACAACCATTTCAACCTTTTTACATCTTTTTTTCGAGCAGATGATCTTTGATCTATTGAAAAACTGTCCTCCCAGCAGGTTTACGTTAGTAGAAAAGGATAATTAAGGTGTTTTGAATCATATTGTATTGCTTTATGACATATCTGTGCATGTTTGGTGTCCTTTGCTACTTCCGCAGACTTCCCTTCCCGTGGCTGCTCTGGTCCCTGATCAGTGGCATGAAGCCGGTCCAGGTCAGCTCCAACGGCCTCTTCTGCGCCATCGTGCTCCTCTTCCTCATGCTCCTCTTCGTCATCATCTCCATCGCCGCCTGCAAGTGGCGCATGAGCAAGCTGCTCGGCTTCATCATGTTCATGCTGTACTTCGTCTTCCTGGTGCTGAGCGTCATGCTGGAGGACAGGGTCATCACCTGTCCCGTGTCGGTCTGACGGCGACCCTCGAGGACCCCGCTTTTCCTTCTCTCACCACTAATCCTTCCTCTCTACTCTCACCTTGACTCTTGTAATCCTTTACACCAGAAATATTAAAAAAAAAATGAAGAACTTGATGAGAGGATGTACGGTAATAGAAAAATAAAGAAATATATGTAACCTACCAATATTTTCAGCACAGAGGTGGCTATGGGAATGGGTGAAACCAGCCTGTCACGGAAGATTTTGGGTTGCCAGGTTTAGCACAGACGGACAAGAGACGGTTTTTTTACTCAGTTTTCACTGGTGGGTGAGATGTATGCCAAACATACAAGTATTATGCATTTATGCATGCCATTATTTTCCACTGGAAAGAGCAGGTATTTACACTATGCTGGATGGCTGAGGAGAGGATGACCGCCTGGGACACTCAAAGGAAGACGCCGTATGAAAACCTGGAAATGACGGAAGTGGTGAGCAGATTTTTATTTTGGTCCACAGACTCTATAACACACCCAGGTTGAGGCTGCTGAATCTGGTTAGGACACGTTTTTCTCCTTTGGATGAGAACGGACAGACAGCCATGTGAGTTCTGGACCTAAATCCCTCCCCCAGCAGACAGACATCTCCCTTTATTTCTGTTGTTGTTGTTTTTTTTGGCAACTTTCTGACAGGCGCCCGAGTCTGAATGATGACTTTAGCTCCTCCCCTTTACTCTGTCACATGTCACTGAACCATAGGCGGAGTTTGAGATTCTTGCCGGGGGGAGGGGGCAGAAAAGAAAAAAATAAGATTTAATATATAGACCGTCTCGAGATTGGCACCAACCACAATGTGTGTAACATGATACACAATAATGCAAAAAATGATTAGTAACATAATTGATCATGTTGGCTGCAAAAATTTGCGTCAGCGACCGCTTTCTGCTTCATTTTTGCTTTGTTATTTACATTGTAAAGAAGATTTGCACAACAGGAGAAGAACCAACCTAAAGTCCCAAAAGTGTGGGACCTTTTTACTGAAAAATAGCATCTGTGACGTGAAACTAACAGTATTATGTTAGAATCAAAGCAGCAGAAAACTATTTTATAAAATTATACTTTTTTCGAATTAATTTGGGAAACCCCCCCCCCCCAGCAAACTCCGATTATGCACTGAACGCTTGTTTAAAGGATTGCTTCTTCTTTTAATAATATACTTTCACCAGATAGAAGTAGCATAAACACGCTGTAGCAGTATTACCTAAAAAAAAAGGAGTAATCCCGACAATCTCATCCTTGCTTTTCTTTTTTTTATTTCAACTGAGAAAACGTCCTGATAATTTATTCTGCTCTCACCAGGGTTGGGTTAATTACATTTTTCAATTACAATTACATCTTCAATTATCCATGTTCAATTAGAACTGAATATTGGTTACGGTGACCGCCATTTATTCCATATACAATTAAAATTACAATTATTTTTTTTCCCCTCGAAATGCAATTACAGTTATGTTGTCAATTAATTTAATTAATTACAATTACTGAGCCTGAAATAAATAACCCATAAAACGTTTTAAGGTCTTATGATAGCCTCATCTCAGAAAAATGCCACAATTTTTCAAATTTGTTTTTTCGCCTTCACCTCTGAAACTTGTTTTTTCACATTTTTCTAATTTTGAATGCATTCCTGGATTTTGAACCCCAGTTTAACTGTGCTCATCATATTTAAAACTAGTTTTCAGGTCTTACCCAAAAATCTCAAATTTTTCAATTTTTATGCCTTGGCACTGACAGTTTTTGTAGAATTTCCATTACAATTTCAAATACAAAGTTAAATATCTGAACTCAATTACAAATCAATTATGATGTAACATATTTTTACATGTAATTACAATTATAATTATGTCATAATTGTAGTTATCAATTACTCAGCCCCAGTGCTCCGGCTCAAAATGCAACAGTGTACAGCTTCATGACTGATTTGGTAGTAGAGTTGGGGTCAATTTTAATTGTAATCGTGTAACTGATAATTAATTACAATTATTACATAATTATCATTTTAACTGTAATTGAAAACATCTGTTGCTGTTGTAATAATTAGAATCGAGTTCAGATAATTGACTTTGTAATCGTAATTGTTATGGATTTTCTATTAAAAACTACAATTTAATTAAAATGCAAAACTGGGGAACCATGTTAGAGTTCTATGGCTTACACATACAGTATGTAGTTGACAATTATTAAAATATGTTTCATATTAAATTTTCCCAATACATTTTAGTTCTCTTGAGGATCTTATTATCTTTTTCTTTTTAATATATATAAACTGAAATAAAAGGGTATACTGACATAAAAAAAGGCGCCGACGCCCACGTCAAAGACATTATTACCAGCCACCGTAATCATAATTGGGTTGGAATTGAACATGGAACGTAATTGTAATTGAAAAATGTCATTTACAATCAGCGGCTTGTGTAATAATCTCACAAACACACACACGCACTTTTAGAGACAATTAACAAACAAAATGAAAAATACAAATAATATAAAATTCTCCACCAAAATGTGTCCTTTTAATACAAACCAGTCATTGTGTGAAGACTTGTGCAGTTTCTTTTGAATTCAGCCGTGCTTTAGTGCATGTGGAGGAGTCATCAGCGCAAAAAGGCTGTTCTTCTTTGACTTTTTTGAAATTGATCTATAAATATAGGTTCTTATAACACCAGTTATTTTTCACCTGGAAAATATACACCGATCTGTGTTTGAAAAAAAATACATTAAAATCATAATCACTGTGTGTGTGTGTGTGTGTGTGTGTGTGTGTGTGTGTGTGTGTGTGTGTGTGTGTGTGTGTGTGTGTGTGTAAGCTACGTAGAATGTGAAAATCACACGATCTGGACAGCAATACCCCGTGTGTCGTCGTTGAGAACCGCAGCCCTACCCCCGTGGTGTGCCCCCCCCCCCCTTCACCCCCATGTGTTCTCAGCCGTAGCGCCCCTGCAGTACAAAATGGGGCGACAGTTCGTTCCTTAACTCCCCCCCCCCCCCCCCCCCCCCCCCCCCCATCCCCATCCCCAACACTTACCTTTACCTCAGCAACAGCCTCTTGTACAGCAGCTTCGTAGGCGTTCAATGTAAAATCCTAGTAAATAGAATATTCTCTGGGTGAGAAACACAAAATGCATGATGAATTTTGGGCTGGTTACCCACTGGATTTGTACAGCTGAGCGTAGAACTATATATATATATATATATATATATATATACTACTGTATGTTCACTTTTATGCAGACAAACACCAAGAAATCATTGGATTTTACTTTGTAGATTATTAACTTCAGCGTAAGGGCCACAACTGAGTGATTCACACATGTATTCTATTCACTTGTATTAATACATTCTCTTTATTTTCTTTCTTTTTTTTTTTTTTTTTGTATTTCTGGATGAAAAGAACTGATCAATTGACCAAAACCTTGTTTTATTTTGTCTACCTGACATACATTTACACATTAATGCTGCAAAACACTTTCCAACACATCTAACGTCGCTATAATTGTCATCCAAGCATTTGATTAAAGCAGTGGTTCCCAATCTTTTTCATCCCGTGGACCCCCCTTTAAATTTTTGTTAAATCATGTTTACCCCCTCTTCAAATCATAAGTACCCTCTCCAACTATTGTTATTCAAAAACTTTATTATTATTGTAAAATTTAATTAAGTAATATTTCAAAACATGGAGGATTTTTGGACATTATGCTATGTATTGGTATATATATATAATTTTCCCATCCACTTCATCACACAGTAATGGCTGATTGGTTCTTTGATGTTTGTCACTAGCCAATCATGAGCCAGCAGAGGGAAATGCTCGCCTTTGATGTTTTTCAACCATCAGTTGCTTTGTTACATAGTTACAGTTACTTTGTTATATCAGTACAGTTACTTTGTTACATAGTTACAGTTACTTTGTTATATAGTTACAGTTACTTTGTTACATAGTTACCGTTACTAGTTACGGTCAGCAGAGGGAAATGCTGGCTCCTGATTTATGGATTCCAGCAGCCAAATGGTGCAAGATTTTCTCAAACATTGGTTCCCAAAGGCGGAATCTGTAAATTCAAAACAATAAGTGAATTTAAAATCATTGTTAAATCTTACCCCTGCAAATGTGCTCCTGTACCCCTGTTTGGGAACCACTGGATTAAAGCTTCAAATGCACATAAAAGGGGGCAGATTTTCACACAGAAATGAGAAACTTTCAGCTCAGCGCGTGTCATTAACACTGTAATTCCTCCCAACGTTTCCATCAAAGAGGCCATTTTTGGCCTCGGCGATGACTCATGTGCTTTGTGAAGTCCTCCCCGTGCCATTAAACTCCCTCACTCAGAGCACCCACGCGCTCTCATTAATGTGATCACACCTCACCTGGACTTTTTTTCACCATTTGGAGACGTGCGTTTGTTTTCCCACCTCCTTGACGAAAAAATCAACGACGTTCTTAGAATTTCTCAATTCCAGACACGTTAACTGATCAATTGTTTATTTTGGGAGATGAATAGCGGGGCTTGCGAGTCATTATTTAGGTGCAACAGAAACATTTTGGAACTCATTTCACAAACAAAGGCATATGGGGTTTTTCATAGTCGACATATTTAACTCACTTTCCTCACATTTAGCTAATTTTTCTTTAATTTTAGACAAATCCATGTAAAAGAGCGTGTTCTATATCATTGTAAAAATGTGTCAACATGAAAAATAAATCTAAATCTAAATAATAAATCTAAATGTAAAAGTTAAATATGATAGTTAAATTTAAATGTTAAATGCAAATCTAAATGTAAATCTAAATGTTAAACCGGTCACCAAGTGTAATGCTAAATGTTTAGAAATTATACAAAGTGGGCAGGTCAGCACCTGTCGATCATGAGGTCCCGACCACACTCCACACACCCCACCACTCACGGAGCGGTATTCGGTTGTGTATAACATTACATTTACATTTAACATTTATATTTGCATTTAACATTTTAATTTATATTTAAAATTTATATTTAACATTTATATTTAACATTTATATTTAACTTTTGCATTTAGATTCAATATTTACATTTAGATTCAATATTTACATTTAGACTTATTTATCATGAGTACACATTTCACACAATGATATAGAACATGCTTTTTTTTTACATAAATTTGTCCCATATGAAAGAAAAATTAGCTAAATGTGATATTTTTAGATATAAATTTAACATTTATATTTACATTTAACATTTATATTTTCCTTTAACATTTATATTTTCCTTTAACATTTATATTTGCATTTAACACTTTAATTTAGATTTAACATTTATATTTAAATTAAACATTTACATTTAGATTTACTTTTCATGTGTACACATTTTTGACGATGATTAAGAACTTGGTTTTTTTACGTGAATTTGTCCCAAATGAAAGAAAAATTAGCTCAATGTGATATTTTTAGATACAAATTTAACATCTATATTTACATTTAACATTTAGATATAAATTTAACATTTAGATTTAGCATTTAGATTTAGATTTTATGTGTACACATTGTTTACAATGATATAGAACATGACGTTTTACATTAATTTCTGTCTCAAATGAAAGAAAAATTAGCTCAATGTGAGGAAAGTGAGCTAAATGTTCAAAATATATCGGCTATGAAAAAAGTGGCCAAGCTTTTACATTGGAATCAACATAAAGGTCAGCCACTTGAACACGTTGAGAGGTTTAAAAAAAACTTAATTTTTGAGAACATGTGCATGTTGTGATCATATTATTTCACCATTCAACAATAGATTTCCAAAGTTCAAGTTATTTTTGAGTGAGAGGCATGGATGGTCAAAGATATATACAGTATATATATATATAAAAGTGGGTTGAGCTGGTAAGCTCAGCTTTGATGGTGGTTTACCAGGGTACGCGACTGTGAACGTTGATCACTGAAGAACATTCTTGCACTGTAAATGTTTTTATTTTCTTGGTGTTAATGTAAGATTATTTCAAGGTGTACATATATACAGAATCAAATTAACCATATAATCTATATGTGTAAAAGAAATATGTCTCTTTATGTAAAAAAAAATAAAAAATACCACAAAGTATATATATAATTAAGATGAATAAAGATGCTAACTCAAATATGCAACACTGTGTTTGGTCATTGTGGCTTTGTTTCAGTGATTTTGAGCAATAGCTATGCATTCATTAGAAGTTTGCCTCTTAATAGTTTAACATTTACCAAAAATAAACATTCATGTGGTAATATTTGTCTTATTGGTTGATGTTTTCACTCAAAATATTGTATCACTAGTTTTTTTTTGGGGGGGGGGCTCAATGGATAGCATTGCATGTTATTTTCTGTGTGCAGTGTTTTCATAAAACATATCTTTACAGTCTTAAATTATTAGAAGTTGTTCATTTAAAACAGGGTTAATCATCTGTACATAACCTCGGGTGACTTTTGAAATATCTGATATATACCTTAAAGTCTCTCAATCATTGAAATGATGAGAAACATTGACTCCTAGACATCAAAACTATAACAGAAAAACTCAAGGCTTACAGAACACTAAATATACACTTCAATAAAAAACCTTTTCAGTTAAATCCACTGCTATTCAGTCTCTTTTAATCAACTCTTGGACTTTGGCGCTCTTTCTCTTTTCCTTGTGTGTGACGATTTTGTCAAAACAAAGCGTCATCTTTCATGATTACGTCACATTTGAGCAAAATTAAAGAGCCACACATTAGCTTTCAGAAACTGGTGGAATTTCTCAGATAGAGCAAAATATTCTTCTTCTTTCTTGCTTATTGGCATATTGCAACCAACTTGAATAGGTGCATATCGCCACCTACTGTACATGTTTATTGCATTACTTTCAATGACCAAGGTCAACGAAAAGCCCGTTTGATCAAAGCAAAATATTAGTGGAGTTACGGTCTTTTATATTAGGCAGTGGCTATCCGTACGGTTGTCGTATCAATAAACTGACATTCTATCCGTACGCAGTGCCCCTATTTGGCCAGTTTAGGTCACATGATAGGTCAGTCATTGACCAGTTTAGGTCGCGTGATAGGTCAGTCATTGGCCAGTTTAAGTCACGTGGTAGGTCAGTCATTGGCCAGTTTAAGTCACGTGATAGGTCAGTCATTGACCAGTTTAGGTCGCGTGATAGGTCAGTCATTGGCCAGTTTAAGTCACGTGATAGGTCAGTCAAACTGACCAATGACTGACCAATCACGTGACTTAAACTGACCAATGACTGACCAATCACGTGACTTAAACTGGCCAATGACTGACCTATCATGCAACCTAAACTGGCCAAAGACTGAACTATCACGTGACCTAAACTAGCCAATGACTGACCAATCACGTGACTTAAACTGGCCAATGACTGACCAATCACTTGACTTAAACTGGCCAATGACTGACCTACCACGTGACTTAAACTGGCCAATGACTGACCTATCATGTGACCTAAACTGACCAATGACTGACCTATCACGTGACTTAAACTAGCCATTGACTGACCTATTACGCCAATGATAGGTCAGTCATTGGCCAGTTTAGGTCCCGTGATAGGTCAGTCATTGGCCAGACAGAGGTCCACATGTGGCCCCCGGGCCGCCAGTTGCCTATGTCTGACCTAGCATAAACTCTCACTCTTTGAATTTTTTTTTTTTTTACAAAGAATGAATATCATTTCACAGTTATTGATAGCTTTTTAGCCCAGAATCTTTTTGAGATGTCTAAAATTGTTTTTTTTTTGGTTAATCTGTATGAGTTTAGCAAAAGGAAAGCATTGATTTTAATCGTTATTAATGCTAAGTTAAAGGTAATGCTAATGCTAGCATAAGGCTTGAGTTGATTTTTCACAATATCCACTCTTTAGAAACAAAATAAGATTAGAAATAAACTTCATCCAACTAATTAACCTAAAAATTCAAATGTATTTGTTATTTTCCTTGCTCGTGTGTTGAGTTATGTGGAATCTGGCGCCCTCTTTTGGTTGGACACAAAAACGACAATATGACTCAGAGAAATTATGCAATCTTTAATTTGAAGCAGTCCACCCACCTGAAACTCTCCTCTTTGGCAATGAAAAGGTTTCTCTTGAGTATCATTATTATTCCTCAGACTTCACTTAACTAATTTCTGGGCCCAGTTGTAAAAACAATGCCTCTGAACATTACATTTAATATAATATCTCTGGGAGAAATGTTGGACTAGGGTGCTCTTTTTTTTTTAACTATTACCTTCCACACCAATGACCTGCATGAGGAAGCTCAAGGGTCTGATACTGGACCCTTAGGAACCAGAAACCCAGTGGGTGTGAACTGGTAGGATACTGGTTTCAGAGGAGGGAAAGTGTGTGGGAGTGGGGTGAGACTGCATGGGGCTTGATGTGACATGCACAAGTGCTGGTGTTCAGAGGTGTAAATAGTTCTGATGTATCCTGTTCAAGTAGAAATACTGGTACCTGATTGAAATTGTATGTGAAGAGACCAAATCTTGCACAAATAGAACTTAATTTATTTTACACATCTGTATAAAACACAAATGAATTAAATTCAAAATAAAAATGTAAATATCAGGTTCCAAGTTGAGCTACATTTATGAACTCTTAAACTGAGGAAAAAAATGATGGGGCACCGATTGTAAAGCTATAATAAAAAGCAATGTTTAATCATGTTTAAAAAAACATGTCAATTTTTTTATGATTTACAGCAATATTTGTGATATTTTTCTCGTAAAAATATAATGTCAAAGTTAAATCTAAATTTTAAATCTAAATCTAAATGTTAAATATTAAATATAAATGTTAAAGTTTAATATAATTGGTAAATGTTGAATATAAATGTTACATTTAAATATAAATGTTAAATCTAAATGTAAATGTAAAATGTTCAATATAAATGTTACATTTAATTACAAATGTTAAATCTAACTGTTAAATATTAAATCGAAATGATAAATGTTAAATCTAAATGTAAAATGTTAAATCTAAATGTTAAATGTTAAATCTAAATGTTAAATGTTAAATCTAACAGTTAAATATTAAATCTAAATGTTAAATATTAAAACAAAATGTGAAATGTTAAATCTAAATGTTAAATATTAAATCTCAATGTTAAATCTAAATATAAATATAACATGTAAAATATAAATGTTACATTTAAATATAAATGTTAAATCTAACTGTAAAATGTTAAATCTAAATGTCAAATGTTAAATCTAACAGTTAAATATTAAATCTAAATGTAAAAGGAAAAATATAAATGTTACATTTAAATATAAATGTTAAATCTAACTGTTAAATATTAAATCAAAATGTTAAATGTTAAATCGAATTGTTAAATGTCAAATCTAAATGTCTTGGGTGAAACTATATTTAGCTAATTTGCAAATTAACTGGAAGTACCAAAATAAAAGCTCATTGATGCAAACTTTAAGATTTACATTCAACATTTTAGATTTCATATTTAACATTTAGAGTTAACATTTAGATTTAGATTTTTACAAGAAAAAAAAAATCATTTATTTCACAAACATGGCTGTAAATCTGGTCAAAAGTAACATTAAAAAATGTTTTCAACAATTCTTAAACATGGTTTTTTGCTTTACAATCGGCGCCCCATAAACAACCAGCATTCAATGCGTTACGTTTAATCTGGTTGGTCGGCTATGATGTGATGCATTTGATTGTTGTCTGGTCATTTCATTATTTGTAGTTTTACAATGTCCGTTGATCATTTTTAAAACAAAACATAATAATTTACTCAGTAATGGTTGGGGGTAGAAATGTGATGATGACTTCCTTTACTTCTTTTAAAATAAGTAAAATTACTGATTTAGAAATATACTGGAAAAAAAGTACAAGTACCCATAAAAGCGACTTTATTACAGTAACGTGAGTACGACTGCTGGTGTTTAATATCTGATGTGGTGTGTGTGGTGCAGTATTTCTCAACCAAATCTCTTTTTCCAGCACATTAAAATCCATGTATTAAGTACACATCTAAATCCATTTATTTGGAGTTTCCCATGTGACTAATTTCCTTTTTTTGGTTTGGAAGCTTGTCTCCTGTTGTTTATACTTTAGTAAAAGATTCACCCTACTTGTCTTGATCCAATGGAACTGCTGCAGTGACTCAAGCTGAGTCATGAGATTAACAAAACGTTGCATTTCCCTGGAGTGGATTGTTTCAGTCTGTTTGTGTCGCAGCTTTTTTTTATATATATGAGATTTGATTTAAAAACTGTGGATGTTTCCAAGATGCGTAATCCTGCACAGGTTAGACTCTTTGATTTTTGGCTTTTTTAATTTTTTCAGTGAATTTAAAGTATGAAGAGTGAGCTGTTGGGAGTGTTGATAGCAAAAAATAATAGTAATAATTACAAGGAATAATATGTTGAGGTTTTATTTATTTAGACAACTGTTTTTGGGAAATTTACTTTGAAATTTACTTTGATCTCTTGACATGTTTCGACTGCCAACTGTCAGTCTTCCTCAGAGGCATATCTACTGATTGCTTTGATATATCTTTACAGGTTGTTTTCTGTAACAATGCTTTAGATGCTCCAGATAATCAGTAGATGCTTACAAAGCAATCGGTAGATGCATATACTTCTGAGGAAGACTGACAGATGGCAGTTGAAATATGTCAGGAGATCAAAGTAAATTTCAAAGCAAATTTCCTAAAAAAAAATAAATGAAACCTCAACATATTATTTCTCGTATTATTATTATTTTTTTTTTTAGCTTACTTAATTTCTTTGTTTTTTTGGTTTTTTGCATATTACAAATTCAGATTTTTCAGTAAACATATAACTTATTTATGCAAATAAACAAAAATGTAAATAAATTCGTACAATGTTGTTTCTGGATCAATAATTTAATTGAGTCCCCCTCCCCCAAAAAAAGTCAGAGTCTCTGCAGATATTTTGAAAAAAATCAAATAAAAAATACATTTATGTGTATTTTTATAACCAAAGTCACCTTTATTGTCATTTCTACACTATGTCCACTACAGGACACACAGAGGATATACATTGTGTAACTCTCAGACCATTAGTGCAGAAAAATAACATATACTATACATATATTTTAAAATACCATGACTATGAATAAAAGTAAACTATTAAATATCATATTGTATGATTCTCTGAATATTGTCACGACCCTGGCCATCACACACATTTAGTGTTGACTCAGCACAGTGTGTTTCTGCTTTTCCATTGTTTTCTAACGCATTCTCTATCGCCTAATGGACTCCACATGGCTCGTGCGGCAGATCAGCTCACTATCAGCCAGACTTTGGTCTGCACTGGGCGTACTGGGTGTGCTGGTGTTTGACTCAGCAAACTGTGCCTCAGAGGAAGCTGGACACACATAGAAGCTCTTCCAAGGTTAGACGTTTGGACTGTGGATGGCAACTAAATATCACAGACACAGACGAGTCATCAGTTTAAAAAAGTGCAGTGTTTTGGTGTTTTGATGGATCAACGTGGAGAGTTCCATGACTTCATAAAGAAAACAGCCTGACTGAGTGGATCTGAGACTCAATGTGTAATGAGTCACAATCAAGCCTTGCTGTGTTGTGCACATGTGGCTCTGGGATTCTGCTCACCGAGCGTCTGGTCTGACACAGGGAATTAAATGAAAAATCATCACAATGAAAGTAATAAGTAATCGTGGGAGCATATCAGATTTAAAAATGAGTCAAAGGCTGAACACTGATGAAGGATGACAAACTGCATGTGAAACGTTTTATCTAATGAACTTGGAAATTAGCAGTTTAATATGGGGTGCCGATTGTAAAGTTGCAAATACTAAAATTAACGGCAACTTTTCGCAATAAGGTATGTACATTTTTTAGTTACTTTTGATCTGATTTACAGCAATACTTTTTTTAAATAAAATATAATGTCAATGTTAAATCTAAATCTAAATGTTAAATATTAAATCCAAATCTAATTGTTAAATCTAAATGTTACATGTAAATATAAAAGTTAAATCAAAATCTAAATGCTAAATGTTAAATATAAATGTTAAATGTAAATCCTAAATCCATAAATATTTAACACTTAGATTAGATTTAACATTTGTATTTAGATATAACATTTACATTTAGATTTAACATTGACTATATTTTTACAAGAAAAAAATATCACAAATTTCACAAATATTGCTATAAATTTGGTCAAAAGTGACATTATAAAATTCACATCTGTTTTTTAAACGTGGTTTGTTGCTAAATGTTAGTGTTCATTTTAGCATGCCCAACTTTACAATCGGCACCCCATAGTTTCAAAGCATGATTATTTGACTTTTAGCCCATTTTTATTTCCAAATACATTTATCCTCCAAAAAGAGAGAAGAGTATATTTACGTACAGTCTAGTTTGAATATAACAGATCTATCCCATCATTGTGTAATTTAGTAAAAGCTTCCCTGCATGATTCTAAATGTTAAATCTCAATGATACATCTAAATATAAATGTTAAATGTTAAATCTAAATGTCATAAAATAAATAAAATATTTAGCTAATATATGAATTCACC